>NC_134101.1:62610348-62921181 GCF_000715075.1 Nicotiana tabacum
TGGTCATCGCAGTCCCTTTGAGTCTTCCCATTTTATTGTACTATCCCTTCGATGATTTTTGGGAAGTTTGATCGGGAATGAACTTTTTGATATCGGGGTTGGATTCCGATTCTAGAAATTTGGAATAGGTCTGTTATGTCATTTATGACTTGTGTGCAAAATTTGAGGTCAATCAGACTTGATTTGATAGGTTTCGGCATTGAATGTAGAAGTTGGAATTTTTAGTTTTCATTAGGCTTGAATTGATGTGCGATTTGTGTTTTTGATATTGTTTGATGTGATTTGAGGGTCAACTAAGTTCTTATGACATTTTAGGACTTGTTGGTACATTCGTATGGGGTCTTGAGTGGCTCGGGTGTGTTTCGGGGTGAGTTTTGAGCGAGACTGGTCATTTCGGCACTCTGATCTTGTTCTGGAACTTTGGAAGTGCGGGGGTCACATTTTGGAATGTTAAGGCAGAGGAAAAGTGTGGACCGCAGAGAAAAAGTGCAGACCGTAGAGGAATTGTGCGGACCGCAAAATTTCTCTTGCGGCAGCAGAATTTAGATTGCTCCAGATTCTATGGTCCGACTTCGGAAGCTTATATATTTTAATCTACAGGGAATTTGGAGATGATTCAAAATCAAAAGTTGTAGCTCTTTGTGTCTAATTTTTAGAAAGATATACCTTTAATCATTTGGACATTTGTAGGGAAAGTAATGGTCAATTTACTGAAGCCTGGTAGTGCAAAATTGCTGAAGTGCGGCCGTACTATTTGGATTGCGGCCGCAGAACCTGGTTTGTGCGGCCGGACAAAAATATGTGTGGTCAGCACAATGAGGGATCAGATTTTTGTACTATATGAATGAGGGTTTTATTTTATTTTTTATTTTGGGACTTTGGGAGCTCGGTTTGTGACGATATTTCGTGGGATTTGCAAGAAATTCATCGGGGTAAGTGATTCTAACACGGATTTGGTTAATATACATGAATATATCATTGTTTTCATTATTTAATTAGTATTTTGAAATGGAAATTTGGGGAAAATTGTAGAAATTTCATAAAAATGAATTTTTGGTATTTGAATGTCGATTCGGAGTCGGATTTGAGTGAACCTAGTATGGTAGGACTCGTAATCGAATGGATTATTAGATTTTATGAGTTTCATCAGATTCTGAGATATGGGCCCCACTGCCAACCTTTCGAGTGGAGTTGGGCATTTTTATAAATTGTTAAATTTCAAGTATTGGAGTATATTTTAATTAATTTGCACGTTGTTTGACTAGTTTCAGATTGAACGGCACCAAGTTGGGGTTTAGAGCAAAATTGTGACCGGAAAGTGGGCTTTAAGATGAGGTAAGTCTCTTGTCTAACTCTGTGAGGGGGAAACTACCCCTAGGTGATGTATATGATATGTGTTATTTGTTGCGGGGGCTACGTACGCACGAGGTGACGGGAGTCCATACGTAGTTAGATTCATGTTACTGTCCGGGTTGACTTATGTTCACACCATGCTATACTTGTACTATAGGAGATATCTTTGCTCATTTAGTTCCTTTATTTCGCATTACGACTTGAGACTAGATGTGCGTAGAGTGATAGACTTGCTATTGTAGAGATTTGATGAGTTTCATGATTAGTCGCCGAATAATTGTTTTCCTCTTACGGATTTTTCCCGCGCTATACGTTTTCATCGAAAGGTTATCCTTAAAATTATAACTCACACATTTATTCGTGAGTGGGGTTAAGGACCCGTTAAAGCTTCTTATTCTAATGGGATTGGGTCATTCGCCTCTGCAGGATTATGTATGTACGCATTGATTTATGTACTCATGTTACACTTGCTGCACATTTTTGTGCAGATACATATATGTTAGGTGGTCTTTTGGGCGCAGAGGCGCGGCTATTGCGGAGACTTACCATGAGCTGCATTTCATATTGCGATTCGCAGTCTGTAGAGTCTCCATCAGAGTTATTTATATTTTCCCGTCCAATCTGTATTCCAGACAGATGTTGTATTTTATTATATTTTTTATTTGAGGCTCACGCACTTGTGACACCGGGTTTGGGGGGTGCTTACGGGTTGTTCATTATTGTAGTTGTCAAATTATTATCATTTACCAGTTCTATTTCTCTCTATTTAATGATAAAAACTATGAGTTCAAAATACTAAAATGAGTAATTAAGTAATCATTCAATGTTGGCTTGCCTGACAGCGGTGTTAGGCGCCATCACGACCTTTAGTGGATTTTAGGTCGTGACAGCTTGGTATTAGAGCCTTAGATTCACTTAGGTCTCACGAGTCATGAGCAAGTTTAGTAGAGTCTTGCGGATCGGTACGGAGACGTCTGTACTTATCTTCGAGAGGCTATAGGAGCACTTCCCTTATTGATTCCTTTGTCGTGTGATTTTATTCCATTGAGGCTTGTGCCTCTATTTCCATCCTACTCATTCTTATACGATGTTGAGCGCTTGTGCCAATTGGGCACCGAGGAGTTTTATTGGTGCTGCAGACATGGTGCAGGATGTTGTGCCCTGCGTGTTCGGGAAGGCTATTATCGTCGCCTTGCGAAAGGATGTTCTGTCATCTTGGCTTAGTAGCTACACTGCCTATGGTTTTGAGGTTACACACATATTGCTGCGGGGTCCGTGCGTTGCTAATGCACGGTATTGATGTACTGGTGGGTGCTTATTTATGCGCCAGGGCAGTAAAATTACTTGAAAGAAGGATTTTTCGGTGCATGATTTAGGGGTTCAGCATTTAAATACAGCGGAGGAAGGACAATCAGCCTATGAATGCTCAGGCTTTGGTTGATGGAGTAGCGAGACTTGATGATCCCGAGTGTGGTAGAATTCTCATTTTGATGTGGTGTCGTCATCCTTATTGGAATGCATTAAGATTCGCTGGTGTTATGGTTTTCTTTGAATTGCCTTCGGGGAAGGATGTTGTGAAATAGTGCCTAAGGAGCAGTTGTCAGATATGGCAGGTGTATGTTGGCTTCAGAATCGAATCGGCGTTCCTAATGCTAATGGCTCGAGAAAGATGATCTTCGAGGAGGCTTAGAGTTGGTAGCAATTGGTCAGATCAGGTGCCACAGAGATGGATTTTTGCTTTGAGGCAGTATTTAGGCAGCGAAGGATAAGGAAGGACATGGCGGAAGAAGTCTCGCAGTGGTTGGATTACTAGTAGGTCAAGTATGAAAAGCAGAAGTCAAGAAATTACTTAAAGGATAGGGTTTAACCAAAGTGGGAGAGTGGCAGAGTAGCATATGGGTTCTGTGGTAGGATAGCCACACACCTTGAGGAAAGTTTAGAGCAATTTGGGAATCATGATAGATAGTGACTAGGTCCACGAATTTTATTTGGATGCAACATGACTTCGAGTTTGGAATGTATTGTTGGACTTTCAGTTGATGTCAATGGGAAAAAAGGAATCTTGGTGGGTTCCAAGGTTATATAATTGTAGCTTCAAGCTAAGTGGGGGAGCCCCACTGTCTATGATTGGATTGCGTGGTTGTCTACTTGTGAGGTTTCTGGTTATCGGTGTATTAGTGGGTTGTTATGACTAAGGAAAGAAAATATCAGTGGTAATTCGAGCAAAGGATTTGAGGGATGTGTACTACATTTGGCCTCATCGATTTATGTTCAAGTTTTGGGAAGACTCAAAGTTTATGCTTCGTGTGCATGTAATGTACAAGGAAGGGAATTCAGCCGGTTGCTTCTTTGAGAGGGTGTTCATGTGCTAAGTACACTATTGCTATTAATAATTCCTTAGGAAATTGAATAACTTATTCAATTTGGGATCTTTCAAGATTGGAGATGGAAGGTTGAGTTATGGCAGGGTGTCTCTATCCCAGCTTACATAATACGAGGCTCCTCTAACAAAGAAGTCGACTCTATGATTGTAGCAGGATTCACTGCATGTTAAAATATTGGTGGGATAATTATTTCACTGATGATATAAAACAAGCCATATACTCCGCTACAGCTGTTGAAACAGTCGTTAAGGCTGAAGGAACAAACATGGAGATCACCTCCCAGATTACTAAAGAAGACGCTTGTGCTACCCTTCTTTATCATATAGCCAAACACTTCATTGGAGAACCCAAACTCTTCCAAGATAGAAGTTTAAAAATTCTAAACAATCTGTCTTGCCCAACTCTGGATGACTTTATTTGGTATAAAAACCAATTCATCAGTAAGGTTATGATAAGACCTGACTGTCATCTAGATTTCTGGAAAGAATGCTTTGTTAGCGGGCTTCCCCCATTATTCGCAAACAAGGTTAGAACAAAAATCCAAGATCGTTGTGATGATAAAATTCCTTATCATCAAATGACCTATGGAGACCTCGTTAGCATCGTTAATGTTGTAGGTCTTGAACTCTGCACTGATATCAAGCTGAAAAGTCAACTTAAGAAAGAATGATTTTCTTCTAGAAAAGAATTAGGAAGCTTCTGCCAAGACTTCGGTTACACAAACGTTGTTGCCCCTTCTGCCTCTTACAATGGGAATGGGGGTCTTAAATAGACTAGAAGAGAGATGCCTTTTCATCTTAGGCTTACAAATGTACCGCTTAAATTTGTTAGACAAAATTTAGTGGTAGACAAAGAATAAAGTAGGTGGTTTTACTTTTGAAAAAGTAAAGTGGTTGATTTAGTGTAAAGAAAAAAGGATAAGATTCCTTTTATTTTGTCCGTCTCGAAGATGGATTTCTTTATTTGCAATTGGGGTCCATGTAGGCCAAAGCTATTCCCGTTGGGTTGCACATGTCTCCGTTACTGCTATCTCCAGATGAAGCATCATCTTCTATTAGTTGCATGATTTGATGTTCTTCGTAGTTGTCAATATTTTGCAGAGCTTGCTTGAGCTTTTCTTTGAGCGCTGCTTTTGAAGATGAAGCTTTTGTAAGGTTTTGTTGAACATTTGTCTTGGGAATCTGCTGTTTGGAAGTCCAGCCTTTGATTTTGATTTCTTTAGACAGATATTTAATTCTATCAAATTTTGCCTTAGAAAAGTTCCAACTAATAATAAAAGAAATTCTTTTCTGAATAAAGTATTTGCACATTTTAATGTGCTCTGGTAAGTGTGACATGTAGTCACTGGATTGATTAAAGATTGAAACCGAGTATGGAGGTTATGGTACTACCGCTAATATGAGAATTTATGCCTGAAGGGCGCTCTATTCATTTGGTCGTGGACTGTGGAAGTTTGTTCCAGAATTGACGGTTGTTCTTGTGTGTCATAAGAAAAGGTTATTGTGGATCCTTGAAAGGTTATTATCCCAGTACGGTATGATCAGAATCGGCTTGAGGTCTATGGATGGGTCTAAATGTGAATGTGTTCATTTTAATATAGCGTTGCTTACGGAGGAGTCTTCGAGCCTTGGATGTTATTTCCGTCGTCAACCATTTCGTGTAATCTCTATTGTGCCATGTGGGTTGTGAGACGGTTTGATTATTCACACATGTATTGAGATCCCATGAAGTTCGTGGTGTTGTGATAGCATGATGGCTCTCGAGATGCAAGTCATTTATTGCACCTTAGTTGTGCTTGGGTTTTGTAGTGTGTTTTTGCACTTGGCATGCTTGTGGTCGATATTCAGGTATTTCATAGGTATTAGCATTATGGCTTGATGGGTATTTCCTTACTTATTATTATGTGTGGATCGGGTGGCACGCCACCACAGATATGTTGTTTGGATCGGGTTGCACGCCGCAACGGTATCACGTATGGATCGGGTTGCACGCTGCAACAGCGAGATGATGAGTACGGTTCCCTATATCTATTCTTGTGCATTTTGTTTCTCATTCTCTAAGAAAGGTTCATAATATCTTTTAAGTTGTTGTATTAGTTACGTGTGCTGGGTAGTTCTTTCCCAGGGTTTATTTTTTCCTTATATATCATATTTGAGTCGTGGCATGTCGGCACATTTATGGCGTCATATGAGACTTTTGGCAGTGTCTGAGATGGCTTATTGCCTGAACGGCTTGTACTGGGCGAGACGAGGTTATTGGACCTAGGATCAGTGCGATCGGAGTTAGGCATGTTATGTATAGATGGATCCCGAAAGAGTTATGGTGGTTTAGACCACAACTTGAGGTTTGTATTTTCTGCGGTTATGGGAATTCAGTCGCGTGTTGCAGTGGTTCTCCTAAAATGATTTAAGTGAAAGGTTTCTATATGATGAAGTGTTTATTCTATTAGTGGTTCAGGAGTTAGGATGAAATTATTGTACTCTCGCGTAGTGGCATGTTAGGTGCAGTGAGTGGCATGGGAATTGGAAGTTGAGGATCAAAGTGGCGGTTCGACGTTGGCAAGAATGTCACGAGCTCGGATGAGCAGGGAAAAATTCAGATGTTTGGAGTAAGCTGGTATTTTCTATAGCGTCACCTGAGAATGGTGTCCTGTGTAAGAGGCTTTGTGTACTGATTTGCAGATTCTCGATTTGCTTTACAACACTAGTATGGCCGGTGATATTGATATGCAGACTTTGCTACCTTGTGCGAAAGGCCGTGGGGGCGTATCCCACAGGAATATTATATAAGTGTGACATGTAGTCACTGGATTGATTAAATATTAAAACCGAGTATGGAGGTTATGGTACTACCGCTAATATGAGAATTTATGCCTGAAGGGCGCTCTATTCATTTGGTCGTGGACTGTGGAAGTTTGTTTTGGAATTGACGGTTGTTCTTGTGTGTCATAGGAAAAGGTTATTGTGGATCCTTGAAAGGTTATTAGCCCAGTACGGTACGATCAGAATCGGCTTGAGGTCTGTGGATGGATCTAAATATGAATGTGTTCATTTTAACATAGCGTTGCTTACGGAGGAGTCTTCGAGCCTTGGATGTTATTTCCGTCGTCAGCCATTTCGTGTAATCTCTATCGTGCCATGTGGGTTGTGAGACGGTTTGATTATTCACACATGTATTGAGATCCTATGAAGTTCATGGTATTGTGAGAGCAGGATGGCTCTCGAGATGCAAGTCATTTATTGCACCTTAGTTGTGCTTGGGTTTCATAGCATACAACGTTATCCGTCTCCCCTGGGTTGTGTTTTTGCACTTGACGTGCTTGTGGTCGATATTCAGGTATTTCATAGGTATTAGCATTATGGCTTGATGGATATTTCCTTACTTATTATTATGTGTGGATCTGGCGGCACACCGCCACGGATATGTTATTTGGATCGGGTTGCACGCCTTAACAGTATCACGTATGGATCGGGTTGCACGCTGCAACAGCAAGATGATGAGTACGGTTCCCTATATCTATTCTTGTGCATTTTGTTTCTCGTTCTCTGAGAAAGGTTCATAACATCTTTTCAGTTGTCGTATTAGTTACGTGTGCTGGGTAGTTCTTTCCCAGGGTTTATTTTTTCCTTATATATCATATTTGAGTCGTGGCATGTCGGCACATTGATGGCGTCATATGAGATTTTTGGAAGTGTCTAAGATGGCTTATTGCCCGAGCGGCTTGTATTGGGCGAGACGAGGCTATTGGACCAGGGATTAGTGCGATCGGAGTTTGGAAGGGTATATTAAAGGGCAAATATTGTTATTCAGTTCAGAATGAGGTAATGGTTCTTGTTAGGAGGAGAGACTCCATGATTGGAGATTCGGCAGGTGGTTATGAGTTTCTACACATCTCTTCCGTCGTGGCAGTATTACGAGAGTTGGAACAGGGCTTATATATGTTATGAGGTATACTATGGGCTTCGGGTCAGGGGAAATTTCAGTTGTTGTGCTTGGGGGAGATTGCCTTGGGAAAATGAGTTATGTGGTGCATGGGTGATTTAAGCGGAGGAGCATGGTCACGTTGGGTTCAGTGTCTAGTGACTGATACGTTGTTCGTGTGTTTGAATCCGGTATCGTGGAGAATTCTGGATGTTGGAACTTGGTTCTAAAGCTTGTTAGCTAAGGTATCAGGAAAGATCTTCAGTCTGGCTCGAGCTAATGTGCTCAACCGGGTTGTGGTGGCACGGGTAGGTGCACGAGGTGTTAAACAGTGATTTTGGACAACTCCAGAGCAGTCCTTGGCACGTTCGAGGACGAACGTATGTTTAATTGGGAGAGAATGCAACGACCCGACTGGTCGTTTTGAGCTTTAGCGCGTTGTTCAGTGGTTTGAGACCTTGAGTAGCTTCACTTCAAGTATTATGACTTGTACGTGTGGTCGAAATGGAATTTCAGGAAGTTCGAAGTAGATTTAGAAAGAAAATTCTAATTTCAGAAGCTTTAAATTGGAAGAATTGACTAATGTGTGACTTTTGAGTAAACGACCTCAGAATCAGGACTTGAAGGTTCCAATAGGTTCGAATGATGATTTCGGACCTGGCGTATGTTCGAATTGAGAATTGGGTAGCTCGGGAGTATCTCGGTGCTTATTACGGAAGATTGGCATTTTGAAGGTTTAAGAATTTCTTAAGTTTGGGTTGGAGTGGATTTTGATGTGATCGATATCCGTTTGGGATTCTGAGCCTAGGAATGGTTATGTATGGTGATTTTGGTCTTATGAGCGTGTCCGGATGTTGATTTGGAGGTCCGTAGGTCATTCCGACATTAATTGGTGAAAGTTGGAAATTCAGATAATTTTTGGGAAGTTTGACCGGGAGTGAACTTTTTGATATCGGGGTCGGATTCCGATTCTGGAAATTTGGAATAGGTCCATTATGTCATTTATGATTTGTGTGCAAAATTTGAGGTTAATCAGACTTGATTTGATAGGTTTCGGTATTGAATGTAGAAGTTGAAAATTGTTAGTTTTCATTAGTCTTGAATTGGAGTGTGATTTGTATTTTTGGTGTTGTTTGATGTGATTTGAGGGTTCGACTAAGTTCGTATGATGTTTTAGGACTTGTTGATACATGCGGACGGGGTCCTGAGTGACTCGGGTGTGTTTCGGCGTGAGTTTTGAGCGAGACTGGTCATATCGACACTCTAATGTTGTTCTGGAACTTTGGAAGTGCGGAGGGCACATTTTAGAGTGCTGAAGCAGAGGAAAAGTGCGGAAATATAAAGGAAAAGTGCGGACCGCAGAGGAAAAGTGCGGACCGCAGAATTTCTCTCGCGGCCGCAGAATTTAGATTTCTGCAGATTCGATGGTCCGACTTCGGAAGCTTATATCTTTTAATCTATAAGGAATTTGGAGATGATTCAAAAACTAAAGTTGTATCTCTTTGAGTCTAGTTTTCCGAAAGGTATACCATTAACCATTTGGACATTTGTAGAGAAAGTTATGGTCAATTTACTGAAGCCGGGTTGTGCAAAGCTGCTAAAGTGCGGCCTCACTATTTGGATTGCGGCCGCAGAACCTGGGATGTGCGGCCGCACAAAAAATGTGCGGTCAACACAATAAGGGATCCGATTTTTGTACTATATGAATAAGGGTTTCATCTCATTTTTTATTTTTGGACTTTGGGAGCTCGGTTTGTGGCGATGTTTCGTGGGATTTTCAAGAAATTCATCGGGGTAAGTGATTCTAACTCGGATTTGGTTAATATACATGAATATATCATTATTTTCATCATTTAATTAGTATTTTGGAATGGAAATTTGGGGAAAATTGTAGAAATTTCATAAAAACAATTTTTTGGGATTTGAATGTCGATTCGGAGTCGGATTTGAGTGAACCTAGTATGGTTGGACTCGTAATCGAATGGGTTAAAAGATTTTTTGAGTTTCATCGGATTTCGAGACGTGGGCCCCACTACCAACTTTTCGAGTGGAGTTGGAAATTTTTATAAATTGTTAAATTTCAAGTATTGGAGTATATTTTGATTAATTTGCACGTTGTTTGACTAGTTTCGGATTGAACGGCACTAAGTTGGGGCTTTAGAGCGAAATTATGACCGAAAAGCAGGCTTTGAGACGAGGTAAGTCTCTTGTCTAACTCTGTGAGGGGAAACTACCCCTAGGTGATGTATATGATATGTGTTATTTGTTGTGGAGGCTACGTACGCATGAGGTGACGGGAGTCCGTACGTAGCTGGATTCATGTTACTGTCCGGGTAGACTTAGGTTCACACCATGCTATACTTGTACTATAGGGGTTATCTTTGCTCGTTTAATTCCTTTATTTCTCATTACAACTTTAGACTAGACGTGCGGAGAGTGATAGAATTGCTATTGTAGATATTTGACGAGTTTCATAATTAGCCGCGGAATAATTGTGTTCCTCTTACGAATTTCTCCCGCGCTATGCGTTTTCATCGAAAGGTTTTCCTTAAAATTATAACTCACACATTTATTCGTGAGTGGGGTCAAGGACCCGTTAAAGCTTCTTATTCTAATAGGATTGGGTCGTTCGCCTCGGCAGTATTATGTACCACACTCTCATGGGAGCGGGTCGTTCGCCTCGGCAGGATTATGTACCACACTCTAATGGATGCGGGTCGTTCACCTCGGCAGTATAATAGATGCATCTATGGTTTGTGTCGTTCGACCCTCGGTAGTGCACAGATTATGATGGGATCGGGCTGTATGCCTAGAAATTTCTATAAAATATTCTCATGGAATCATGCGTAATATTTGACAAGAAGTCAGTGTATCTATGAGTTTTCCTGATTTGAATTATGACGACCTATCTAGTGAGGTCCATTATATATATATATGCTCTGGTTGAGGAGGTAATTGCTAATTGAGAGCTTGAGCCTATTGTAGAGAGGAGGATTGTATCACGTATTTACACTTGTTTATTTCGTTTGTTTACTCTGCTCCATATCTATGTACTTCTTATTATAAATGTCTTATTGGACCACTAGTAAGTGTCGATGTCGACCCTTCGTCACTACTTCTCTGGGGTTAGGCTAGATACTTACTGGGTACGCATTGATTTACGTACTCATACTACACTTGCTGTATATTTTTGTGCAAGTACATATATGTCGGGTGATTTTTTGGGCGCAGAGGCGCGGCTATTGCGGAGACTTACCGTGAGCTGCATTTCATGTTGTGATCCGCAGCCTGCAGAGTCTTCATCAGAGTTATTTATATTCTCCTATCTAATTTGTATTCCAGACATATGTTGTATTTTGTTATATTTTCTAGTTGGGGCTCATGCACTTGTGACACCGGATTTTGGGGGGGCTTACGGGTTGTTCATTATTGTAGTTATGAAATTATTATCATTTACCCTATAAGTTCTATTTCTCACTATTTAATGATAAAAACTATGATTTCAAAATACTAAAATGAGTAATTAAGTTAATCATTCAATGTTGTCTTGCCTGACGGCGGTGTTAGGCGCCATCACGACCTTTAGTGGATTTTGGGTCGTGATATATTTGATCCTTCAGATCATTTCATGTATTCAGTTAGAGTTCGTAACTCAGTATTATCAGTCTTGGAAGGTTGTTATAATTATTTCCGTTGTTGGTTTCGATTATCTATATAAAAAAATGGCTTGAATTATTATTAAAATCGGCTTACCTAGTCTTAGAGACTAAGTGCCATCACGACGCCTGTGGTGGGATTTTGGGTCGTGACATCACCCGAACTTATGTAGATGGCGTGGACTGTAGCACACAAAAATCTCAAGTTAACTGCTCTTCAATACTAGGCACATATAGAGTTGCTTTGAGATCATTCTTGGAAATTCTCAATCTTTCATCATTTCAACAGAATAAAATAAGATATACCTCGACTAGAAAAACTCAAGATTATCATTCCACATCATTTTTTTTCCTTCTCTAACAACCTATAATGCTTCTTATAACCTCCAAGATTATGCCTTTTGTGCATCTCGTGCCTTAATATTTTTACGCTTACCCGTTTAAGTTCACATACTTTATCCTCATTACCTTGGTATGCATAATGTTTTTCTGCTTTTGGGAAGAAGCAGAAAATTCCAGCTTCTTCCAAGAAGCAGAAGCAAAACAATTAATTTATTCAAGACAAGACCATCCTCACCATAAATTTATATTTTTCAAATTATCCCTTACTAATTTAAGCCTTTTATTTTTTGTTTCTAGTTTCTACCATTCTTTTAAAATTAGAGATATCATATATATGAATATATTGTAACTTTCCAAAAAAAAATTAATTTTTCTTGTTTTTGATTTTTTCTTTGTGTAATGTCTTGTCACTTTCCAAATCATCTTCTTATTTTTTCACACTAAAGAAAATTATCTACATCATTCTTTGGATTATCAATTCTCTTCCTACAAATAATCGTTTATAATTTCTTTTGTTATAGACTATTAATTTCTCGATCTTTAAAACAGTTATCAAATCTAATTTGTGAAAATTACCTACAAATAGATAATAAATTTACATTTGTATCGCATAATCTATATCTATATATTATTAAAAGAAGAAGAAAAAAAAGCTCCACGTTAAGCCAATTGACAATCTCACAATAGGCCACTTGGCAATTTAGGATAAAGTTAGTTGGGTTAAGTAATACTTAGTTTCTTTTTGAATTTAAATTTTAAAAAAATAAATAAATTATGCATGATATGTTGTTAATAATTAGTTATTCTTTTTGAATTTGAATTTAAACATGCTTAACTATTCTTTTTTACGAATACAATAATTTTTTATATATTTAAAATTATTTACAATTTACGCTAAATGTCATCTTTCAAGTTTGACACTCAGAACTGTCATGTTACAACTAACATGGCTATACATAATTTCATCCGATGACATTTTTCTACCGATAAGAAATTCAACTATTATGCTAATGAAGACATTACTGCTTAGATTGCGGAAGGAGATGGGCTTTCTGGGCCTTCAGAAATGCAAGGGAAATCTTTTACTAATATGGAGGTGTTGTGTGATAGAATTAGAAATAAAATTGTTGAGAAATATTATCATGTATGACTGATTTTGCTTATTATTTCATGGTGGATTATCAATATATAGTAATTTGTGGCATAGACTTCTAATTCATACTGAATGATGACAGTAAGTAATTATACTAGATAATATTATATGCTTTGGTATAATATATATGTTATATTGATTTAAATTTTTAATATGTATTAATATTCATTATTTTTAAGAGTTGGCACTTTTTAAAAAAATTTATTTTATAACTTCATATTTGTTATGAATATATTATATTATAGATGTTCATTTAGTACTCCGTTGTAAATAAGCTTCCTGAAGAAGTTTATCCATATGAGACTCCGCCATAAATATGTTTATCTATTTAGTACTCTATTGGAAATAAGCCTCCTGAAGAAGCTTATCCTTTCGGTACTCCGCTATGGATAATTATTACCCATGATAGAAGATTATCTATATCTGGTACAAGCAGCTTACACAGCAGCTTGCAATAGCATCTTACAAGCAGCTTACGCAGCAGCCTGCAGTAGCAGCTTACAAGCAGCTTACACAACAACTTCTTTTTTCTATAAATAGATGAGTTTTCAGTTCATTATGTACATAAGTTTGAAGTTTGAATAATATATCAGTTTCTGTCTATACTTGGCTTTACTTTACAGTCTTTATTTTATAACACGTTATCAGCACAAGACTCTGCCATCTCGAGCAAATACTTTGAAAGTATCAGAGGTACGAACTTTCTTTTTCTAAATAATGTCAAATCTTTCTAAACTTGAATTTGTAGCCCTGGATATATCGGGCAAAAGCTACATGTCTTGGGTGCTTGATGCTGAAATTCATCTTGATGCGATGGATCTGGCAGACACCATCAAGAACAAAAATCAAGCATCAAACCAAGACCGTGCCAAAGCAATGATATTCCTACGCCATCACCTTGATGAAGGCTTGAAAATGGAATATCTCACTATTAAAAATTCTGTCATACTGTGGAATAATTTGAAAGATAGATATGATCACCTGAAGATGATGGTTCTTCCACATACACGTTATGATTGAACTCATCTAAGGCTACAAGTTTTTAAATCTATCAGTGAGTATAATTCTGCTATGTTCAAAATTATTTTCCAATTGAAACTATGTGGTGATAATATTACTGATCATGATATATTGGAGAAAACTTTCACCACTTTTCATGCATCGAATATGCTCATGCAGCAGCAATATCTAGAGATGGGATTCAAAAAGTATTCTGAACTTATCTCACATCTTCTTGTAGCCGAGCAACATAATGGGCTATTAATGAAAAATTATGAAAGCCAACATACTGGTTCTTGTCCATTCCCTGAAGTGAATGAGACGAACTTCCACCAAGCTAAGCGTGGAAGAGGACGTGGCCCCAGTCGTGGTCATGGACATGGTCAGAGAAGAAACTCTAATCATGGTAATAATAATGCATCAAAGAACCAAACCCTCCTCACCACCAGCAGTAGAAAAGGAAGGAACAAAAGCATAAAGCGGTACAAGCAGCAAAGCCAGAAAATGCATGCTATAGATGTGGAGGAAAAAGGCACTGGTCACGTACCTATCGTATGCCAAAGCACCCGGTTGAGCTTTATCAAGCCTCCCTGAAGAAGACAGAGAAAAATATTGAAGCAAATTTTATTTCTGAAGATAATTGAGATTTTATGCATTTGGATGTAGCTGGTTACTTTGCACTCCCGAAAGGAGAAACAAGTCATGTGATCGGTGATGAATCTTTAGAGATGTAAATATTTTAATTTTTGTTGTTTATAGTAGATAGTATGGTTATGTAATTGTTGTACATAAATAAAAGTTATGCTTTGATAATGATGTTTACTATCATATTTATTTTGCTTATGTCATTTTGAAGAATATGGATAATCCTCAAATTATGTTTGGATCAAAGATCAATCATGAAGATATTTGTGTAATTGATAGTGGAACAACTCATGCCATATTCAAAGATCAGAAATACTTTTCTTATTTGCATAAGAAAAAAGCAAATATTTCAACAATTTCTGGTAATATAAGTT
This sequence comes from Nicotiana tabacum, assembly GCF_000715075.1. Classification (NCBI taxonomy): domain Eukaryota; kingdom Viridiplantae; phylum Streptophyta; class Magnoliopsida; order Solanales; family Solanaceae; genus Nicotiana; species Nicotiana tabacum. The sequence continues at coordinate 62,625,176 of NC_134101.1, forward strand.
TAATTGAAGGCTCCGGAAGAGCCACTATATTTCTGTCTAAGGGAACGAAACTTATAATACACAATGCATTATTCTCCTCCAAGTCCCGAAGAAACTTGTTGAGTTTTATAGATATCCGCCGAAATAGGTATCATGTTGAGACGATAGATGAAATAAATATGGAATATCTTTGTATTACAAAGAATATTTTTGGCCAGAAGTCCATTGTAGAAAAGTTACCAACTTTATCTTCTGGCTTATACTATTCAAATATCAGTATAGTTGAAGCATACTCTATCGTAAACCAGAAGTTTACTGATTCAAATATTTTCGTGCTTTGGCATGGCTGTTTGGGCCATCCTGGATCAATAATGATGAGACGAATTACTGAAAATTCGAGTGGGCATCCATTAAAGTACCTGAAGATTCTTACAAATAATGAATTTTCTTGTGATGCTTGTTATCAAGGCAAAATGATCACTAGACCATCACCAATGAAGATTGCCATTGAATCCCCTGCCTTTTTAGAACGTATACATGTGGATATATGCGGACCTATTCACCCACCAAGTGGGTTGTTTAGATATTTTATGGTCCTAATAGATATATCTTCAAGATGGTCTCATGTGTGCCTACTATCTTCTCGCAACCTGGCGTTTGCAAAGCTATTAGCCCAAATAATTCGATTAAGGGCACAATTCCCAGATTATCCCATAAAGGCTATTCGCCTTGATAATGCTGGAGAATTCTCATCTCAAGCTTTTGATAATTATTGTCTATCAGTTGGGATAAAATTTGAACATCTTGTAGCTTATGATCATACTCAAAATGGCCTTGCAGAGTCATTTATTAAACGCCTGCAATTGATAGCAAGACCACTACTTATGAAAACAAAATTGCCCACTACTGTTTGGGGCCATGCTATCTTGCATGCAGCATCACTTATCCGTCTCAAACCGACACATTATAATAAATATTCTTCGTCACAATTAGTTTTTGGTCATAAACCAGATATTGCCCATCTACGAATTTTTGGATGTGCTGTATATGTGCCAGTAGCACCACCATAGCGCAGTAAGATGGGCCCACAGAGAAGGTTAAGAATATATGTTGGGTTTGAATCACCCTCTATTATTTGCTATCTTGAACCATTGACAGGAGATTTATTTACTGCTCGATTTGTAGATTGTCGGTTTGATGAAACAAATTTCCCACAATTAGGGGAAGAGATAAAGGAAATCAAAAGAGAAATTGTGTGAAAAGTTTCATCGTTATCTCATTTTGATCCACATACCCCTATATGTAATCAGGAGATCCAGAAGATCATCCATTTACAAAATATAGCAAATCAAATACCAGGCGTATTTACTGATTTGAATAGGATAACTAAGTCACATATCCCTGCAGAGAATGTGCCTATCCGAATTGATATCCCAGCAGGACCATCTACTAGCATAAGAGCTAGTGAACCTAAAGCACGCCTGAAGCGTGGTAGGCCTTTGGGTTCTAAGGATCGAAATCCTTGAAAAAGAAAATCGACAAATGATAACGATACTGTGAAGGGATCTCCTGAAGAGACCCAAGATCCGATTAGTTCTGAGATTCCTGAAGAAATCAATGAACCCTACACTCAAGTGAGCGAGGAACGTTTAATAAGTTTTACTGGCGATGGATTAATTTAAATTGATCTGAAATAGTGGTGGATAATATTTTTGCATATAATGTTGCACTTAACATTGTGGAAGATAGTGAGGATTTTGAACCCCGATCTGTCGAAGAATATCGACAAAGATTTGATTGGCCAAAATGATAAGGGGCAATTCAATCAGAATTGAACGCACTTGCTAAAAGAGAGGTCTTTGGACCAGTAGTCCAAACACCTGCTGGTATAAAACCAGTTGGTCATAAATGGATTTTTGTGCGAAAAAAGAATGACAAAAATGAAGTTGAAAGATACAAGGCTCACCTTGTCGCATAAGGATTCTCACAACGACGTGGAGTTGATTATGAAGAAATATATTCACCCGTTATGGATGCCATAACATTTCGATATCTCATCAGTTTAGCCTTATGTGAAAGTCTTGAAATACATCTAATGGATGTGATTACAACTTATTTGTACGGGTTACTTGATAATGAAATTTACATGAAATTACCTGAAGGATTTAAAATGCCTGAAGCATATTCAAAATCTCGGGAAAATGTACTCAATTAGATTACAAAGATCTTTGTACGGTTTAAAGCAATTTGGGCGCATGTGGTATAATCGCCTCAGTGAATATTTGCTGAAAGAGTGTTACATAAATGATATTATTTGTCCATGTAATTTTATTTAAAAAAATGGCATCCAAATTTGTTATACTTGTTGTTTACGTTGATGACATAAATCTTATTGGAACTCCAGAAGAGCTCCAAAAGGCAATTGAATATCTTAAGAAAGAATTTGAGATGAAAGATCTTGGAAAGACAAAACTTTGTCTTGGTCTGCAAATTAAACATTTAGCAGACGAGATCTTTATCCATCAATCTGCCTATACAGAAAGGGTCTTAAAACATTTTTATATGGACAAAGCGCACCCATTGAGTACACCAATGGTTGTTCGATCACTTGAAGTGAATAAGGACCCGTTCCGACCTCCAGAAGAGGAAGAGGAACTCCTTGGTCCTGAAACACCATGTCTTAGTGCAATTGGTGCACTTATGTATCTTGCTAATGCTACAAGGCCTGATATAGCATTTTCTGTTAATTTACTAGCAAGATATAGCTCTTCTCCTACAAAGAGATATTGGAATGGGATTAAGCATATTTTACGATATTTAAAGGGAACTCTCGATATGGGTTTGTTTTATGCTAACAAAGGTAGTGCAGATCTTATTGGTTATGCAGATGCAGGTTATTTATCTGATCCCCATAAAGCTCGATCTCAAACCAGGTATGTATTTACACGTGGAGGTACTGTCATATCATGGCACTCCACAAAGCAATCTATTGTTGCTACTTCTTCAAATCATGCTGAGATAATAGCTATTCATGAAGCAAGTAGGGAATGCGTATGGTTGAGATCAGTGATTCATTTTATTCAAGAAAAATGTGGTTTGGAATGTGATAAAAGATCCACAATTTTATACGAAGACAATGCTGCATGCATAACCCAATTGAAGGGAGAATTTATAAAAGGAGATAGAACGAAGCACATTTCACCAAAATTATTCTACACACACGATCTTCAGAAAAATGGTAACATTGATATGCAACAAATCCGTTCAAGTGACAATCCAGCAGATTTATTCACTAAATCTTTGCCAACTTCAACTTTTGAGAAGATGTTATACAAGATTGGAATGCGGAGACTCAAATATTTGAAACAAGGTTTTCATGAGGAGGAGTAAAATACGCGATGTACTCTTTTTTTTCTTACTAAGATTTTTTCTCACAGGATTTTCCTTATAAGGTTTTTAATGAGGCAGCTAGCAATGCGTATTACTAAATATGTGTATTCTTTTTTCCTTCACTAGGATATTTTTCCACGGAATTTTTCCTAGTAAGGTTTTAATGAGGCACATATTCTTTTAATGAACATCCAAGGGAGAGTGTTATAAATATATTATATTATGGATGTTCATTTAGTACTCCGTTGTAAATAAGCTTCCTGAAAAAGTTTATCCATATGAGACTCCGCTAAATATGTTTATCTATTTAGTACTCTATTGGAAATAAGCCTCATGGAGAAGCTTATCATTTTGGTACTCCGTTATGGATAACCATTACCCCCGGTAGAAGATTATCTATATTTGGTACAGTAGCAGCTTACAAGCAACTTACAAGCAGCTTACACAGCAACTTGCAGTAGCAACTTACAAGCAGCTTACACAGCAGCTTGCAGTAGCATCTTACAAGCAGCTTACACAATAGCCTCCTTTCTTCTTTACTTTACAGTCTTTATTTTATAACATTAAGTTTATTTTTCTCTTTAAAATAATTATAAGACCTTGTTACTATCCTTTTTAGTAATTTGACACTCAAAAGTACTTTTTAGAAAGATTGGCCAAACACAATTTGTTTATCAAATGTTGCAAAAGTATCTCTTACATGAATTAGCCAAACACAAGCTAATTTTTCCAAAAGTACTTTTGAAAAATGTACTTCTGAAAAAAAAGTATTTTTCAAAATAAGCAATTTTTGGCACCTTGGCCAAACGGGCTCTAAATATGATGAATCCATATGGGTGAATGACACAGTTACCCACAAAAATAAAACTATTTACCCTTACCTACCCATTTATTTTTTTACCCATTAAACTAATTACATTTCCTACCCATAGTAGTTTTTGTAGGGAATTTTCTCTGTTTTCTCCAATTCTTTTTTATTTCTATGCTTCTTCTTTTTTTCTCCTTTTCTTTTTTCTCGTTTTCTTTTTATTTTTTTCTTTTTTCTCTCGTTTTCTATTCATTTATTTTTGTCCAAATCATATTATCGTTATTTTTACCATAACTTATTTCACACTCAATTTTGACTCCTTTATTTTTTTATTTATTTTTCTTTATTTCTTGTTTCTTTCCTAATTCCATTTAACTCCTTTTTTCTTTTATTTTCTTTATTTCTTTTTCCTTTTCTAATCTGATTTAACTTATTTTTTATATTCTTTTTCTCTTCATAATATAATTTTATTTATTATTTTCACTATTTTTTATTATTCTTGTTTTTATACAATAAGAAAAAATAAATGATAAAGTAAATATTTGTTCACCTTTTTTAATATAACTAGTATAATATACCTTTTGTCTTTTTTCTCATTTTTAATTCAAGTATTAAACTGAAATAATATCAATTGTCACTTGATCTAATTCACTGAATATCACACTGACTGCTGCTGAGCACCATAAATTACATAATCAGATTCTAAGAATCAACATATGATTGCCATGCAAACCTTGATCTCCTTCCCTACAAATATGAGTACACACTCTACCATTAACAGTAACACAACCAATTATGGAGCAAGAAAATACAATCTAGAACCACCAAATCTCCATATATACTAGTTAGAATAGAAATGATAATAAAATATTAAAAAATACAATAAAAGTATAAGTAGCAAAAAGAGACTTCTAGTACCATATGATACCAATATGGTATACATGTATACCAACAGAGTATATGATTGCTCTAGAATATTGCTACAACTATCTGCGACTATACTACTGTACCAAAACATTAAAGGATGCAATAAGAGTATGAGAAAATTACATGCTCGCATTGGAAGCTAAATATTCGCAAAGCAACTTGCTATATACTAACAAGGTATATAGTTGTATGGGGTCATTCCAACAATTGCCTATAATTATAAAAACTATTACATAATACACATAATCTATGTCCATCGGCACACAAAAAAATCCCAGCACTGCAAATCATGTTCGTATAAATAATTCCACAATAGAATTCACTTAAAAATGTAGCTAAAACAACCAAAAAATGTTCAAACTACCATATGATACAAACATGGCATATAACTATACCAACATGGTATACAGTTTTACCGGTTAATTTCCGGCAACTATATGACTATACTACTATTACATAACACACATGCATAAAGAGAAAAATAAAAAAATAGTGTACCACATATTAATATAATAAAGTATTTCAAGATATTGTACTATATTACTATTATTAAAAGAAAATCAAATAGTGTACCAATTAAATGCAGCTAATACAACCAAAAAAGGATTCAACTAACATATGATACCAATATAGTATATAACTATACTAATAGGGTATATAGTTGTACGGGGTCGTTCCAACAACTGCATATAACTATAAAAACTATTACATAATATACAAAATCTATGTCCATAGGTACAAAAAAATCCAACACAGCAAAACATGATCATATAAATCATTTCAGAATAGAATTCACTTAAAAATGTAGCTAAAACAACCAAAAAATATTCCAACTAACCATATGATACCAATATGACATATAATTGTACCAATATGGTATACAATCCTACTAATTAATTTCAGGCAACTATATATGACTATACTACTATTACATAATACACATGCATAAAGAGAAAAATAAAAAAATAGTGTACCGCATATTAATATAATAATATATTTCAAGATATTGTCATATAATACTATTATATAAAAGAAACGCATAAAGAAAAAATTAAAATGATTACATAATACATATGCATAAAGAAAAATTTAAAAAATTCAAGATATTGTACTATTCTACTATTACTAAAGAAAAATCAAACAGTGTACCAACTAAATGTAGCTAATACAACTAAAAAAGGTTCCAACTAATATATGATACCAATATACAGTATATAGATATACCAATAGGGTATATCTATATTCAATTATTAAACCAAAATAATATAAGTTGTCACATAATCTAATTAACTCAATTTTGTACGTAATTAACTCAATTTTGTGTGTCATCGATTATATTAAAATTTAGATATGTTATAATAATATACTATATACCATTTTGAAATGGAGAATAAATTAAAAACTATTCAATGGACACGTACATCCTATTATGAAATGAGAAAGATAGAAGAAAAATATTTATTTATATTTGAGAAGACAATAAAAGAGAAAATAGGTTGGGGCATTTAATGGGGTTTCACGTTATCCGGGATTAGAAAGGAAAGAATTTTGAAAATAGATAGTTGGATAAATACTTTAGATTGCATAAGTACACATTGTAAGACAAATTAGAATGGACGGGTAATTAAAATTGCCTGAATAGGCATTTAGAGTAGATTTTCCAATCCATACAGGCACCATAGTGTTGACATGTAAACATAAAACGTGAAGGTCTTGAACAGTCTTTTAAAAAAAAAATGTTCTAATATAATTTGATTGAGAGATGGTAAAGATCCGTCCTAAATACCAATCATCATTCTAACTTCCAATTATATTTGGATGGACTATAGTTTTATTCTTAACCTTTGAGTTACTTAAGCAACACTAATCCCAATCCAGACAGTCACTTCCTCTTTCAATCATGTTAATTGGCTGTTTTGCAATATGAACAATCCCAAAAACTAGACTATACAAGTTTGGCCTAATATTATTGACATATACTGTATTAGTTTGATCATGAGCTTTTTGTAAATACAAAATTTCAATAGTTGATTTTCCAGTAAAAATATCAAAATAGTGGGTAAAAAATGAATTTCAAATAAAAAATTCCTAATCGTTGTCAAATTATTTTTTAAAGCAACTTTCTGTCCAAACACAACTCGGCTTTCCATAAAAAAATTTCCCTTTCAACCTCAAAATACAATTTTCCTTTTCAAACTCAAATATTGTTAAATACGGAAATACCTACTAAAATCAGAGAAAAATGCCCAAAAGCAGGAAATACAGATAGGAAGCCAGTAGCCAGTGCGTATTTATTTCCTTAATTAATATTATTTCTCATTTTTCTTTTCCATTTCTAGTTAGGAGTAAAACAATTATAAAATCACTTCCTCGATAAATCCTTTCCTTGCACTCATTGTTCTCTTCTCCAGCAAAAGTCTCTCTCTCCCTTCGCAGTTTCTCTCAATTTATCGGCTGCGCCCTAATTTAGATCTCGAAAAAGCTTCAAAGATGAGTCACCAGGCCGAGTCATCTGACTCGTAAGTACTCTCTCCTTCGTTTTCACGTCTTCTCGATCGGTTAATCGACTGAGTTGTTTTTAACGTTTGAAATCGTCTCTAGAAAGTTCGGAGATTTGTATTTTCATTCTTCCTTTTTTTACTTTTCAGAAAAGGTGCGAAGAAGGATTTCTCTACGGCGATTTTGGAGCGCAAGAAGTCTCCGAATCGGCTCGTCGTTGACGAGGCGGTCAACGATGATAACTCCGTCGTCGCCCTAAATCCTGCCACCATGGAGAAGCTCCAGCTCTTCCGTGGAGATACAATTCTCATCAAGGTTTTTAATTATTCTACCTTTTTAGGGGTTTCCCCCTAAATCTCAAGTTTTTAGGGTTTTGATGTGGATAATCTGATTGTTTACATTGAGGGTAATTTTGCTAGTAATTGATTATTTGGTTGCTTAGGTCAACTTCTAAATTGCTTTGTTATTGGTCGGTGAATCTGGTGGATTAGAGACTTATAATGTCAGTGTAAGGATAAGTGTGAGATTAGAAGATTTCTAGTTGTAGAGAATCCTTCATTTATCTTAAAAGACAAATTATTTGGCTTTGGTATGAAATGGACTAGAATATAGCAAAAAGAATTATAGCTGGCTCTAATTAATTTCAGATCGAGGTATAGCTGATTGATTGCTGATTTATATACTGCTTCCCGATGCGTATGCAAGTGAATTTTGTGATGTGTGGTTATAACTCTCTTCCTATATGTTTTAGAGCCTCAATTACCTCTAGATCTGTGTAGAACATTGGTACATTTAGAATTTTGTATTAGGTTAGAGTGTCAGATTGTTCTCATAGTGGATTTCGATTTTGTTTTCATATTTCGCATTGCTACTTGGATTTGTAGCTCTAGTCAAGTGTGACAAGCTAGCTTGTCCTTGTCAGTACGGGGGATAATCAGGGTTTCTAGCTTATGATGTGTCATTGAGTCTGTGCTCTGTTGATCCTTGATGGCCAGATGTCCGTGGGTTCTATAAGTGACTTGGTATTCGGCTATATTACATCATTAGGGAATAAGACTTTCTGAATCTTAGTAGACATATACCATTTTGAGAATACTGTCACTTTCGAAGCAAATGAAACCAAGTTTGACATGATGAATTATGGCATAGCTGTTATGTTCTCGCTTTATATAAGTGTGCGCTCAAACAATGATGCACAAAGTGTTTATGAGAAACCGTCGATTCTTTTAATTTCAACTGTGAGGAGTATAATTACTGTACTACATTCATATATGTATATATGGGGTACTTTAGTTTCTCGTAAAATAGTTTGCTTCACTTTATAGAAGCATGTGCTTTAATTCTCACTTTTCGCTTCAAGCCCCACTGATCTTGGCGCTTTTTTTTTTGCCTCTATTAAAAACAATGGTTGTAATTTTCTCATGATGCTTGTGGTTTAATTTTAACAACTAGTTAAAAATGAGGTTACCTCTCTGATTCTGTTTGCATATTTGTCTGCCTGTCTATCCAATTGACTCATTAGTTTTCTGCTGCATTTTATCCAGGGAAAGAAAAGGAAGGATACAGTTGTCATTGCCCTTGCTGACGAAACGTGCGATGAGCCGAAGATTAGGATGAACAAGGTTGTCCGTTCAAATTTGAGGGTTCGGCTTGGAGATGTTGTGTCTGTGCACCAATGTCCAGATGTTAAGTATGGAAAGCGTGTGCACATACTTCCCATAGATGATACAATAGAAGGTCTCACCGGGGATTTGTTTGATGCATTCTTGAAACGTAAGTGTGTTACTTTCCAATTGCAAGTGCAGTTTGACAATCTTTAAGGTTTTATTCTTGGTAGCATAGTGGTGTAGTATCATGATGCATTTTCATGCAATTATCATCATATTATTTACAATGTACTCAGTCTCCTTCGAGTCTCATCCAGGCTACACTTAGAATCAGGATTAATACTATAAATCACTTTTCTCTGCTTAGAATCGAATACTATAAATCACTTTTGAGATGGTAGTACAGGAGAACTCTAGTTTTTTGGCTGAATGTGGAGTTGCCTGCCCTCCTCTATTGTGCATCTCTTTTGGAATTCTCCATTATTTTTTAAATTATCTCCAATTCATGGTCTTTCCTAGAATTTGTACATTCTGCTCTTTGATTTTGTCGATTGGCAGTGAAAAATAGAGGTTAAAGGTTGTCTTCTTTGTTAGCAAATTTGTGTCCACCTCAATTTTAAACAATTGTGTCCACCTCGAATTTGTGAAAAATAGAGGTTAAAGGAAATTTGTGAGCTCTGTTTGTGTTGACCTCAATTTTAAACGTCTTTCTTTTTGCAGCTTACTTTTTGGAAGCATATCGTCCTTTGAGGAAAGGGGACAATTTCCTTGTTAGAGGAGGGATGAGAAGTGTGGAATTTAAAGTCATCGAGACTGACCCTGGGGAGTATTGTGTTGTTGCTCCAGACACAGAAATCTTTTGTGAGGGGGAGCCTGTTAAAAGGGAGGATGAGGAGAGACTGGACGAAGTTGGCTATGATGATGTTGGTGGTGTGAGAAAACAGATGGCTCAGATTCGTGAATTGGTGGAATTACCATTGAGGCATCCACAGCTTTTTAAATCCATTGGTGTGAAACCACCAAAGGGGATTTTACTTTATGGACCCCCTGGATCTGGGAAGACCCTGATAGCCAGAGCTGTGGCTAATGAAACAGGTGCATTTTTCTTTTGCATTAATGGACCAGAAATCATGTCCAAATTGGCTGGAGAGAGTGAAAGCAATCTCAGGAAGGCGTTTGAAGAGGCTGAGAAAAATGCTCCATCTATTATATTCATTGATGAAATTGATTCAATTGCTCCCAAGCGAGAGAAGACACATGGTGAAGTTGAGAGAAGGATTGTTTCACAACTCCTGACACTGATGGATGGATTGAAATCTCGTGCTCATGTCATAGTTATGGGAGCTACCAATCGTCCTAACAGCATTGATCCTGCTCTCAGAAGGTTTGGTAGGTTTGATAGGGAAATTGACATTGGTGTTCCTGATGAAATTGGACGCCTTGAAGTTCTTCGTATTCATACCAAGAATATGAAGCTTGCAGAAGAAGTGAGCCAACTTATTGAATATTTCTTTTTCTTTATTTTGTTTTGTTTTGGGATCAACATGTGACATAATGATGAATATTTGATTCTGCAGGTTGATTTGGAAAGAATATCAAAAGATACACATGGTTATGTTGGTGCAGATCTTGCTGCTCTTTGCACGGAAGCTGCACTTCAGTGTATTAGAGAGAAAATGGATGTCATTGATCTTGAAGATGATTCCATTGATGCTGAAATATTGAACTCAATGGCTGTCACGAATGAGCACTTCCAAACTGCTCTAGGAACAAGCAATCCATCCGCATTGCGTGAAACAGTAAGTAGCCTATTACGACCCAGTTATGTAATTTGGCTTGGTACCTTATCATGTGCAATGCCCATTGTTGGTTATGATTCTTTTGTCATTTTGTCTGTATGGGGTTTATGGATGGAATAAATGGATTTTGTTATTTTAGTTCACAAATTTATTCGGTTCTTCTGTGAAAATTATACGCAGGTTGTTGAAGTGCCTAATGTCTCATGGGAAGACATTGGAGGCCTTGAAAATGTCAAAAGAGAGCTTCAAGAGGTAATTGACTTCAATAAATTGGACTTGATGCATTCATATAAGTTCTGTGGTTTAGAGGGTTTCATCACTGCTCTTGTTTCATTTCATGTAGACTGTTCAATACCCTGTGGAGCATCCAGAGAAGTTCGAGAAATTTGGTATGTCACCTTCAAAAGGTGTTCTTTTCTATGGTCCTCCAGGATGTGGGAAAACTCTTCTTGCCAAGGCAATTGCAAATGAATGTCAAGCCAATTTCATCAGTGTCAAAGGACCTGAGCTGCTCACCATGTGGTTTGGAGAGAGCGAGGCCAATGTCCGTGAAATTTTTGACAAGGCCAGACAATCTGCACCCTGTGTCCTCTTCTTTGATGAGCTCGACTCTATTGCTACTCAGGTAAAATAGTTTTTGAGTATACCAAAATGGTTGTAAGCAAACACGAGCAATTTTTGATGGATTTTCCTGGACTTTGTGGCAGCACAAATCCCAATCTGCCGATTAAGTAGATATAAGTAAATAAGTCTGTAAAAAAGGAGGGCAAAAAAGAAAAAGAATATCCTTGTATCACTGCTTACTAAGAATGGTGCTTGATTTTATTGCAGAGGGGAAGCAGTGTTGGAGATGCTGGTGGAGCAGCTGATCGGGTTCTGAACCAACTTCTGACTGAAATGGACGGCATGAACGCAAAGAAGACCGTTTTTATAATTGGGGCCACAAACAGGCCTGATATAATTGACCCTGCACTTCTGCGACCTGGTCGACTTGACCAGTTAATTTATATCCCACTCCCAGATGAAGACTCGCGCCATCAGATTTTCAAGGCGTGTCTTAGAAAATCTCCGCTCTCAAAAGATGTCGATTTGAGAGCTCTTGCCAAATATACTCAGGGATTCAGTGGAGCTGATATCACTGAGATCTGTCAACGGGCCTGCAAATATGCCATAAGGGAGAACATTGAGAAAGTATGCTCTTCATCTGCTCTTTAATTTATTATATTTGGTTTTGTTCTTTTAAATCTGAGGTTACATCAACTGTGTTTGTTCTTGCAGCTTTTTATCTGTGTTTACTGCTGTACATCTACTGATATTGGGAGGCAAATCGAGGATTTTAAATTAGTGGGTGGAGAGTCACTTAGTATAAAGATATATCCCTAAAAATATGTCAACCATGTGTGTGCATGATTGTGTGTTTGTATGCGTGTATGTGCCAGCATGCTCCTGCAAAGGTGGATTTGCCACTGCTGATACTTTTCTAGGACAACATTTTAGTTTTTTTTTTTTGTGTCATCATGCTGAATATTGAAGCAAAGGTGCTCTGCTGTACTTGGCTATAAAAAAAGGTGCTCTGCCGTACTTTATTAATGGCTTTTGTCTTCTCTAGTGTCACTGGTTTACCGAAACAAATATCTGAAGTCAAGTGTTTATCCCCTCCCCATTCTTGAAAAACAACAATGTGCTGTGTGTCTCTTGCTTTAAACTCCATGTTAACATGCTATCTGGCATCTTATATTGATGTTTGCAATCGGATAACCACTTTCTTCAAAATTAAGTTAATGGGCATATTTGACGTTCTAATCCTTGTCAAATGGTGTTCTTATTACAGGATATAGAAAAGGAAAGGAAACGAAGCGAGAATCCTGATTCTATGGATGAGGATGCTGATGATGAGATAGCAGAGATTACGCCCTCGCATTTTGAGGAGTCCATGAAGTATGCACGACGAAGTGTGAGTGACGCAGATATACGTAAATACCAGGCATTTGCTCAGACCTTACAGCAATCTCGAGGTTTTGGAACTGAATTTCGGTTTGCTGAGGCAAGTGGTGGGGCTGCTGCAACTGACCCCTTTGCAACTTCTAATGCTGGAGCTGATGATGATGACTTGTATAGCTAAAGTTATTGACTATCTTGTTATTCTGCTGTGACATCTCTTTTTCCTTATTGCAATAGAGTTGCCTAAACAATTTACTTCTAGGACAATGTCTGGAATTGGTACTTTGTTTCTGGAAGCTGTTGGGGCTACTTGCTTAACTTCTGGTTTATTTATGCCCACTCTTTAATGTTGTTATCTTGAAGGTTCTATGACATTTTTAAAGACCTCAATAGCTTTGCTAATATAGTGGACACTTTGTTATTATCCTCTATTATTTCCCCGTTTGATGAACAGCATGCCTTTGTGTATTAGGTGCTAATTTTCCCTTGGTGGGTATCCCTTAAAACTCTACTCCAGTCTCCGTGAAATTTTATAGTACCTTGGTATTACTGAAACTTTATTAATTGGAAAGTCCAATCGCGGGTGAGGTTTTGTTGAAATTACTTGGTGTATGTATGAGAACAAATAGACACAGTATATAATAGCGTGAATTTTTGAGAATGTGGTCTATTTTTGGTTTGACAACCAACATATATACGTGATTTCATGTTTTAGATTTAGCATGCAACAGGATATTTTAAAATCATATTGAGTTGCTTATGCCAGAAATTATGTCCCGGTAGAAGCTCAACCCTGTTTCTACCAAATTTTCTGCAGCTCAAAACTAACTTGATCCAAGTTATTACTCTTACTATGTTTGAACTCCAGATGTAATCTTTATAAGAATTAAGAAACCTTCTAAACGTGTTTCCAATTAGTGAGTCTTTTATTGCGGGGAAGTAAAAAAATAAATAAATAGCCTGAGACCTTGGAAAAGAAATTGAGTGGAGTGATAAGTTACTGTTACTATGTTTAAGACTTGTACATGTTGTGCATGTAACTTTGTGTTTAATCCCTTTAAAAAAAGAAACTTATGCTTATTCCCTTCAAGAAGAATTTGAAGTTCCTCTTCGACTGGTTGCTGTTCCTTTTTTAAAGGGGTCATTCGGTTTTGAAGTCCAAAAAAGTTTGATTTCTGTATAAAATTTGGTTTTGTGGTACAAATGGTTACATATCTAATATGATCTTCGTATAGCTAATACAATGTTTGATTTCAGATATTAAACTCCACAAGTCCACATTTCAAAACGAAAGCATATATATACACGGTATAAGTTATTCAAAATATACAAGTAATTGCATGATGCCCACCAGTCATTCCTATTCAGAAAAGTGAAGTCAAGCCAGGAGAATCTGAACGGACTAAAAAAGAAATGCAGAAACAACGTGCATAATGAAATGTTTTTGTTTTTGTTTTTTGACAAGTAGCATAATATTTAGTAAAGTATAACGAGCTTATTCAGAGAAGCCAAAAGGCAGATCAGAGACAAATTCTCATAACATTGGTGTGCGCCTAAGGTTGCTTGAAATTGTTGACATGAGAACATCCAAGTGAGCCAAATATATGATAGTTCACGTACCGGCTTGGACCAGATGCATGCCTGAACCCCTTAGGTAGGCAATTCTTGATTTCCTTCCCATGAAAAACAGGGCGTTTATTGTGACTCATCAGCTCGGGTTTCAGTATCATGTATTCTCCAGCTATCTTTATTGAGCTCAATGCTAAATTACTTTCGGAACTACCTGCATATAATTGGCGGATTCCCACAGTTTCATTTAGTGAAGACATCAAAATAAGGCAAACACATATGAGTTTAAGGGAAAGTTGTGTATTGGATGCAGCAGCAGACATTTTAAATAAGTTTTCTTGTATGAAGTTTCTGTGGAAGTGTGTGTGTGTAGGCTCTGGAAATGATTGTTTGATGATGTGGGTGGTTTTTAAGAACAGAAAGAAAGGGGGTTTATAAATAGGCTCGTGAGTAGTAGAGGCGGCAGATTTGTACACAGCTCATGCATTGCAAGCAGAGAAGAGACAGTACAAGCATGCAAGAAAAAGTCTAAGCTGTACAGTACTGATATAGAGTTCATGGGTTTTTTCTTTTTTAAAAAACTGACCTATAATAACATATAACTTTCATAAAAAGAATTGATATATTAACATGTAAAATAGAGTAATAAAAATAATTCTTTACACTGTCAGTTAAACTTAAATCTTGCAAAAAATAAGAATTTCACTTGTCGATTAATGCATTTTAACACGTTGTGGCAGGTAATCTGTCTTATTTTTCATATTACTAATTTTCTTTTTTATGAATATTTATATATGCAATTATTTTGTGAGTGTATAGACGTTAAACTCAACATAAAAGGAGGAAAAAGGGAGTGGTGATGAGTTGGTGAAGTGTGTACTCATCTATCTGAAATGAGATGAGAAAGCCCGTGAATCTCCGTTCATTGCTTTTAATTAATCAACTTCTATCTTCCATACTCGCATTAATTTTGTCTATGAACTTTTGGTTTCTTTACGTACTACGTCTGCGCTGTTGGTTCACTTGGTTTGTTCATCATATAATACTTTCCAACTCAAATTCTCCATATTCATTTATTAGGTAATACTAGTTGTTGTTTGAATTTAAGTTCGTCTCACCTTATTCATTTATTATTTAAATACTTAGTATTTACTGAAGTTTAAGGCAAAGTCTTTTTTGTTTCTGGACTGGATTCCGAATTCTCAGTTTGTTGTCAGCAATTATGGGCCCTCTGTAAGATAACACCGGCCATTTTGAGGAATCTCGCAAGTTGGTGAATAACTAATAACGTGCTTAGAATTTTGCGAGTTGTGAATATATCAAGATTAATACTACTTCTTTCATTGTTATTGTTATTGTAAAAAGCTTAATTGTTACTCCCTCCGGTTCACTTTAAGCGATTTTTTGATTGTTTTCACACATATGAAGGAATTCACCTCTTAACATTAATTAATAATGAAATTGATCATATTAACCTTAATTTGGTCATTGGAAACATAATAAACTACTCCTAGACTCTTTACTCCAAGGGCAACTCTGAAAAGAAAAAGTTAATTTCTTCTTGATACCTAAAAAAAAACAAATATTGTGGACCACAAAAAAAAGTTAAAAAATTACTTAAAGTGGACCAGAGGGAATACAGTAATAAGTTTCAATTAATTCCTCTTACCAGTGAGATTAATTATAGTTCTTAGATTACTTTTAATTAAGGTGATTCAAAATTTTCTCTTGTGGATGAAAATACTGAGCTAGAGCGGAGAAGCTTACGACTAAGCCAAAAATCAGTGCCGAACATACTTTTGAACCATATGTATCATTCAACACAGCTTCGCCATAAAATTTATACAACAATCTGATACTGTTTATATATAACAACAATAAACATCAATTTAGAATTGAAGGTAAAACTTTAGGATCCACAACTTCAGACCCAAATGCGTATACAAGCTGAATTGTGACAATTTGATATCGGCACCACTATCCTAGTCAGCCATAAATAGTTGCTATTTAGTTCAGCAACGCAAAAAAGATTGAATCTTACCTGCTTCCTAGCTAGATTACCATATCTAATCATCTGTCACATACATGTTTTTCTTTTATTATAACTATTATCTATGAGGGTTCTCTTTGATTTCCTTCTGTTTTCTTTTTCTTTTTGTTGGTTTTCTAATCAATTTGTACGAAATAGAAGGTGGAAAAGTGAAGACGCAGCTACAATAATTGATGCAACAGTGTTGGGTAGAATATGTCTATTGCTATAAGTAATGCGTATACAAGATTTAAATGGTCAAAATAAATGCTGTACAATTTATTGTTCTAGTAGCGTGCGTAGCTTCTACCACACTGACCAATTAATTCAAGGAACTTTACAAAGTAGCTAATTTATAAGCTACATAACTTCTTCGACACAGTTTATAAAGTTCATAATTTCCAGATAAAGATGGTAAATTTTTGTTTAAATCTTTTAGAGAAATGAAAGGAAAACAGAGAAGAAAGGAAGAATTTTTTTTAAAAAAAAACGCATTTTGAGGCTTTTAGCATAAGGCTGAGCGCATCATCTGGGAGAATATCAAACCTACTTTTGGTGTCGCGAACAAGAATTTGTTTCTTTTTACAAACTTGATGTCTATCAATCCGCGGATCTAGTAATTTATTTCGGCCAATTGAACCCAGAAGGATCAAATCACATTCAAAAAAGCTGTCTCTCTACATTTATCCCTTCTTATTGAGAGTAAGATTACAAGCCTTATTTCTAGTAAATCATGTTTTTTACCACTTGTAAAGTTAGCAATTATGTGGGCGTTTGGACATAAGAATTGTAAAATTCCAAAAAAAAGTGAAAAAAAATTTCAAGTGAAAATGATATTTAAAAATTAGAGTAGTGTTTGGACATGAATATTATTTTAGGTTGTTTTTGAAGTTTTGTGAGTGATTTGAGTGAAAATTTTGAAAAATAACTTTTTGGACTTTTTCAAATTTTCGAAAAATTTCAAAATTCATATTCCAGTGACAATTGAAAATTTCATGGACAAACACTGATTTTGAAAAAAGTGAAAATTTTTCGGAAAAAAGTGAAAGTTTTTTTTGTAAGCACGTAATTTTTGACCTGCACATTAGAATTATCATTAGTATTCGTAATATTTTTAATATTTATTTGAGTTTAAAGATATTTTTATCTATAATTTTAGTTTTAAGATATAAAATCGAAAATGCAAAAAATAGTTTCATTTTTTAGTTTTGTTTTAACCAATTAGGAGTGATTTTATTTTTTACAAGTATTTTATATTAATTTGGAAGAAATTTGGCTTTGTTAATGAATTTTAAGCTTTTATTGCCTATAATTGAACATAAATTCCGATCCCTAAAACCTGAACCCAATAGCCAAAAGCCCATTTTTCTCCTAGCCCAATCCCCCAACCCTAAGCTCAGGATCTTAAATATAAACACATACACACACTCACAAAGGGGGGGATGATAGTCAAGGGGGAAAAAGAGAAAAGAGAGAGAAAACGGATCTGTGGGATTAAAGAAAAAGAGCTTAGTCGCGGATCTCACCCGGGTCTTCTTCTCTAAGCTTTCTTCCTCAAAATCTCTTTCAATCAGTTTGAACCATGAAAAGCACAGCCATGTAAAACCACTCCCGTCAACTCACTGCTTTGTCGTCGCCTCGCCGGATTTCCACCATCGTCGGCCAGCTCTTTTCCGCAGTAAAAATCAGCTCCTTTACCCCCAAAATCGACCACCACAAACACCTAAGAACAGCCACTAAACCACCTGAAAACATCACCCAAAAATGCTGTCAAAACCAACCCCCTTTTTGGTCCATAATGACCCCAAAACAGCTGCCGAATCAGCCCCAAAGAAGCTTCAAATTTAGCTGAAAAACAACCCTCTTTCCTCACAAAACAACAATATTTTTGGTCGGGTTCGAGTCGAATTTTCCGACGAGCTTTACCCGGCGAGTTTCGAGATTTCGGCGGGGTCGCCTTCAGATCCGGTTGTCATTCAATTTGTTCTAACCAAAATTCTGATTCTGGCTTTGCCTCATTAATACAAAGGTTCATCTCCCTTTTTGATTTTGTTCTTCTTTCTAATGTTCTGGATCATTTTTGTATTGATTTAATTTGTGTGATATGGATGACTTTTGTTTTCTTAGTTTTCTGTGTTTGAACAGTACGCTTTTGAGTATGTTTCCTCTTAGTTCATTCCTTTAGTTTCCTTAGCAAGTCATATGGTTAATCTCATTAATAACCCATTTTTTTCTTATCTATTTTGAGTAGTTTAAGCAATTTATCTTGTGAAGTGATGATATGGGAGCTTTAAGTTACAAGAATTTTCTTCAATGAACTAATGAGCTCTCCAGTTCATTTTGCCTTGGTTCCAATTTAATACTTTATCTTAGTGACTAATTTGTAAAGCTGGAAATTAAGAGTTAGAAGGAATGTTAGCTTGATTGAAGCTTATCACCGTAATTGGGCCTTGATTGTTATTGCCTCGTAAAAGAAATGGGCCAAACGTAATTCCTACTAATAGGCCCAAAATGTGGAATTGTTTCAAGATAGAATGTTAGTAATGTATTTAGTCGTAGATATCTTTAATAGTTTAGCTCAATTGATCTTGTTAGTAATTCATAAAATCTTTATAGTTATTATCGTGATTATGTACACGCTCGCGTGACATAATTATGATTCCCAAAATAAATCAAGGTACGCGTTCGTGCAACTTTGGTCAAAATAATCTTAATATAATAAAATGTTATTAATTGTGTACACGTACGCGTGACATGATTTTGGCACAATAAACAAAACGGATTCACACACGTGATTCGTTTCAAAGATAATTCCATATTTTAATAATTAAAAGCGGATAGATAAAGCATGAAAACCAATAAATCACAGTTTATTCAAAATTAATTCAAGTCAAATGTAGTCAATAAAGCGACCGTGCTAGAACCACGGGACTCGGGGAATGCCTTATACCTTTTCCTCGGTCAACAGAATTCCTTACCCGGACTTTGTTTTCGCAGACCAATAATAATAGAGTCAAACCTTCTTTTGACTAGGGATTCAAATAAAAGGTGACTTGGAACACCCAAAAAATCAATTCCAAGTGGCGACTCTGTAAATAAAATAATCCCTATTCAAATTTATCACTTTAATTAGAAAAACTCTTTAACTCACCATATACCACCTACATATATCTTTTTTGGGATAGAAAAGGGGTGTGACATTTTTATGTCCAAGAGCTCTATATCCATCATATCAAGTGATTTATATTCAAGGACAAGTGTACCAGCAATTACATTATTATATTCAGTTCCAAAACAGATTAATTAATGCAAGGAGAAGGGTTGATGGGCTTCAAATGTAGTGGTTTCTCGGAGAAATTTTTACTTAGCTATACTATTGAAATTTATTTATTCTCACTATTAGATTTTTAACTTAATAACAAGTTGATATACTATTTACTATTTTTATATATTTTAGTATTAAATAAGTAGCCTTTTAGCTTGGCAACTGAATCTCTCTCTATTTTCCCCTCTCCAATTCAATCTCAAGCCCAGCGGCACTACCACAAAGCTCCATGAAAGCAGCCCACTAAAATTGATGTGGTTGGATTTGCATTTGGTGAAACAGGAACATAAACATATTAATAATTTCTTTTAGCTTTTGGGAATCAATAAACTAAATAATATTAATTTGAGGTGAGTAGATTGGATTGAAAACTCTATTACCACTAAAAACTCTATTGACAGATATTAAAAAACTTTGAAACTTTGAATTTGAAAATTAAGTTTTGCAAAATTATTATTTGTTTGGATTGAGCGCCGTTGCAAATGATTGAGAATATCCTTTGGAGTTTATATCTCAATTTTGAGAGAATTTGATAAAGATTCGAGATTGTTTTGGTTATAATTTCATATTGAAACTCGAAGAAGAAGACATAAATAAATTGTATATATATTTTATATTTTGGGTGTAGAAACGACATACAAAATATATACAACTAACATAATTGTATACAAATTATATACAAATTGTATATAAATTGTAGTTTTTGACCGGATTTTGTACAAAAAAATTGTAGTCAAATTGTAAATAAATTGTAGATTTTGACCGAATTTATATATATTTGTAAAAACCTTTAGTTACTTTCTGTAAATAGAAAATACTTAGATAAACCGGGTAAATAAATTAAAATTTTTGTGTATATACAAAAAGTCGGTCGTTGGAGCAATTACGAAGGTATAGTGGATATTAAATGACAGACCAAATGATTTAATTGATACTGTCCATATTAATTCAAAATTGCAATTTGAAGTTTAATGAATTTGAGATATTGAAATTACTGTAGCAAGTAGTTGAAATATCAAGTGGAATGAATGCTCGAGAGTCCAGATCAAGATGATGAAGTAGTTCTTGCCTGGGCCATTTACATGTGAAAAAACAAATAGTATTAGTAGTAGTATTCATAGCTAGTTACAGGTGACAAGAGTTACAGTACGTATTATACTCCCTATGGGCTATGGGTATATAGTAGTTAATGAATTTAACCCCGTCTACACTTTTATCTGGAAACCTATATGAATATTATAGGCAAAATGACCTAAGGGCCACTTAAACTTGTATCCATTTGTCATCGCGGTATATAAATTTATACATTTCCCATTTGAACACCTTTACTTGATGAACTGAGTACTAATAAACACGTTTGACCGTTGACTATGCTTACATGGCGACGGTATAGTTGACGTGGCCAAAATGCATGCAAATTACATTAATTAGGCGAGTGAATGAATTAATTTGATTTTAAGAAATTATAAAATAAAAAAAGAAAGATAAAATCATGGAAAAAAATAAAGAAAAGATAAAAAATGAAGAAACCCCTCCCCTGTTTAATTCTTCATCCCTATTCCCGTTCCCAGCTTCCTCTCTCCTCCCTTCCTTTTGTTTTCCAACACCCTCAAACTCCTCTACAACCAGAAAATTATATCGATTTGGTTATTGCTCGTCTCTTCTTTTTTCTTTTCTTAATTTTGGTGGCAAAGAGTAGTGAAATGGTGGCGTTTCAGATCTGTTTGGTCTATTGTTAGTGGGCGTGTTAACAAGGAGATGGCGAAGATAAAGTGGTAAGGAAGGTGGCAGGCCAGTGGCAAAAAGGTGAAGCAGTGACGGTTTTGGGTTATTCTTTGTATGGTTGCCATTTTTACCGGCGTCAATCTCGCCGGAGTAATTTTGGGGATCTTTTCGAGAGTGTTATAACCATTTTTAGGCTAATTCTTGTACTGAGGTTTGATTGGAATCTGAAGGATCAAATTTGGATTCTTACAATTGAAAATGGTAGATTTACTGTGAAAAATGGTGGCCAGAAATAAAATTTTTGTGAGTAAATTAATTTTTTTAAAAATGGGACCCATAAATTATACATGACAATTAGTAAGAGGATAAGTATGTGACATATCATTTGGGTCATGACGCTTGAGGACCACACACAGTCATGTGTGAGTTAAGGTACTAAAATGGGAAAAGTGTAAGTTTATATACCGGGATTACAAACGGCTACAAGTTTAAGTGACCCTTAAGTCATTTTGCCAATATTATAACATTTAACCAAGCTCCCGTTTGGTCTAGATTTTGGTAACTTTTTTTTTTAAATTTTTTTTTGAAACTTTATTTGTTCATAGAATATGATTAGTTTTTGAAATATTTTTTCAAGTTCCCAAAATCTGATTTAGGGGATGAAAATATTTCTTCCACTCACAAAACCTCAACCTTTTTTTCAAATAAAATGCATGTCCAAACACAATTTTGACTTGCAAAAATTATTTTTCAAAATAATTTCAAAAACTCCTTTTTTTCAAGTTTCAACCGAATCTATGTTCAAACGCTAGCTAAGAATAAGACATTTTTTGTGATTGCAATCAGAGGGGAGCCAGGATTTGAAATTTATGGGTTCGACGTCATAATCTTATTAAGTTACTGGGTTCTAAATTATATATTTATATATATTCAATGAATTTTAAAAAAAATTTCAAAGTATGAACAAAAGATACTGGGTTCAACCGAACCCGCATCGGATACTGTAGCTCCACCCTAACTGCAATGCCATAAATGCCCTTGCTATCAGCATGTTCAAGTAGGAATAAATTAGGCTAAATACATAACTGACCCCCTAAACTTGTCCGCTTCTTTTACCTTGATACTATAACTTCGATTTTTTCCTACTGAACACCTACACTACTTAAAATTCGTACTCATTCGGTTAAGGCTAAAGGTGAACGAGATTGGTCTGATTCTCTCTCTCGACGACTCAAAGTCACAAGGCGATGAATTACTAACATTATAGATATCCTAATTAATTTCCTGGGCACACATGTTGTCGTAATTTAGGAACCGTTGTTGAAATGAAAGCAAATTAAATATGCAATTCCACGAAATAGTCTAATTTCTGCCTGATCTTTGGGATGCAAGGAAATCAAAAGCTTTGGATAATTTTATAATTTAAAAATAAAAAGAGCCAGTATATAATGCCATTTCACATCGTCTCAAAGATTTGTGCTGGTAAAAAATTAACACCCCAAAAGAGATTCTCAAACCTGCGAAAGGTTAAGAAATGTAATTATCCTATGGACTTTTATCTCCATCAACCCGACAACCAAAAAAAATAATTAAAGAGGATCACGTAATTACTCGGAATTGGGTATCGCAAACCTAACCTCTGACCTTAATCTTAATTTGTTAATTTGCTGCCAACGGTGGGTAGAGAATAGACATTGCAAAAGATCTGACTTTTAACAAATACTTTTCATAGTACAATATTTGAATCTATCATTTTCAATCAATATTACGCAACAAAGTTCAGATTTGACAGATATCTAATAAAAGAAAGAGCGTCGGACAAAATTTTAGATACGTAAGCACAAGTAGGGAAAAAAAGTAAGCACGCAAGTGATTAATAAAAGGTATAATTAATTAACGTGATGATTAAGTCTTAATGAGCAAAGCAGGTAAATGTAGAAGGTCACTTTATTTACAAAGAAATAGAGCATTTTTCATTTACGGCTCTAGGGAATTCAAGAAGCCCATATTGAATTATCATTTGGTTCAATTCTGTTGACAATCGCCATATGCAAGTCTGTGAAGAGGAAAATAGAACGAGAAATTTTTCTTTCGTCCTTTGCTCTTTTCTACTCTATTCATTCTACTAATTTCGCCCCTCTCAGCAGTCTGCAAATAGCATCTTTTCGCATGTTTAGTATGATGTGATGACATAGAGATTTCAGACATTGTCAATGAATTTAAAACTTCAGACCACAGTTGAAAATGTGATTTTTGGAACCAAAACTAGTACTGGAGGGTTCTTTATTATAAAGATGGAGAAGACGACACATGTTACAAGAAATGGACGCGGTAAAATTTATTCCACAATGGAGTCCATGTCACTAGTTATATAAGTTTAAAATGGGTCAAAAAAATTGACATGGAGCTCTGTTAGTTTTTAAGGTTAGGGATGACCTATATTATTAACGGCAGAAGCATATTTGAAATCATTAAAATTATTCCATACCTATTCACGGAGCCTTAAATTAGCTATTCGGAACTAAAAAAGAAAAGAAAAGAAAGAGACTTCCTACTATTATAGGTATACTGATAGTGTAAAGTTAATCTATTCGTCGTAGAATTGCAAGTTGCCGCAAATGTACTAGGGAACAAAAGGTTGGATTTTTTTTTTTTTTTTTTTTACTTCAACTTGAACAAAAGATGTGAATCCTAAAACGAGATTAATTGCAAGCTAGGAAATAGATGCAATAATTAGCAACTTGGAGATGATGAGCTCTGCATATATTATAATAACATGGTCAACTTTCATTTTGGTTTATTAATTATTGGTAATTCCTTGAACCTAGCTATCTGGATTACATCAGAGTCATCACAACGTATCACTTAATGATTTTAGATAATATTCCTGTATTATATTGAAATATTCCACAATGTAGCCATGCATGTTAGCGATGATCAAAGCAAAAGTAGAAAAAAGAAAGAACAGTAATTTCTATCTGAAAAAGTTGATTATCTTTTCTTAGAAAGTAATATCGTATTTTCTTTTTCAATAGAGATCAATAAGTCTATTTTGTATTACTTTTTACCTGTACAAAATCAAGATATCAAGATTTTTTGCTTTCATTTAACGATTCAAATGCTGATACACCATTAATTTTTTGATTAACTGAATATCATATATCTGCACCTCTACCAGAATCTGATTAAGAAACAAAGCAAAACAAGAAGAAGAAGAGTACGGTACGTATACGGACAATCCATGATAAGTTAATTTAATTTTCAGGGTTTATCTTTCCTTTTGTTGTTTCATTTGAATAAACTTCAACAGTAGGTATTATGATGTCCTCATCCCTTCGGGTACATCCGATAAGAAAAATCATATTATGTTGTCCTCTAGTGTAGCTATGGTTTTGCCATACGCATTGATCGCCTGGACCTTCTTTTCTTTAGATCAATAAAAAGAAATTACGTAGGCAATATTGAGTGTTTATACTAAAACAAATAATTTTAACTTTTATAATTTTCAATTAAAATAAAATATATATTTTCACTCATAATTATGTAAAAGAATATTTATATACAAGACATATATGAATTTATTTACTTAATACAAACACAAATACGAATTATTATTATTTTTTTTAACATCTTTTGTGACGATGCATCCATAGTCTTGGGAGTTTGGTGAGGAATGCCGGGCCCGAGCCATCAGTTTTTTAGAATGGCTTGGGAGTTGACTTGATTGTTTTTGTGAAAATTCTTCGTTTTTTATTATATTGTCATTTCAAAATCGTTTTCACACAAAAAAGAGGAAGAAGATATTAGGATGTCGTCAGCCTTTTTAAGTCAACCACACTACTCTTCCCTTTAGAAAAGACCCAAAAAAAAAATAATAATAAAACAAAACAAACAAAAGGGACTCTTAATTATTGTTATTTAATTTATATATAGTTACATTAAAGATAGCTACCCGTAATGGTTCATAATAAGTAAAATTAATAACCTACTATAAGAGGTTAAGGTATGTACATTTTTGCAAATGTAATTAACAATTCATTTTCAAAACCAAAATTTAGAACTTCAAAGGTCCTCTAATGAATATCTCTTCGAGCTAACACTGCAACGTACGGCTATTGCTTGAGATGAAAAGACATTTGACTTTGCATTTATTTGCTGGTAGTTCAATAATAAAACTTTTTTCTTAAAACTGAAAGCTTAGTTCGTCGATCTACTATGAGTGCAATAGCTGTTTAACTGCTCAGGGAAAAAGATATGGAAGAAAATACTAGCAGAGGTAGGACATACTTCATGAGTTTACTAGTTAAGTATGATAAACTCTTTATGTTTACTAACTTCGGCTGGTTAATTTATTGGCAAGTCGAGTAAAATAAGGATATACTAAATATCACAACCCAAAATCCAACTAGTCGTGATAACACCTAATCCAACCCGTTAGGTAAGCCAATTAACAATTATCAAATTTAATGAGATTTATTGAGACAAATAAATGATAAAATAACTGAATCTTTATACATTTCACAAGGACTGGTAGTACAAATCATGAACTTCTAAGATTTAGAGTTTACAAAACTGGTATGAAATAAATACATCATCTATTGAAAATATACATGAACATATTTAAAATTCTAAAGCTACAAAAATCAAGAGGCAGCTATGACCGGAACGCAGATACGTCTTCAAATCCAGCTCCCGCCATACACAACGAAATCAACACAAAGATCTGCATGCAAAGTGCAGAAGTGTAGTATAAGTACAACCGATCCCATATACTCAATAAGTATCCTAACTAACCTCGACGAGATAAAAGAAGCAAGAACCATAGATGATACTCGCTAACACATGTGCACTTCAATATTTCCAACAAGTATATGACAGGTATATGGTCAAATCACGAACAATCTTAGGTAAAACCATTTTTGATGCTCACAATTCTTGTTTTATTAAGTGTTTTGCTCAGTCAACAATCCAGCATATAAGGAAGATATGCAAGTAAATCAAGTAATCAGTCAAGGGATTTGCATGTAAAGATGAAATGCATTAATCAAATATCAGTACGTTGCGGTGCGCAACCCGATCCAATAACGGTAACCAGCTCTCCAGAGCTCACACCAATATCAACCGCACGGATAACTCACGTACTGCACGGACAACTCGCGTGCTATAGTATCAATATCTGGATCTGCACGGACAACTCACGTGCTGCACGGATAACTCACGTGCTATAGTATCAATATCTGGATCCACACGGACAACTCACATGCTGCACGGACAACTCATGCACGGACAACTCACGTGCCATAGTATCAATATTTGAATCCGCACGGACAACTCACGTGCTACACAGACAACTCACGTGATGCATGGACAACTCACGTGCTATAATGTCAATATCTGAATCTGCACGGACAACTCACGTACTGCACGGACAACTCACGTGCTATAGTATCACAACCCGCCCGGCATGGTCACAGGCATCTAGTCCAATCATATCATACAGAAGAAATTATACAAGAACACATGTATATGATGGATAAAATATCAGGTTTCATGCTCCTAGGCTGGTATAATTACACGCTAAAGTGTAGACATGTGCAATGTATGCTATCATAGCTCAAATCGACAATTTATCACAGAAATAACAATCACCAAGTTTTATTCAGGGATTTAGACTCTCCGTAACCTCAAACATGGCTCAAATAGTTCACAACAATGATAAAATTATGAGATACATTGTAGCTTAAAGCTTAACAGTCAACTCTAGGCGTATCATAGCCTAAGCACTACCCCGAGCATGGATAAATACCCCGGTGCTCGCACATGAGCTCAAACCCCACACATATGTGCACCCATATCACGTAGCTATCACAAATAATTCAGGCAACTAGTGCCTCAACCAAGTTTAGATAGGATTCTTACCTCAAACAAGCCAAATCCAATTCTGAGCAAGCCAAACGATACTCCAAAAATACCATCCCACGCGCACCGACCTTCGAACGGCTCGAAACTAGCCAAAATCAACTCAAATATATCAAATAATGCCTAAGAGAATAATTCCAAATAATAAAGGTCGAATCTTTAATCAAAATCCCAAAGTCAACCAAAAACTCAAACCCGAGCCCCGCACCTCGAAACCCGATGAAACTCATAAAATCCAACAACTCATTCAATTACGAGTCCAATCATACTAGTTTCACTCAAATTCGACTCCGAATCGAGGTTCAAAACTCAAAAATTCACTCTATGAAACTTTTGACAAAATCTCTCAATTTCTCTCTTGAAACTCTCAATCAAATGCCAAAAACGAAAATAGATTCATGATATAAAATAAAAAATGAGTAGAGAACACTTATCCCAATCCACATGGGAAAAATCACCTAAAACATCGCTTCAATCCGAGCTCCAAATATGATAAAATGACTGAAACCCCCAAAATAGAGTACTTTATAATCACTGGGCAAATCTATGAATCGCGATCGCGGAATACCCTCGCGAAGAAGGAAAAGCACTGCCCCAGAAAATACCCTATTTGCTAGCGTACAAAGCTTCGCTAATGCGAAGAACAAACAACACTGCCTCCAGCAATACACTACGGGATTGCAAATATACTCATGCGAATGCGAAGCACACAAGCGACCAAGCTTCGCGAACGCGTCCAATATTACGCGAACGCATTGAAGAAGATTCCAACTCCTGCTCTAAGCTCATCCCTATGCGAACACGAACATTCTTCAACACCAAGCTACATGATCACATCTCCTAATCCGCGATCGCGAAGAACAATCAAGGCACCAGAAACCTGAACACATCGGCAATGGAAACATGAAGAAAAATGATTCGAATCACGTCCGTAACTTACCCGGATCCCTCGGGACCCCGTCCGAATATACTAATAAGTCCCATAACATAATACAGACCTATTCTAGGCCTCAAATCACACATAACAACACCGAAATGACGAATCACACCTCAATTCGAACTTAAATAAACTTTGAACTTTCAACATCCAAAACTTACACCGAAACATATCAAATCAACCCGGAATGAACTCATATTTTGCACACAAGTATCAAATAATATAACAAAGCTATTCCAATTCCCGGAACTACAATCCGAACCCGATATCATCAGATCAACTCCCGGTCAAACTTATGAACTTTCCAAACCTTCAAGTTTCTAACTTTCACCAATTAGCGCCGAAACCTTCTAGAAATATCTAAATGCAAATGCGGGCATATGTCCGAGTCCAAAATCACGATCCGGACCTAACAGAACCATCAAAACTCCAATCTGAGGTCAAATACTAAAAAGTCAAACTTGGTCAACCCTTCCAACTTAAAGCTTCAATCATGTAATTCGTTCTTCCAAATCGATTTCGAATAACCTGAAAACCAAACCCGATGATTCACACAAGTCATAATACATCATATGGTGATGCTCAAGACTTCAAATAGCTGAACGGAAGGCAAATGCTTAAAACGACCGGTCGAGTCGTTACATTCTCTCCTACTTAAACATATGTTCATCCTCGAACGTGCCAAGAGTTGTTCCAAAGCGGTCAATCACTGTGTAACCTTACCATGCACATACCCGGGGGTGATCCCACGTCACCCTAATACATAAAAGCTTGACGACACAACATAACTGAAAATCTTTAATTCAACCTTAGCCCATAAACCTTGGAACCCAATTTCCAACATACGGAATTCCTTACAAGACCCGAATCTTGCACCTATATACTGTATAAGTCTGAAAAAGCTGTATCAAGTCATATCCATAACCCAAGATGTAATCATATGATATACCACCTAACTCAGATACTCACAACAATAACTTTTGACCACAGTAGCTGCTCAAAACACATCCGGTACCGGTAATAACCTCATCTCAAACAAAACCTCATCCCAAAACCTTCATATACTGCCAATGATGAAAGAAACATACAGAAACTCATAACCACTCATCAAATCAACAAGTCACGGAGCCCTCTCTCGTCCGACAAGAACCAAAGCCAAATCCTAAGCTGACTTCCGATATTATTCCTCCATACATACTGCAATCAAATCTGATAGTACCCATTCTAGGTCCAATGACCTCTTCTCATCAAACACAACCATTCTAGTGACAAGCCACACCAATACAACCTAAAGCCACAAATCGTGCAATCCATGCACCAATATGCAACAATTCAAATGCACCCAAAAATAGAAAATGACTCAAATGAGAGAACCATCCCGCAAGCTCAACAAGTACCACCACAACATAATGCTGAGAACCCATCACACCGTAGAACCAAAACACATGAATCTATCACAAAGGATCATATCGCAATATAACTTCACTGCAATGCGTGACCCTATCCAAACACCGGTCCATATGAAATACCTCAAGCCACAATGCTCCAAATCAACAACCAAACGCAATTTGACATCAAGTACACAAAGTGCATGGCCATAACTATAAAGAAGCAAACAATACTGTATACCACAACCAGAGAAGACCATAACCAAGGCGCAATCAACCATTCCACACCCCTAATCACCAACTCGCTCGAATTTTGCTATAAGGCCCAAACAGAACTGCACCATGTGTGGATATAACCAACAAATCACAACCCCTCGTAGCACAGAGGAGTAACACATAGATTATATCAAAACACGAATAAGCTCAACTCTAATCGAATGTCACGCCCCTCAACAATAGCAGTACGAAGTCAACCAATCCGACCCGATGTAGAATACACATCCTCATTGGGCCTACCAATGGGCCCCAAATCAACTCTGGTCATCCACAAATAGATAAGTAACCCTACGAAAGTCCACAATGACCTAACCCTGACACATGCTATCATCTGGCTAGCTTCGGCCATGACTTCACAGTCCACAACCATGAAACAATCTGCTCTTGAGAACTCCCAGTCTCCAAATCCATAGAACACACGAATCACCATATCTGATCCCAACTTCACCGCCAGAATGTCTAACACATATTTCATACACGATCATCCCACAAGAAATACTTCTAAAATTCTTCCGTTCCACATAGAAAAATTTGAATATTAGCAGTCGATCAACCAGGTGAGTACCGCAATACCAATGAAGCATCCGTAAGTCAAAACTCAGTGCACTTCTGAAATGCGCACCCTTCTCAGGCAATACCACGTAGTAATATTGTTCATCTAGTCATCTGAAACCATCCATGTTGCCTAAGAATTTATGATCATCCCTTAAAAACTAAACTGTGACCTTGCACACGCAAATCTCACTCCCACACAACACACCACATCTATCATGCCATCATATAAAAAGTACGAGAACCTCGTTATCAACTTTGAGTCACTAGCAGAATATATACCCGATCAGTTAGAAACCTTCCATTTGATCCCATCCAGGAGAAAATCATAATGCACAACATGCTCCTCACGCCGGTAGGAAATATCCATCTCAAACTGTGGTAGAAACCATCGAGAACTCTTCAAAACCCATTTGCACATAATCAAGCCATCAGAACTGAATCTCTCTGACTCAACTAAGCCACGCAGGTCGCCAAACCTAAGATTGTTGCCACAAAACACCCGTAGAGACTCACCACATCATAAGTACCCAAAGAACCAATCATATCCGTTACCGTGCTGATCCAACCTACTACCGAGTTGTCCTATTTCTCCGAGTTTCTTCCGAATTACCCTCAAATTAACACTTCCCCTTTCCAGAATACCATGATCCTTACCCGAAGCTTACCATAAGAGTTCCTCGCATAAAACCACACCGCCCTAAGGCCCATAAGCCGCTTAATTCCCTCTTAAGCACCCCGAAAGTACCACAATCGAGACACCTACCCCGAAGAGGTCTTCTGTGAATCTAAAGCCATTTCCTTTATCTTCCTGATACTGAAATGTAGAATCCATAGTGATACAAACACACTACGAGTCCCGACACCATCTAATGCAAATCCCAGATCTTAGCCATATACAAATCCAGAAAATTCTCAATTGCTATATGTAAATCCTGAATTCATTAGAACCTTCTCGAGAGTCCTCCACTATGCTCAAATCTCAAGTGCACCGCCCAAACGGGCCGAATAACCTGTGCCCAATTAGCACGACAACACCCAAAGAAGTAATCCACACTCTAAGCAACCGAGTGAATCCTACTCCATGCGCACTACATCCTTCACGAATAACAACTCAATCATTCCATGATTCTCATATATCCATAAAGTGTAATACATCATGCATCCAAAAATGGTTTTGCTTAAGTCATCCTCAAAACCAGCTTCTGCAAGTCATAACCGATCCACAAGTATGCCTCAGACTGAAACCTATACAACACATAACCTTGCAATCAACTCGTTGATAGAAGACCCCCCCACTTGACTCAAAGACATAGATTAAAACACTCGATAACTCACAATGCCCATACTCTATTATTCCATAATACCACAATGAGATTCAACTAAATCCTTCATAAGCTCATGCAATACAAACCATCTAGTACCTCAAATCAGCTGCAAATCTCGCATTCATCCTCGTGATGGTCAGGTCAACTATTACAATCGATCCAAACTCAAATCGCAAAACATATATCCCACTGGTAGAAAAGAAAGCCACCAAACAATATCATAAAGATCACACATCCGTAGATTACCCCACAGGTTATAATCCACCTGGTTAGCTTCAAACTGACATCTCTCCCTTTCGCAACCACAACTATTACGTAATCATTTAATCTTCTTGGGTCTGAACTCATCAATAAGACATGAGAATCTAATTCGTTCCACAACTAGGCAACATGAAAGATCCTTCAATACACTCATAACTCGAGACTGTACGTCACATCAAGACAGAAATCAAGCACCCAATAGTCCTTTTTACATCTCAAGCAAACTCTTCTTGTCATATTCAAACCATCTGAACACAGCCCGCAGTCACATCATACTCATCATTTATCTATCCAACCACTCATCGGGCCACAAATCCCACTCATAGGGACACTACCGGACATATAAGTCCTAAAATCATGAATTCACACAACTGAAACTACCGAGCCTAAGCTGCGGTCCAAACCCGGCCTCAAGTCTTCCAGACTAGCCCATCACCAACATACAGAAAACACATCTCGCATCTCATCCATGGAATCACAAGCCGTCGATGCACAGCTGATACCGAGCGCTTACGTACGCATACGAGTAAGTGGAAGAAATTCAAAGCGATATGCTTCAAGCTGAATTAATGCCACATGATAAGGAAAGAAAGATGGGGAGTTTATCCTAAATGCCTTGTAGCCTCTCGAAGATAGGTATGGACGTCATCATACCGATCCACAAGACTTTGCTAGACACTTGCTCATGACTCGTAGAACCTATGAACCTAGAGCTCTGATACCAACTTGTCACGACCCAAAATTCAACTAGTCGTGATGGCACCTAACCCAACCTGCTAGGTAAGCCAGTTAACAACTATCTAATTTAATGAGATTTATTGAGACAAATAAATTATAAAATAACTGAATTTTTATACATTTCACAAAGATTGGTAGTACAAATCATGATCTTCTAAGATTTAGAGTTTACAAAGCTGGTATGAAATAAATACATAATCTATTGGAAATATACATGAACAGATTTAAAATTCTAAAGCTACCAAGATCAAGAGGAATCTATGACTGGAACGCAGGTACGTCTTCAAATTCAGCGCCCGCCATACACAACGACATCAATACAAAGATCTGCAGGAAAGGTGCAGAAGTGTAGTATGAGTACAACCGACCCCATGTACTCAATAAGTATCCAAACTAACCTCAGCGAGATAAGAAAAGCAAGAACTATAGATGATACTCGCTAACACATATGCAGTTCAATATTTCCAACAGGTATAGGACATGTATATGGTCAAATCAGGAAAAATCTCAGGTAAAACCATTTTTGATGCTCACAATTCTTGTTTTTTTAAAGTGCTCTACTCAGTCAACAATTCAGCATATAAGAAATATATGCAAGTAAATTAGGTAATCAGTCAAGGGATTTGCATGTAAAGATGAAATGCATTAACCAAATATCAGCACGTTGTGGCGCGCAACCCGATTCAATAACGGTAACCAGCTCTCCTAGAGCTCACATCAATATCAACCGCACGGACAACTCACGTGCTGCACGGATAACTCACGTGTTGCACGGACAACTCATGTACTATAGTATCAATATCTGGATCCGCACAGACAACTCACGTGCTGCAAGAATAACTCACGTGCTATATTATAAATATCTGGATCTACACGGATAACTCACGTGCTACACAGACAACTCATATGCTACACGGACACCTCATATGCCATAGTATCAGTATCTGGATCCGCACAAACAACTCACGTGCTGTACAGACAACTCACATGCTATAGTATCAATATCTGAATCCACACGGACAACTCACGTGTTGCACGGATAACTCACATGCTATAGTGTCAATATCTGAATTCGCACAGACAACTCACGTGCTGCACGAGCAACTCATGTGCTATAGTATCACAACTCGCACGGCATGGTCACAGGCATCCAGTCCAATCATATCATACAGAAGCAATTATACAAGAACACATGTATATAATGGATAAAATATCATGTTTCATGCTCCTAGGCTGGTATAATTATATGCTAAAGTGTAGGCATGTGCAATGTGTGCTACCATAGCTCAAATAGACAATTTATTACAGAAATAGCAATTGCCAAGTTTTATTCAGGGATTTAGCCTCTTCGTAACCTTAAACATAGCTCAAATAGTTCACAACAATGATAAAATTATGAGATACATTGTATCTTAAAGTTTAACAGTCGACTCTATGTGTATCATAGCCTAAGCACTACCCCGAGCATGGATAAATACCCCGGTGCTCGCACATGGGTTCAAACCCCACACATATGCACACCCATAATACGTAGCTATCACAAATAATTCAGGAAACTAGTGCTTCAACCAAGTTTAGATAGGACACTTACCTCAAACAAGCCAAATTCAATACCGAGCAAACAAACGATACTCCAAAAATGTCATCCCACGCGTACCGACCTCCTAACGACTCGAAACTAGCCAAAAGCAATTCAAATATATCAAATAATGCCTAAGGGAAGAATTCCAAATGATATAGGTAGAATCTTAATCAAAAGCCCAAAGTCAACCAAAAAGTCAAACCTGGGTTCGCACCTCGAAATCCAATGAAACTCACAAAATCTGACAACAACCCATTGTATTACGAGTCCAACCATACTAGTTTCACTCAAATCCGACTCTGAATTGATGTTCAAAACTCAAACATTCACATATGAAACTTTAGGCAAAATCCCCCAATTTCTCTCTTGAAACCCTCAATCAAATGCCAAAAACGAAGATAGATTTATGACATAAAATCAAAAATGAGTAGAGAACATTTACTCCAATCTACATGGTGAAAGTCGCCTCAAACATCACTTTAATCCGAGCTCCATAGCTCCAAATATGATAAAATGGCCGAAACTCCCGAAATAGAGTACTTTATAATAACTGGCCAAATCTATGAATCGCGATCACGGAAATACCCTTGCGATCACGAAGAAGGAAAAGCACTACCCTAGAAAATACCCTATGTGATTTCATACAAAGATTCGCTAACGCAAAGAACAAACAACACTGCCTCCAGCAATACACTACGCGATCGCAAATATACTCATGCGAACGCGAATCACATATGCGACCAAGCTTCACGAATGCGTCCAATATTACGCGAACGCGTTGAAGAAGCTTCCAACTCCAACTCTCAGCTCATCCCTATGCGAACGTGAACAATCTTCAACACTAAGCTACGCGATCGCGTCTTTCCAATTGCGACCACGAATAAGAAATAGCTCAACTCCATATTTCCCTCTACCGATCGCATCTCCTAATCCACGATCGCGAAGAACAATCGATGCACCCAAAACCAGAACACACCAGCAATGGAAACATGAAGAAAACTGATCCGAATCACGTCCGTAACTTACCCGGGCCCCACGGGACCCGTTAGAATATACTAACAAGTCCCATAACATAATGTAGACCTATTCGAGGCCTCAAATCACACATAACAACACCGAAACGATGAATCTCACCTGGATTCGAACTTAAATGAACTTCGAACTTTCAACTTACAAAACTCACGCCGAAACATATCAAATCAACCCGGAATGAACTCAGATTTTGCAAACAAGTCCCAAATGACATAACGAAGCTATTCTAATTCCTGGAACCACAATCCGAACCTGATATCATCATAGTCAACTCCCGGTCAAATTTATGAACTTTCCAAACCTTCAAATTTCTAACTTTCGCCAATTAGCGCCGAAACCTTCTAGAAATGTCCAAATGCAAATCCGGGCATACACCCAAGTCCAAAATTACCATCCAGACCTAACGAAACTAGCAAAACTCAAATGCAAGGTCAAATACTAAAAAGTCAAACTTGGTCAACTCTTCCAATTTAAAGCTTCAATCATGGAATTCGTTCTTCCAAATCGATTCCGAATAACCTAAAATATAAAACCGACGATTCTCACAAGTCATAATACATCATACGGTGTTGCTCAAGACTTCAAAAAGCTGATCAGAATGTAAATGATCAAAACGACCGATCGGGTCATTATACTAAAAAAATAAAAGTAAGAAAATGACCAGGTGTAACGATCCTGCCAGTCGTTTTAAGTATTATAGACCTATTTTCCAATTTATTGCTTATTTTATTTTTATATGTGGTTATGTGACTTACCGGGATAGTTGGTTTGGTTCCGGGGATATTTTGAAATGAATTGGGACACTTAGTCCCAAGGTTGGAAGCTTAAATTGAAAGAGTTGACCGGATGTTCACTTATGAGTAAACAATTCTGGAATAGAGTTTTGATGGATCTGATAGCTTTGTATAGTGATTTTGGACTTAGGAGTATGTCCGAATATTGACTTGGAGGTCGGTAGGTCATTTTGGCTTGAATTGACAGAAGTTTGAAAGTTAAGAAGTTTGAGTGGGAGTTGACTTTGTTGATGCCGGGCTCATATTTTGATTTCAGGAGTTGGAATAGACTTGTTGTGTCATTTATGAATTATTTGCAAAATTTGAGGTCAATCGGAGTTGGTTTGATATGTTTCAGCATCGATTGTAGAAGTTGGAAATCCATTAGTTTCAAAAGGCTTGAATTGGGGTGCGATTCATATTTTTTATGTGGTTTGAGGCTTCAAATAAGTTTGTATGATATTTTAGGATGGATTGGTATGTTTGGATGGGGTCCCGAGAGCCTCGGGTGTGATTCAGGTTGAAATTGGATTGAAGTTTGGACTTATGAATTTTCTGCAATGATCAGTTCTGGTGCAACCGCACTTGAGAGAAATGGGCCGCAGGTGTGGAGCTGCAGAAGAGGCCAAGAGCTCACAGAAGCGGCTCTGAGTGAAGTTGGGGCATTATGCAGGTGCAAGGAAGATTCTGCACCTACAAGCTTACAAATGCGGGAGGTTGGTCGCAAAAGTGGAATACGCATGGGGCAGGAGTATCCGCAGAAGCGAAGACTAGGACGCAGGTGTGCCTCCGCAGGAGTAGAGTCTTGCCCGCAGATGCGGAAGAAGGGAGGCCTTAAGGGAACCGCAAAAGCGGAATTTTGGACGCACCTGCGGGACAGCAAAAGCGGTTAAGTGAACCGCAAGTGAGAGATGCATGGACAGAAGGTTATAAATGAGGGTTTGAGTCTTTTCTTCGTTTTTGGACTTTGGAAGCTCGGTTAGTGGCGATTCTTGAGAGGGGTTTCACTAGATTTTAAGAGGTAAGAAACTTTTGATCATTTTTATTCATTAATATTGAGTACATTGGGTTGGTTGTACTCATACTACACTCCACACATCATGTGCAGATCCAGGTACATATGGATGTGGTGATTGCTAGATCTGGTGTTAGTACCTGCTCGGAGACTTCGAGGTAGCTGCTATGACGACCGTAGACCTTGACTCTCCTTCCTTTCATTTTTATTTCAGTACTGTTCTACTTCTCAGACAGTTGTATTATATTTTAAGACTATGTTGATATTAGTAGCTCATGAACTCGGTGACACCAAAATTTTTGGGATTTGTTATTGTTAAGTTTCAGTCGTATTAATCAGTTATTTATGAGATTTTCCGCCGTTGAACTTGTTAAAAATCAAGTTTTAAAATCAAATGCGTAGTTATCATGTGATTGTCGGCTTGCCTAGTTATTACACCCTGTGCGTCTCAAGGTGACGTAATGAATATGAGACTTGTTAATCATGATTTAAATAATATTAAAGTCATAATATGGCTATATATGATGTTTGGATAGAAAATATGAAGTTGAAAAAAATTAAATTAAAGTTGCGGAAAACCCGACTAAGGATTTGCCTTGTAATAGAGTTTTTTGAGAAATCAATTTCATGTGCTATATGAGGTATTTTTGGGACATATTAAATACTAAATTGAAGGTCTTGGAATGTAGTTTCCAACTCTATTAACCGTTCATTCATACGACACCCGGATAAAAAGTTATAAGCGTTGGAAGAAGAGCCAATCATAGGGTGCCAAGTAGCACCTTTTTGACTTTTAAATAAATGGGATTTATACATACCATCTCGTCTCTTTCTCCATATTTCCAGAGAGCTCGCCCAAATAACACCCCTAACGTTACTCTTAAGCTCTTTCAAACTTTACTCTTAAGCTCTCTGCAAGAGCTTCAAACAAGATTATCATCCCGGGCACTGAATATTAAAACGATCCCTACGACGTAAGTATCGCTATATCGCCTCTCTTTTTCTTTGTAGTTTGAGTTTTGGAAGGTACTTCATAGTTAAGAAAATGTTTACTTTCTGTATTTAAGTGTTTAAATATCAAGAAATGTTGATAAATTCATTTCCTAATAGTAAGAATTCACGGGACGGTGATCGGAAGCCGTGAGTTCGAGTTATTTGACTTGTAGTGGACTGTTTTTTGGGCTGTTTCGTGTTGCTTTTGGGCTGTCTATTGTGATGCTTATTTATGGAGTTTTGAAGGATAAAAGGGCATGGAGAAATGCCACATGTGGTAGGGTAGTAGGCTGGTCGTTCGTTGTTACATTGTTTAGGTTGTTTGACACTACTTTGGTTGTCGTTTTATGTATGAAGTGATTAGAGTGTGTGGGCTGTTTTGTGGTATATTGTAATGGAGATAAGGTTGTAAAATGATACTTACATGTTGTTATTTTTGTGTTCTTGTTGTTGTTGGTACATGGTATTGGAGGAGGGCCTAGTTATAGGGGAGATGCTGTCCAAATTTACGTAAACGAGCTACTAGTTTAAGTTGCGGACTTATCCTTTACTCAGCACTGATTTTGAATCTCCTTATGATGTGGTAGATTGAATTGAGTTGTTTGAAGAATTTCTTGGAGGGTATTAATGACTCAACGAAGTTAAGGTATGTTAAGGCTATCCCTTCTTTCTTTTTGGTATGATCTAAATAATACAAACGAAACGAGTAAAATACGCAACTTTCATAAATGACTCTATTTATATAAATACTAGGGTTGTCTATATTCTTGATGCCCCATGAGAATTATTATTATATCCTCTGTTCATGGGTCTCAGAAAAATACGTATTTGATAAAGTTTGTCCGAAAGGCATATTGATTTTATGATATTCGAGAAATCTTATTAACGTATTTCTTATGTATTTCATGCATTTATACATGTACATTGACCCATGACCAGAAGGCGTTATATACGCATATATTATATGTATATGGGATATGGGAAAATATTATGGCGTTATATACGCACCACCACCTGATCAGCTAGTATACGTTGATGATTTTGCCCACAGTGATTGAGATGATATGATGGGATGTCCTCTGAGGCTTGATGATGTTATGTACGCATATACCTATGCATGGTATGTCATTTATACGCACATGCATGACATTATAAAGTTTCATGATTCACTGAGCTATTCAGAATTTCAGGTTGAGTTCTTTGCTCCATGTTTCTTTTATGTCTTTTATATACTACTGTCATGCCTTACATACTCGGTACTTTATTTGTACTGAAGTCCCTTTTGCCTGGGGACACTGCGTTTCATGCCCGCAGGTCCCAATAAACAGATTGAGAGTTTTCCAAGTAGGCTATCAGCTCAATGGAAGATGTTGGTGCGCTCCATTTGCTCCGGAGTTGCTTATTTGGTCAGTATGATTCAGATGTGTATTGTTTAGTATGGCGGGGCCATGTCCCGACCTTTATGGTATTTATCTACTCTTAGAGGCTTGTAGACATATGCCATGTACGTAAAAGATTGTATGGCCTTGTCGGCCTACGTTTTGTGTACGAGTTATCATCTTGGTCTTATAGGCCCAAGTTGGTAGTACATGTTTTATTCTAGTTATCCTATGACAGCCTTTCCGTCTCATTTACCCATGATAACATGATACAAAAAGATATGTTACGTTGGTACTCGGTTGATTAAGGTACCGAGTGCCCGTCACAGCCCATCGGTTTGGGTCGTGACAGAAGTAATATCAGAGCAGTTCTGTCCTAGGGAGTCTACAAGCCGTGTCTAGTAGAGTCTTGTTTATGGGTGTGTTGTGCACCACACTTATAAGCAGGAAGCTACGAGGCATTTAGGACTGTCACTCTTTCTTCTTACTCTAGATCATGTGGTAGAGCTCAGTTGTAAGAAATTCAAACTCCTAAGTTCTATTTTATTCGTTATACAATGACATCTACATCCAGAAAGATAGTTGGTAAGAGACTGAATGTGGCTGTGGAAGAGTTGAGTTAGAGGAACTCGATTTTGCATCATGCTTATGATGAGTAAATGTAAGGACTTCAGTAGATATGTGTGTACTACGACGTGTGAGCCTCTATATAAGGAGCCCTAAGACATGAATATTTATCTACCCCTATGGTAAAAAGCAACTAGAGAATCATAAGGTAGATACAAGTTTCAACAAGTAAAAGAAGCTAGATACGCAGTTAGTGAAGATTATCTGTATTTATTATTCAGGCAGAGAAATATAAGTATTCTGAGTTACTTTCAATAATAACAAAGATATATTCACTTGACAACACCCATTTCAGTTATGCCATGTGGGAGCTAACATATATAATTTAAGAGAAGGATGGGATATCAGCATCCAACTGGGGTTAGAGTAACCCAAAATTATGGATGGATTGTTATCATTAGCTCACATTTCCGAGGGATATTGCAAACGTGGTAATGGTTCTCCTTATGAGGCACCCAAATGGTGCACTCTAGAATAGTACAATCAGATATAAATACTAGAATGTTCAGAAATTTCAGAAGATTGGCATTGGAATCCTAGAAGGGATAAATATTTACCTTTGTATGGCTCTCGTCCCTAGTAAAGAGAGAGTGTTAGGCGACCCGAAGAGCAGTGAGTTGAATCAAGGGGGGCTAAAAGTGGAAGAATGTTTTGAAGAAGTTTTCATAATAAGGCGATAGACAGAAATATTAACAGGAGAATATAAAGAAAGTAAATGAAGCATTATGAGTAAGATGTGATAAATGGATGATAACAGTAAATCAAAACATAACAAGACTACAGATTCTATAGTCAAGTGAAGGAAAAGACAAGAAGTTACAAGCCTTGAGACAATAAAAGAGTATAAGCCATAAAGTCATGTCCCCATTTCGAGAAATGAGTTGGTGACTTATACATGATTACCAGAAGGAAAAGTTAGACCCCCGAAGTAATATAAATTAGTATGGGCTAGTGAATAAGATAAACTGAACATGAATTCGGGACCGAAGGATTTGATAATAGTTGACATTGTGAGAATTTCAGAGATCGCGTTCCGAGCGATAATTGAATTGACAATAGAAGAATAACTTTTAAAGGTCATTCAGGAAGACGTTTCCCTAAAATAAGCATGAGCAGAGTTAAGCTTAAGGGACTAAGTGTGCGAGTTACACTAGGTGTCACCTTTGTGTGAGAAATTAAATTATCCCTGGTACATAAGGGTTAACGCAAGGCAAGTAAGAGTTCGTGAAGATGTGAAAAGACGCCAAATATAAAGAGGTGAAACATTTATAGGTAAATCTTCATAGCAATAAATGTTAGTACTCCCCTAAAGGGGGGAAGATGGTGTGATATGGTATTAAGTCGGAGTTATGTGGTTAAGGTAACTATGGAATAGTAAAGGAAGAATGTGGTAGAAAGGCGAAAAGAATGAGATTGCATTTATTCAGATCCTACATATATGATACGACTCCAGAACATTATGTAAGCATGACGATGGGGAGAGGCAGAAAGGGTTCCATCACTAGATGTTATTGATAAATAAGTGCAAATGAACATTGGATACATAAGGAGCCAGTGTGCGGGATAAGTTAAGACAAAGGATATAACCCAAGAGAGATTAGGCAGAATATAGATATGAGAATGGACTAATGTGTAGTTAGTAGTTGATTCAGGAAGAACCTAGCCATGGCTAAACAAGAGGATACAGACAAATCAGCAGGTTGTGCAAGATAAACATAGTGAAACCCAACATAGGGAATTCAGTCTCACAAATATGATGACATCGTAATATTTGAGAAATATTCAGATAGGAGTTGGGGTTGTTAAAGGTACCGTATAAGTGTTACGAAAAAAAAAATGGTGCCACTGAGAAGACAGTTCAAAAATTTTAGTTTAGAATCAACCTTATGAGCACAAGGGCGTGGAGGTAAGTAATTAAGGATAATTATAGGTGAGTAAGAACGTCAAAAATTCTTTCGAGTATACGATATAATAAAATCACAGCCTTATAGGAGTCAAAGGGTCCCCCTAAGTCTACAAAGAAAGATTAGCTGAGGAAATAAGGAAGAAGGCTTCAACTTAAGCATAGTGACATAAATAAGAAATGATCTTGTAACAACAGTCTCACTACAACATTGTATCCACTCCATAAGAAAGTGGAACCTATCGTGGCTAATGAACAGAAAAAAAATCAAAAGATGATATTTGAGATCATGTGAATTACAGAAAATTCCAGTATTTGTGGGCAATGAGATAAGCCATGTATTCATGCAACAAGTGGAAAAACGACCATGAAAAGTAATTGCTTAGGTTTAAAGACAACTAAGAAAGCATGTGAAGAATTATCCGACCCACGATTTAGAGTTAGCCGCGGTGATTCATGCACTAAAGATGTGGAGGCACTATTTGTATGTCATTCATGTTGATATCTATACGGATCATAAGCGCCTTCAATATAGCTTCAATCAAAAGGAATTGAATTTATGCCAAAGGAGATGGTTGGAGCTACTGAAAGACTATGACATTGATATTTTATACCATCCGGTGAAGGTGAATGTAGTAGCCGATGCCCTCAGCCGTAGATCTAAGGGTAGCCTGTCATATT
This sequence comes from Nicotiana tabacum, assembly GCF_000715075.1. Taxonomy (NCBI): domain Eukaryota; kingdom Viridiplantae; phylum Streptophyta; class Magnoliopsida; order Solanales; family Solanaceae; genus Nicotiana; species Nicotiana tabacum. The sequence continues at coordinate 62,668,158 of NC_134101.1, forward strand.
TACAGCCATAGAAGTGTGGGATAGCCCATGAGATTCATCAGCTAGCTAGTCTTGGAGTTCGATTACTGGACTCAAGTGATACCAGAGTTACTATTCAGGACATGACAACATCCTCTTTTGTAACTGAAGTGAAGGAACACCAGTATGAGGATCTTGTGCTAGCTCATTATAGAGATACATCCCATCAAAAGGAGAATACACTATTTGAGATTACAGGAGATGGAGTCCTCAGATATCGAGGTCGATTATGTGTTCTAATGTGGCAGGGTTGCGCCAGCAGGTTATGGGAGAAGCTCAGTATTCTCGTTATTCTATTTATCCAGGAGCGATGAAGATGTATCATGATATCAGGGGAATATACTGGTGGGACAAAATGAAGAAGGATATAGCAGAGTTTGTTGCTCAGTGCCCTAATTGTCAGCAGGTTAAGATTGAGCATCAGAAACCCTGTGGATTATTATAGGCTATAGAGATTCCGACTTAGAAATGGAAAGTGATTAATATGGATTTCATCATAGTCTTACCTCGTACCCAACGTAAGTTCGATGCTATATGGGTTATTGTCGATAGACTTACAAAAGAAGCCTATTTTCTGTCTGTCAGGGCTACCTACTCAGCATAGGATTATGCAAGGCTTTACATTAGGGAGATAGTACGACTTCATGGTATCCCTATATCTATTATCTCAAATAGAGGTGCTCAGTTTACAGGTAATTTCTGGAGGTCCTTCCAAAAAGGATTGGGGACTCAGGTAAGTCTTAGTACAATATTTCATCCCCAGACAGACGGTCAGGCAGAATGTACTATTCAAACACTGGAGGATATGCTACGGGCTTGTGTGATGGACTTCAGGGGTAGCTGGGATGATCATCTTCCACTTATTGAGTTTGCATATAATAATAGTTATCATTCCAACATTCAGATGGCTCCATACGAAGCTCTTTACAGACAGAAGTGTAGGTCACCTATAGGATGGTTCGAGATTAGTGAAACTAAGTTAGTAGGACCAGAGTTGGTACAACAGGCAGTTGAGAAGATTAAGCTTCTAAGGGAAAGGCTATTAGCAGCACAGAGTCATCAGAAGTCCTATGCAGATAATCGACGACGAGACTTGGAGTTTCAGGTAGACGACTGGGTATTCCTAAAGGTATCACCGATAAAAGGCGTTATGAGATTCGGTAAGAAAGGAAAGCTTATCCCTCGGTACATTAGACCTTATAAGATTATACACAGAGTAGGCCAAGTAGCATATGAATTAGACTTGCCTTCCAAATTGGAGTCTGTACATCCAGTATTTCATGTGTCTATGCTCCGTAGATGTATTGGAGATCCCTTTAAAGTCATTCCAGTTGACGATGTTCAGGTTACAGAGCAACTATCATATGAGTAAGCTCCCATTGCTATACTAGATAGACAAGTTAAGAGATTAAGAACTAAGAATGTAGCTTCAGTTAAAGTACTTTGGATTAACAACCTTTAGGTACGTATATGGTACTTGATTCTTATGTTAGTTACTGTTATTGGTCGTGTGAGGCCATTGGTGTTATTGATGATTGTGGACCTGTGTGGCTTTGTATTGTTGGGTTTGCTGTGTGACAAGTTGGTAGTAGTACCGTTAGAGAGGAAACTCTGCAAAAATTTCTATAGATTTCTGGGAGTTTAACATTCGAGGACGAATGTTTCTAGGGGGGGAAGATTGTTACCTGTGCGTCTCAAGGTGATGTAATAAATATGAGACTTGTTAATCATGATTTAAATGATTTTAAAGTCATAATATGACTATATATGATATTTGGATAGAAAATATGAAGTTTGAGAAAAATCGAATTAAAGTTGCGGAAAGACCGACTAAGGATTTGCCTTATAATAGAGTTTTTTGAGAAATAAATTTTGTATGCTATATGAGATCTTTTTGGGACATATTATATACCAAATTTAAGGTCTTGGAATGTAGTTTCCAACTCTCTTAACCTTTCATTTATACGACACCCGGATAAACAGTTATAAGCGTTGGAAGAAGGACCAATCATAGGGTGCCAAGTAGAACCTTTTTGACTTTTAAATAAATGGGATTTTTACATCCCATCTCGTCTCTTTCTCCATATTTCCAGAGAGCTCGCCCAAATAACACCCCTAACTTTAATCTTAAGCTCTCTGCAAGAGCTTCAAACAAGATTATCATCCCGGGCACAGAATCAAGAAGCGATAACATTAAAACGATCCCTACGACGTAAGTATCGCTATATCGCCTCTCTTTTTCTTTGTAGTTTGAGTTTTGGAAGGTACTTCATAGTTAGGAAAATGTTTAATTTCTATATTTAAGTGTTTAAATATCAAGAAATATTGATAAATTCATTTCCTAATAGTTAGAACTCACGGGACGGTGATCGGAAGCCGTGAGTTCGAGTTATTTGACTTGTAGTGGACTGTTTTGTGGACTGTTTCGTGTTGCTTTTGGGCTGTATATTGTGCTGATGATTTATGGAGTTTTGAAGGATAAAAGAGCGTTGAGAAATGCCACATGTGGTAGGGTAGTAGGCTGGTCGTTCGTTGTTACATGTTTTCGGTTTTTTGACACTACTTTGGTTGTTGTTTTATGTATGAAGTGATTAGGGTATGTGGGCTATTTTGTGGTATATTGTGATGGATATAAGGTTGAAAAATGATGCTTACATGTTTTTATTGTTGTGTTCTTGTTGTTGTTGTTGGTATATGGTATTGGAGGAGGGCCTAGTTATAGGGAAGATGCTGCCCAAATTTACGTAAACGAGCTACTAGTTTAAGTTGCGGACTTATCCTTTACACAACACTGATTTTGAATCTCCTTATGATGTGGTAGATTGAATTGAGTTGTTTGAAGAATTTCTTGGAAGGTATTAAGGACTCAACGGAGTTAAGGTATATTAAGGCTATCCCTTCTTTCTTTTTGACATGATCCAAATAATACAAACGAAACGAGCAAAATATGCAACTTTCATAAATGACTCTATTCATATAAATACTAGGGTTGTCTATATTATTGATTCCCCATGTGAATTATTATTATATCCTCTGTTCATGGGTCTCAGAAAAATACGTATTTGATAAAGTTTGTCTGAAAGGCATATTGATTTTATGATATTCGAGAAATCTTATTAACGTATTTCTTATGCATTTCATGCATTTATACATGTACATTGACCCATGACTAGAAGGCGTTATATACGCGTATATTATATGTATATGGGATATGGGAAAAGGTTATGGCGTTATATACGCACCACCACCTGATGAGCTGGTATACGTAGATGATTTTGCCCACACTGGCCGAGATGATATGATGGGATGCCCTCAGAGGCTTGATGATGTTATGTACACATATACCTATGCATGGTATGGCATTTATACGCACATGCATGGCATTATAAATTTTCATGATTCACAGAGCTATTCAGAATTTCAGGTTGAGTTCTTTACTCCATATTTCTTTCATGTCTTTTATATATTACTGTCATGCCTTACATACTTGGTACTTTATTTTTACTGGAATCCCTTTTGCCTGGGGACGTTGCGTTTCATGCCCGCAGGTCCCGATAGACAGATTGAGAGTTCTCTAAGTAGGCTATCAGCTCAGCGGAAGATGTTGGTGCGCTCCATTTGCTCCGGAGTTACTTATTTGGTCAGTATGATTCGGACGTGTATTGTTTAGTATGGCGGGGCCCTGTCCCGACCTTTATGGTATTTATCTAGTCTTAAAGGCTTGTAGATGTATGCCATGTACGTAAAAGATTGTATGGCCTTGTCGGCCTACGTTTAGTGTACGAGTGATCATTTTGGTCTTGTAGGCCCAAGTTGGTAGTACATGTTTTATTCTAGTTATTCTACAACAACCTTTCCGTCTCATTTACCCTTGATAGCATGATACAAAAAGATACGTTACATTGGTACTCGGTTGAGTAAGATACCGGGTGCCCGTCGCGGCCCATTGGTTTGGGTCATGACACTAGTATTGTGATAGACTCCATCACAACAGGTTGGGATTTGGGTTGTGACAAGTTGGTATCAGAGCACTAGGTTACTTAGGTCTCACGAGTCATGAGAAGGTTTAGTAGAGTCTTGCGGATTGGTACGAAGACGTCTATACTTATCTTCGAGAGGCTACTGAACCATTAGGAAACTTCACTTTCTTGGACTCTTGTCGTGCGGATTTGTTGATTATGGAACCTAAACTTCTATTTTTCTGGTCTCCGATAGATGGTGAGGACACGTGCGACTATATCGGGCGGATGGCCACAATACCACCAGCTAGGGCCGCGAGAGGCCGGGGCTGCGGTAGAGGCCGAGGTGCAGCTCGTACTGCAGCTAGAGCAACACTTGTGGAGCCACCAGTTGCTCCAGCTCAGGAGCAGATACCAGATGTGGTTGAGTCAATGAGACCATCTCAGGAAATAGCTATGCCCATTGTGATTCCAGGCCTTCAGGAGGCTTTGGCCCAGATATTGACTGTATTTACTAGCCTTGCTCAGGCAGTTTCAGTTCCGGCCACACCAGCCACTTCTCAGGCCGGGAGAGGTGCTCAGACTCCTGCCGTCCATACTCCATAGCAGGTAGTTCAGGGACTTCAGACACCGGGGGTACTACCAGCCTAGCCAGTTGCAGCTGCTCAAGCCCAGGTTGGTCCACCTATGAGTGACGAGGAGCAGAAGAGGCTAGAGCTGTTTGGGATACTTAGGCCTCTAGAGTTCAATGGGGCTGAGTCAGAGGATACTCAGGATTTCTTAGACAGGTGCCAGCAGATCCTTTGCATAGCGGGTATTCTGGAGACTAGTGGAGTCTCATTTACTACTTTTCAGCTGTCGGAGGCAACCTTCAGATGGTGGGAGGCCCATGAGTTGAGCAGGACAGCCGGCGCTGCACCACTTACATGGCATGAGTTCTCAGTTCTCTTCTTAGAGAAGTTTGTTCCACAGACCCGCAATGAGGAGTTGTGTAGGTAGTTTGAGCAGCTACGCCAGGAGGGTATGTCAATGACCCAGTATGAGATGAGATTTTTAGAGTTGGCTCATCACACGATCTGGTTGGTTCACACAGAGAGGGAGAAGGTTAGGAGGTTCATTGATGGCTTCAGCTATGGATTGCATTTTGTTATGACTCGAGAGAATGAGAGAGAGAGAGAGAGGTTTGTTAATGACCTCAACTATGGACTGCGCTTCATCATGACTTGGGAGATTGCGTCAGGTGCTAGGTTTGATGATGTGGTTTATATTGCTAGATTCCTAGAGTAAGTTCACACTCAAGAGCATGAGGAAAGGGAGGCCAAGAGGCCTCATGGTTCGGGTGGTTTCAGTAGTGCCTCATTTGGAGGGTAGTCCTACCACAACAAGGGTCATCCTTATAGGCCCGCTCAGATGGCTTGTTCGGTTCATCATGATGCATCAGCTAGCCATGGTTTATATAGTGCTCATCCGGGTCAGTCATTCTCTAAATGCCCTCCCAAATCAGAGTTCAACCTGTGCTCCATCCGTTCAGGGTTCTTCTGTACTAGGTCCTTCTAATAGTTATTCTAGTTCTCGGGGTCCGATTCAGTCCCGGCCGCCATTTACGGATCTGAGTTGCTTCAAGTGTGGAGAGTTTGGACATGCGAGGAGGTATTGTACCCATCTTTTAGGAGGTCCAGTTCTGTAGAGGGGCTAGGTTATGACTTCCGCACTAGTTACTTTACCACCCGCTCAGCCAGCTCGGGGTGGGGCTCAGACAGCTAGAGGTTGCCCTAGAGGGGGAGTTCGATCAGGTGGCGGTCAAGCTCGATGCTACGCTTTTCCTGCCAAGCTAGAGGCCGTTACTTCAGATGCAGTGATCACATGTATTGTTTTAGTGTGACACAAGGATGCTTCCATATTATTTGACCCTGGTTCCACTTATTCATATGTATCATCATATTTTGCTCATTATTTGGATATGCCCTGTGATTCCTTACTTACACCTGTTCATGTGTCTACGTCGGTGGGCAATTCTATTATTATGGATCGTGTATATCGGTTATGTGTGGTGACTTTTGGGGGATTGGAGACGAGAGTTGATCTCTTATTGCTCAGTATGGTCGATTTTGACGTGATTCTGGGCATGAATTGGTTGTCCCCATGTCATGCTATTCTGGATTGTCACACTAAGATCGTGACGTTGGCAATGTCGGGGTTGCCTAGAATTAAGTGGAGAGGTTCTTTGGATTATGTTCCCAGTAAAATGATTTCATATTTGAAGGCCCAACGGATAATTGGGAAGGCATGTTTGGCATATTTGGCCTTTGTGAGGGATGTTGGTGCTGATACTCCTACCATTGATTTTGTTCCGGTAGTGCGAGACTTTTCAAATGTGTTTCCTATAGACCTGTCGGGCATGCTACCCGATAAGGATATTGATTTTGGTATTGACTTGGTACCGGACACTTAGCCCATTTCTATTCTTCTGTATCGTATGGCACCATTAAAGTTGAAGGAATTAAAAGAGCAGCTTCAGGATCTTCTTAATAAAGGGTTCATTAGGCCTAGTGTGTCTCCTTGGGGTGCACCAGTTTTGTTTGTGAAGAAGAACGGTGGTACTATACGGATGTGCATTGATTATAGACAGTTGAACAAAATTATAATTAAGAACAAGTACCCACTACCGCGCATTGATGACTTATTTGACCAGCTTCAGGGAGCTAGAGTGTTCTCTAAGATTTATTTGAGGTCTGGGTATCACCAGTTGAATATTCAGAACTCTGATATTCTGAATATGGCAATCAGGACCCGCTATGGTCACTACGAGATCCTTGTGATGTCTTTTTGGCTGACCAATGTCCCACCAGCATTCATGCATATGATGAATAGTGTATTCTAGCCATATCTTGATTCTTTTGTCATAGTATTCATTGATGATATCCCGGTGAACTCCCGTAGATGGGAGGAGCATGCACAATATCTGAGTATTGTACTACAGAGGTTGAAGGAGGAGAAGCTTTATGCTAAACTCTCCAAGTTTGCGTTCTGGCTCGATTCGGTGGTATTCTTAGGGCACGTGGTGTCCAGTGGGGGGATCAAGGTAGATTCGAAGATCATTGAGGCAGTTCAGAGTTGGCCCAGACCATCCTCAACTACTGAGATTCAAAGTTTTCTTGGCTTGGCCGGATATTATTGTCGCTTCGTAGAGGGTTTCTCGTCCATAGCTGCACCTTTGACTAGATTGACCCAGAAGGGTATCCCACTCATGTGGTCTGATGTGTGTGAGGAGAGCTTTCAGAAGCTCAAGACTGCCTTGACCACAACTCCAATTCTAATTTTGCCTTCAATATCGGGTTCATATATAGTGTATAGTGAAACTTCACGGATTGATATTTGGTGTGTCTTGATGTAGGAGGGTAGAGTGATTGCTTATGCTTCATGCCAGTTGAAGCCTTTTGAGAAGAACTACCCCATTCATGATTTAGAGTTGTCAGCTAGTGTCCATGCATTAAAGATTTGGAGGCATTACCTCTATGGCATGTTTTGTGAGGTATTTACAGATCATCAGAGTCTACAACACTTGTTCAACCAAAATGATCTAAACTTGATTCAACAGAGATGGTTGGAGCTTTTAAAAGACTATGATATTACTATTTTATATCATCTTGAGAAGGCCAATGTGGTGGCCGATGCCTTGAGTAGAAAGGCAGTGAGTATGGGTAGCCTTGCATATATTCCTGTTTGTGAGAGACCGCTTGCATCAGATGTTCAAGCCTTGGCTAATAAATTTGTGAGGTTAGACATTTCAGAGCCTAGTCGAGTTCTAGCTTGCGTGGTTTCTCGGTCTTCTTTATATGATCGCATCAGAGAGCGTCAGTATGATGACCCCTATTTGCTTGTCCTTAAAGACATGATTCAGCACGGTTATGCCAAGGAGGTTTCTATTGGAGATAATGGGGTGTTGCGGATACATGGTCATATTTGTGTGCCCAATGGGGATGGGTTATGTGAGTTGATTCTTAAAGGCCCACAGTTCGCGGCATTCCATTATTCTGGGTGCCACGAAGATGTAACAGGACTTGAGGCAGCACTATTGGTGGAGAAAAATGAAGAAAGATGTGGATCGGTTCTTGAACTGTCAGTAGGTGAAGTACGAGCATCAGAGGTCGGGCGGTTTGCTTCAGAGGCTTTAGATTCCTGAGCGGAAATGGGAGCGTATCACCATGGAATTCGTTGTTGGACTCCCTCAGACTTTAAAGAAATTTGATGCTATTTGGGTGATTGTGGACCGCTTGACTAAGTCCGCACATTTCATTTTGGTAGTGACTGCCTATTCTTCAGAGCGGTTGGCTGATATCTATATCCGCGAGATTTTTCGCCTTCACGGTGTGCCGGTGTCCATTATTTCTGATCGAGGCATGAAGTTCATATCTAAGTTTTGGAGAGCAGTACAGCGAGAGTTAGGCACACTGTTTGAGTTGAGTACACAATTTCGCCCTTAGATGAACGGGCAGTCCGAGCGCACCATTTAGATATTGGAGGATATGCTACGCGCTAGTGTTATGGATTTCGGGGGTTCATTGGATCAGTTTCTTCCACCTGTAGAGTTTTCCTACAACAACAGCTACCAATAGAGTATTCATATGGCTCCGTATGATGCCTTATATGGGAGGTGATATCGGTCTCCGGTTGGTTGGTTTGAACCGGGTGAGGCTAGGCTATAGGGTACCGACTTGGTTCAGGATGCTTTGGATAAGGTCAAGTTGATTCAGGATCGGCTTCACACGGCACAGTCTAGACAAAAGCGTTACGCCGATCGGAAGGTCCGTGATGTTGCCTATAAGGAGGGAGAGAAGGTATTACTCAGAGTTTCACCCATGAAGGGTGTTATGAGGTTCGGGAAAAAGGGCAAGTTGAGCCCTCGGTATATTAGCCCTTTTGAGGTGCTTGAGAGGACTGGAGGGGTGGCCTCCAAGCTTGCATTGGCACCTAGTCAATCGAGTGTTCACCTAGTGTTTCATGTTTCCATGCTCCGGAAGTATTACTGTGATCCGTCTCATGCTTTGGACTTCAACACGGTTCAGTTAGATGGAGATTTGACTTATGATGTGTAGCCGGTGGCTATTTTGGATGGGTACGTTCTAAAGTTGAGATCAAAGAATATAACTTCAGTGAATATTCAGTTGAGAGGTCAACAAGTCATGGAGGCTGACGAGCGCAAAACCAATGTATAAAACTTAGGCTCGCTAGTCAAAGATAGTATAATATTAAATCGTCTCCACAGGGATTGGGTTAAATACTGCTCAAAGAAATCTTCAGCTTAACATTATTCAGGAAAATCAACCTTTGAATTTGAGTTATTAACTAATTAAGAATAAAAACTAAGATTCTTAATTGTGAATGAATAATGGAAAATTAGTAACTAAGTAGCAACGATTGAATATCAAGGTGAGAAACAAGGGTTTTGCCAAGATAAGTGATCAACTATTACTGTGGGCAACTCTGTTTTATGTTCACTCTTAACTTCTATTGACTCTTCCGAATTCAACAGATGATTCGTCTATCTTGATGATTCAAATTCATCTTCCGAATGAATTTGAGTGTGCTAAACAACCTAATGATATGTGCTGAGAAAATATGCAATAATATGTTGAACGAATGATCTTACAAAGAACGCCTCTCGACTATTCTTCTAACTTGGATCAATTAATAACTCTGTTAGCTCTTCCGATTACCTATGAGAGTCGTGAAATCAACCCAACAAGATAACACAATGCAAATTGAAGCAACACTTCTCTTTCGATTAAAGTAAAACCACAATTAGCCTTGCAATTCAATTAATAACTCATTCAACAAATTCAGACAATTAACACAAAGCAAACCCAGAATATTATTCAAATCAAAATATCCATCAATAGCCCTAAGAAAGATTACTCCATAGTGGAGAAGTTGTTCATCACAAGAGTATTAGGAGAACAAGAAAATATTACAATTCCGAAAATCAAACAAACTTCCGTATTGAATGAATTGGATGAAGTAATTACAGTATATGCTGTTTCCTTGCCTTCTTCTCTCCAAGAGTTTCTCCAAAATCTGAGATGCCTTGTTTTGAGACGATCTAGGCTTCATATAGGTCAAAAAGGCCACCTCCGAAATTACAAAAATAGGCCTGGGTCAAATTTCTGGAGGTGGACGTGCGCGGAAATTGACCGCGCACCTATGGCAGAGTTCTGAGTCACTTGCGCGCTCAAGTGCGCGTTGGGGGTTGATCGTGCACGGCCGCGCACCTGGGATTTCCTCTTGCTAAACTCTTTTCCTCCCACTAAGTGCACTATTCGTCCAGTAATCCCCTCTGCGTCACCTGCATTGAAAGACAACATATTAGATCCAAATCAGACCAAATCTCTATCGAATCAGCCTAAACAAAGATGCAAAGTGGGCATAAATAATAAGTAAATTTAATCTCATCAAACACCCCCACACTTAGATTTTGTTCGTTCCGAGAAAATCTAAAATAAAAATGCTCCTAACACTGCAACCACCTTAGACAAGTGGCCGGTGAAGATCAACTTGATACCATCATGGGGTCACATTCAACCTCAACTCCAGTCATGACATTCCACTAGTGCTGTAGTCAAATTGGCGCCAAATCCTCGGCACACCTCACAAGAATGAGACAATGCCCATTCAAACACCAATTGCAATTAACGGCCTAGGGCAGTACACATCAATCGCTCACCCTCACAAAGAAGTGAATCATCCTTTCAAAAGTACTGTAAGCTTGGTTATCATGTAACTCTCCACTAATGTAGGAACAACCTTATCTAGATCATGTAGGACTTTGTATTTGGTTGTAACGTAGGCTATGGGACGGGTTTGATATAATATGTATAAGAGTATCTACACCTCCTTAAGCACTTTAATACCTACAACTTCATACTTGACCTACTCCATTTTCATCGACAATTGTCCACAATATACAAGGATTTTACATCAGCATGGGAGCATTCAATTTCATTTCCTTACTCAACGTGAGCAAATTTTTCTCTTTTTTTTTTGTATTTTTTTATAACCCCTTGCTCTCGTACCTCACATATATTCATGATGGTGCACCTTTTTCTACTTAACATTGGTTCCACTCAAAACCAGCCCCCATCCCCACACTTATGTATCTTCGTCTTTAGCATCACACACAAGGCACTCAAGTTCTTAGGGATGGCTACATGTTCAGGTTGTACTGTGGTTGCCAAAGAAAGAGGGAATTAGGCACAACTAGCTTAACTAGGGATAAATTATCAGTTCATAGGCGGGTTCAAAGCAGTCGAGGAAAAAGAAGCTATCAAAGAAAGGCTACAGTCATCTCCAAACTCGTCTATTACCTAAGATTTTGCCTTGACTCACAACAAATCCAAGTTCTAGACCTTGCCAGGCATGATCACTGAGCAAGCATTTGCCTCACCATACATAGCGTCTCGGATAGGCACACAATTCAGACCGTAGCCACCAATGGTCTCTCTGACTTACAAGGACAGGATCATGCATCCCACTAGTCAGTCACAGTCAACCCGTGGCCAACCACAAGCAACTCTTCAAAAATCTAAAATAAAGAAATAACAAAACCTACCCTAAAAGATGTCTGGTTCAAAATATTACGACCATGGTAAAGATCCAAACAAGAAACCCACGGAAGTACGAGTGAAGAAGTTATCCTAAAAATATTAAGAAACTATTTTTGGATTTTTTTTAAAGTAGGAAGCAAATTAAACAACGCTATTTACACTACCCCCACCCCCACACTTAACTAGTGGCATGTCCCCATGTCACAAAATTAAAATGCAAAGGTGAAGAAAACTCCCCTGATTGGGTCACTCCGTGTCGGAGATGGTGTCGGAGTCCAGGTGACAAGTCCGGCCAAGTGCACGCAGCCATGCCATGATCTTCTTCTTGGACTTGGCATTATGTGTAGCAAGGGAGTCCGCTCGAGTTCCCAAATCAGTGATAGAAGTGTGCATCCCCGCCATCTCCTGTTCCAAGTCAACCATTCTCGTTTCCCATCCGCCGCCTGAAGGTTCTCCAACACCCTGCTCATGCGGGGGAGAAGCATCAACATCCTCTCCGTGCACCTCACATTCCTCGTCGGGGGCATCAGACTCCTCATCATCCACCAAAGAAGCCATAAACAGGTTCTTTCCCAATGATAACTTTATCAGCCCGAAACTTCTATTCTCGCTTGACCCTCCCATCTGTAGCCCTGTTTTCTGGTACCCGTGCCTCACGGCACAACTAAGTGACTAACGACGGGAAAAGGAAACCATACCTCTGCACCGAACAATGAATTGTCATCTCGTCTTGAATGACCTGAGCCATATCAAAGTCGTGGCCAGTGACAAAACACCAAATCAGAGCAGCCCGGGGACCATTCACCCCAGTTGTGTTACTAGAGGGCATCAGGAGGTTATTTATGATGTATAGCCAGCACTTCCCTTCAAAAGTGAGTGAAACAGAGTGAAATTTGTGGCCCTGGAGTAATCACACCACCACCTTTCCAGGCACACAAATTGTCGCAAAGAATGTGAGCCACGGGTATGGTTTCCTGCTGTGCGCCAAATATTAGTTGGTTGTATAGGGGTGTTCCACATACTCCGGCAGGTGATATTCCCTTTGGATAGCCTCCTTGAAAAAGTCCACCTTCTTCTTTTGGACTATACATATGTAGTCCTCATGTTTTGGGAAAATTTGCATAGAACTCCCGAACAACCATTAAATTTGCCTCGTCAGGTTCTTCGAAGAACACCCCCATTCCTCGCCTGACCAATTCCTTATGAACTCTGTAACAGTCATTTAGGAGAGACCCAATATCGATTTCCCTTTCTGGTATTGACTTTTTTCTCGCCTTGCTATTAAATCATTCTTGGGCTTCCTAGGAGACAAACTTATTCTAATCATATGGGCGAGCGGATGCAGAAACTCGCGACTTGGACGTGCCTGCTTGACTACCAGTGGAGGCACTTAATGTTTTTCTTTTCTTGGAAGGAGCCATTGCACCTGAAACAATCCGACAAATATTAGCAATTAGATCACTCTGCGGACCAAGAAAGGATACTAAGACTTTACCCTTATAGTGGTCACAAAAATACACTCTCCTATCCACGGGAAGGACCCATCACACAATCAGGAGAATATACCCTCATTATCAGTTCACCCAAATTAAGTACATGGATTAGTATCGAATGAGCAACAGAATCAAAAATACACCTCTCAATCGCATTGTGGCATTTACACAAACACCTAACATGAAAAGCTGCTCTTATTTCCCCCATATCAATTTTAGCCCTAGGTGGCCTACATACACACCAATTTCACTACCTAGCAGCCATACTTTCAGTACCCATGGTGAAACCTAATCTTCAACCCCACAAGGAAAGGAAAAAGAAACGAAAAAGAAAGAACTACAAAAGAACAAGGAAAAAGAAAAACAAGGAAAAATCAAGTTACATACCTGAGGGGTCACTTAGAAGAAGTACTCTTGAGGAAGGGGGAAAGGAAAGAGTAAGGGAGTGAGTGTGTGTTTGGTCGTAGAGAGAGAGAGAGAGAGGAGATAGGGTTTGGGGGGGGGGGGCAAGTTAGGGTTTATTTTAGGGAAAGAGGAGAAAAAATGGGGCTGAAATGCGGAAAGGGGGTTTGGGGGGGGGGGCAAAATTAAAAGTGGCAGAGTACTTATCTGTGCGCGGTCGTGTGCACATCCGGGTCTTCCCGTGCATGGCCGAGCACATATATTAGAAGACTGGTGCACATGTGCGATCGGGTGCGCGGTCCTCCCTCCAGGTGCATGACCGCACATGTCCAAGCTTTGATTGGCGTCGTATTTTGCGCGATCACATGCGCGGTGCACCCTTCCAGGTGCGCGGTCGTGCACCTATACACGCACAAGGTGCCTTTTAAAAGCCTCAATTTCGACCTTCCGCAATATTTATCTTTCTGTAACCACCAAGTCATAAAATCAACTAACTTTTACCTAATCTACGCTAAAAAAAAAGAAGAAAGAAACAAAAGGGAAAATTTAAGCTAGTAGAAGAGTTAAGGGTAGTTCAGAGTTATAGTCGTCAGCTTGACTCAACCGGATATCCTCAACTGATTATGATGCTCGAGGATTGCTGAGCAAATCCTCTAGCAAGATATGGTTTTAGCCTGTGCCCATTCACTTGGAAACTCTCCGTTTCATCCATGTTTTGGATCTCAATCGCCCCATATGGTGAAACATGTTTCACCACATACGGTCCCGTCCATCTAGACTTAAATTTTCCGGGGAACAATCTGAGTCTACTATTGTATAGTAAGACCTTTTCCCCTTCATGAAATTCCTTCGGTTTAATCAGATAGCCATGCCATTTCTTCGTCTTTTCCTTGAAAATTCGTGCATTCTCATACACGTCCAATCTGAATTCCCCAACTCATTCACCTGTGACATTTTGTGTTCACCTGCAAGACTAAGATCAAGATTAAGCAATTTAATTACCCAATAAGCCTTATTGTCACGGCCCCAAATCCTTACATTGGGTAGCGGCACCTGCTCACCCGTGCGGTGCCTGCGGACTCCCCTTCGCTGCGGGCCAGCCTATCTTCCTGTCCCAGGATTTCCCAAGCACGATCATGTGCCTGTCGGAGGGACTCGCCCTTAGGCTCACCCCAACTTGTGCCGCCCATAAGATGCCTAGGCCCTTGGCCCTAGACATATCGTGGCGCTCCATCTTAGGATCACAATCCATGCGCGCCCTGGGGACTTGGCTTAGGACATGCCTTGTCCTTAGCCCAAGATTGAGCATCGCTCCCGCGTGCACAGCCCAATCCTCAAGCTTGACACTCGCCTAGTGCATCCGCGACTAGCTCGTGCCTCGCCCGAGTAAGGCAACCTTTAGCCCTTGGCCATTGTCATGCGCCTCTTTCGTGCCATGCCCATACATAGCCCTTTTGCAGCACGCTTCCATTCCGAAGTAGTGCAGTGTCGCCCACACCTACACCTTTAGGCCAATGGACCCTTGCTTGCATGGTTGAACCAAAGCCATGCTCACAAGTCGACACATGATGCCCCTATGACAGGTGCGTCAAGTATCCAATCGGCATGGAGGTCTCTTTCCAACATTTGGCAGCCCGCGGGGCTGGCCGTTCCACACTAGCAGCCTCCACTGCCCTTTTGATGCCCAACGCAGGCCCTAAGGCGTTGCGCACCCCATACGAGTTCCCAAACTCGTGTGGATACCTTTGACACTCCTTTGAGACATCTAGGTAGGCCCTTGGGGTTCGCCCCCAAGGCAGCTCATTCTATACAGCTCGGTGGCAGCACGCATGGGGGAGGCAGGTCGGAGCTTTCATCACCTATACCCCCCTTATATATGCTTAAAATTAAAAAGTCCAAGTTGCCCGAGTAGACTGCTCTACGTCAGACCATCAGAAGGCCTTTTCTCACCAGTTCTTGGCCAAAATTACAACCCCAAAGTGCGGGTTGTAACATCCTCCCACACTCATAATGTCATCGTCCCCGATGACACATCATGGCTTAAGACATCCCGGAGTCTGCCCCCTCAGGTATGCCCATTCAAGCTCCCTTGGTCCTGTGGGTTGGACTTCCTCGAAGTCCTTTCTCAAAAGGAGTCATGCCCCATGCACTTCTCCCCAAGTATCTTCCAAGCGTGCCTCTGCACTTCACCTCCATTCGGTGTTCACTTGGAAAGTGCCTCCGCACTTGCACCCTCTGGTGTCTAACTTTGTGATTGACCCACACCAGTCAAATCACACCACGACCCTCATGGCCTTCATATCCGTCTAAAGTTTTCCTTCACAGGTTAGCACCTCAATGTGCTCTTTTGACGTCGCTCCCGTAGCCTTTCGCTCCCATAGCCTTAAGATGCCCTCTTTGGCATAGCTCCCGTAGCCTTTCGCTCACGTAGCCCTAAGATGCCCTTGGCATGGCTCCCGTAGCCTTTCGCTCCCATAGCATTAAGACGCCCTCTTTGGCGCGGCTCTAGTAGCTCACTCGCTCACATGGCCTTCAAATGCCTCTGGCATAGCTCACGTAGCTTTCTGCTCCCGTAGCTCTCTTTGCCCACTACCTTGAAGATGTGTTCGCTTCCAGACCCATGACTTTGCCCTTATGCCTCTTGCATAGGTGGGATCCTCCTACACTCAATGTGGAGGATACATCTTAGCACTGTCGTCCCACTTGGCATTCGGCCAGCACTTGGGACGACCTTTGGTGAGTACTACATTCCAAAAGTCATAGCATCGCCGCCTTTCCGAACAAAGCTTTTTGTTTTCCAGTTGTCACTTCCTCAGCAAGTAGCCAATGCTCCCGGTAGTAGTTCAATACTCGCCCTATAGACAGGTACTCTCTTGGTCCTGCTAGCACGGCTTCCCGGTTCGGTGTGCCTCGCACCTGGACACTCTCGGTCCCCGATCATTCGACATACCCCTTTCCAGAATGATGACACCTTCTAACTTGGAAACTCGCCCCATTTCGAAGCTTCGCTATACCCTCGAATCCGATTCCTCACCTTGGCAATGCCCTCAGGCAACCCAAAGTCTTCTCCCGAAGGAAAGACACTCATCTTGATGCGTTGCACGCATCCTTGGCAAGATCTTCGCTATGAGCATGCCCAAGTTTATAGTCCATGGCTCCCACTCTTTCACAATATGGTTGCACGACCTGGCAAACATGGCATTCTCTTGGCCATCCGACTCATCGGCATATCACCTCATTCAGTAGCACCTTAGACTCACGAAAGACAATGGAATCACCCATTTCTTTCGTCGACCATCAGTATCTGGTTCTAGATCTTTGGTGGCATATGAACATCAATCTCTGCTTTGACGTGATCTCGGCACTGACATCCAAAATTCACTCGCCATATCCACCCTTTGCCTTGACATTGTGCCATGGCATAGTATGGCCTTAATCAGCTCTGATAATCCTTACATTGGGTAGCGGCACCTGCTCGCCCGTGCGGCGCCCGCTGACTCCCCTTCGCCGCGGGCCAGCCTATCTTCCTGTCCCAGGATTTCCCAAGCACGATCATGTGCCTGTCGGAGGGACTCGCCCTTAGGCTAGCCCCAACTTGTGCCGCCCGTAAGATGCCTAGGCCCTTGGCCCTAGACATGTCGTAGTGCTCCATCTTAGGATCACAATCCATGCGCGCCCTGGGGACTTGGCTTAGGACATGCCTTGTCTTTAGCCCAAGACTGAGCATCGCTCCCGCGTGCACAGCCCAATCCTCAAGCTTGACACTCGCCTAGTGCATCCGTGACTAGCTCGTGCCTCGCCCGAGTAAGGCAACCTTTAGCCCTTGGCCATTGTCATGTGCCTCTTTCGTGCCATGCCCATACATAGCCCTCTTGCAGCACGCTTCCATTCCGAAGTAGTGCAGTGTCGCCCACACCTGCACCTTTAGGCCAACGGACCCTTGCTTGCATGGTTGAACCAAAGCCATGCTCACAAGTCGACACATGATGCCCCTATGACAGGTGCGTCAAGTATCCAATCGGCATGGAGGTCTCTTTCCAACATTCGGCAGCCCGCGGGGCTGGCCGTTCCACTCTAGCAGCCTCCACTGCCCTTTTGATGCCCAACGTAGGCCTTAAGGCGTTGCACAGCCCATACGAGTTCCCAAACTCGTGTGGATACCTTTGACACTCCTTTGAGACATCTAGGCAGGCCCTTGGGGTTCGCCCCCAAGGCAGCTCGTTCTATACGGCTCGGTGGCAGCACGCATGGGGGAGGCAGGTCGGAGCTTTCATCACCTATACCCCCTTATATATGTTTAAAATTAAAAAGCCCAAGTTGCCCGAGTAGACTGCTCTACGTCAGACCATCAGAAGGCCTTTTCTCACTAGTTCTTGGCCGAAATTACAACCCCAAAGTGCGGGTTGTAACATTATGCTCTATCTCCACAGGTAAGTGACATGACTTTCCATATACCAACTTGAAGGGTGAAGTCCCTATGGTTGTTTTGAACGATGTTCTATACGCCCATAGAGCTTCATCTAACTTTACTGACCAATCCTTTCTCGAAGCACTAACCGTTTTTTCTAGAATTCTTTTGAGTTCACGGTTAGCTACTTCTACTTGCCCACTAGTTTGAGCATGATATGGGGTTACTGTTTTATGAGTTACCCCATATTTAGACTGCAGAGTGGAAAACTATTTATTGACAAAATATGATCCGTTGTCAATGATGATGACTCGGAGAGTTCCAAAGCGGGTGAAAATATTCTTCCGAAGAAATTCACATACTACTCGAGCATCATTTGTCCTATTGGGGATTGCCTTGACCCACTTGGAGACGTAGTCAACGACCACTAGGATGTACTCATAGGAATGGGACGATGGGAAGGGACCCATGAAGTCGATGCCTCAGACATCGAAGATTTTACATACCAAAATGGAATTCAGGGGCATCTCGTCCCTCTTACCAATGTTACCTGTCCGTTGGCACTTGTCACATGTAGCCACATAAGATCTTGTGTACTTGTATTGGGATGGCCAGTAAATATCGACCTCTATGACCTTTGTTGCTGTCCTATTTCCTTCATAGTGTCCTCCATCTACTCCGTCATGACAATGGGACAATATACTTCCCATTTTCCCTTATGTTATGCATCTCTTAATTACACCATCTTTACACAATTTAAACAAAAATGGGTCATTTCAGAAGTAGATTTTTACCTTGCTTTGCAGCTTCCTCTTCTGGTCGGAGGTCAAGTCGTGTGGTAGCTATCCACTATCCAAAGAGTTGGCTCATCAACGTACCATGGCGGTCTTCAAAGACCACTGCAATGGAAAATATTTGCTCATCTGGTAAATCTTCCGGAATGTCCACCGCTTCAACAAGTGGTTTCTCCAATCGCGATAAGTGGTCAGCCACTTGATTTTCTGTGCCCTTCATGTCTTTGATTTCAAGATCAAACTCTTGCAGCAACAATTCCCACCGCATCAGACGCGTTTTGGACTCTTTCTTGCTTAGCAAATACTTCAGTGCCGAGTGATTAGTATGCACTATTATCATGCTTCCCACTAGATAGGATCTGAACTTGACGAAAGCGACGATCACTACAAAGAACTTCTTCGCCGTGGTACATAGTTCACCTGAGCATCATTCAAGGTTTGGATTGCATAGTAAATGGGTCTGAACATTTTATCTCTCCTCTTCCCTAACACTGCTCCTACTGCCACATCACTGGCATCGCACATGATCTCAAAGGGTTCGCTCCAGCCAGGAGTCACTATTATGAGAGCACTCACTAGCTTTTCCTTGATCAGTTTGAATTCTCTGAGGCACTCTACATCGAACACAAATTTCACATCCTTGGCAAGTCATGCTGTTAAGGGCTTGGTAATGCTGGAGAAATTTTTGATAAACCTTCTATAAAACCCTGCATGCCCAAAACATCTTTTGATGCTCTTCACTGAAGTTGGTGGTGTGAGCTTAGCGATCACATCTACTTTAGCTCTGTCAACCTCAATACCTTCAGCTGTAACTTTATGGCCCAAGACTATCCCCGCTCCTTAACCATGAAATGACACTTTTCCCACTTGAGGACTAGGTGAGTGTCATCACATCGTTTTAGTACAAGTTCGAGATTCCTCAAGCAATCCTTGAAGTCATCTCCAAATAGAGTAAAGTCATCCATGTACACCTCCAGACACTTCCTATTCAAATCTGAAAAGATTGAAATAATGCACCTATGAAAAGTAGATGATGCATTGCATAGTCCGAAAGGCATTCTCCGGTATGCAAAGATTCCAGAAGGGCAGGTAAAGGTAGTTTTCTCAACATCTTCGGGAGCAATGGGTATTTCATTGTACCCTGAATATCCATATAAGAAGCAGTAACATCCACACCCTACCACCTTCTCGAACATCTGATCAATAAAGGGAAGAGGGATGTGATCCTTCCTTGTTGCATCATTTAGCCTTCGGTAGTCTATACGCATCCTCTAACCAGTAACTGTTCTGGTAGGAATTAGCTCGTTATCCTCGTTTTTCACCACCGTCATGCCCTATTTTTCGGCACAACCTATACGGGGCTGATCCATTAGCTGTCAGAGAAGGGAAATATTATAGCTGCATCCAGCAATTTGAGTATCTCTTTCTGTACCACCTCATCAAGGTTTTTATTCAATTTGTGCTGGGGCTGCACTACCAGTTTGCTCCCTTCTTCTAATAAGATCTTGTGAATACAGATTGCAGGGATGATTCCCTGAATATTGTCTATGCTCCAACTGATTGCCTTTTTATGCTTCCCCAGTAACTCCACTAGCATGTGTTCATGTTCACCTGTCAAATAAGCAGCAACAATCACAGGAAAATTGTTAGTCTCCAAAAAAGCATATTTCAAATGTGTCGGGAGTACTTTCAATTCCAGCTTTGGCTTGATCTTTTCTTTCTAAAATTCTTCTTTGTCTACCACATGATTTTCATCTTCCAGTGCCTCAACTTCCTTTTTGATTTTAGGATCTTTATCGTCTGCCGTACTCAATTCACTAATGCATCTTTACAATGAATCACCTACCAGCTTATCCAGCTTGTATTGTTCAGCTTACTCTCCTACCACATCTAGTTTGAAACAAGCATAGGCAGATGCCTCATTACATGGGTATTTCATCATTCTCTTCATTTGAAACACCACTTTTTTGTTTCCCACTCGTAGCATGAGTTAATCCTCATATATATCAAGAATAGCCTGACCAGTGCAAAGGAATAGTCTCCGCAAGATTAGAGTTACCTCTTTATTCACTTCCATGTCTACTACAATGAAGTCTACTGGGAAGACAAATTTGTCCACCCTTACCAGAATTTCCTCGATTATGCCCTTCGGTATGATCGTGGTCTGATCAGCTAGTTGCAAAGATACCATCACAGATTTGATCACTCCTAATTCTCCTTCCAATTTCTTAAACACCGATAATGGCATAAAGTTAATGGATGTACTTGAGTTGCACAAGGCCTTGTCAAAATTGCGCTCCCCAATGAGCAGGGTATAGTGAAGCTGCCAGGATCCCTACACTTTTGAGGATTTTTGTTTTGTAGAATGGCACAACAGTGTGCATTGAGTTTGACCACCTTCATTTCCTCGAGCTTCCTTTTACTTCACAGGATTTCCTTTAGGAATTTGGCATAGGCAGGCACCTAGGTGAGTACCTCGGTGAATGGGATGTTTACATACATCTGTTTCAGCATCTTTAAGAATTTTCCAAAGAATTTATCTAATTTCCCCCACTTCATCTTCTGAGGAAAAGGTAATACTGGCATGTGCTTTCTTTCTTCAACCGCGCTGCTTGACTTCTGCTTATCAACCTCCTTGCTACTGATGTCTTCCTTAGCCAAAGATTCACCAATTTTCTGTTCTTCTACTATCTTGGTTGAGTTGATCACCTTCTCAACCCTTGGTTTTGCAATGGGCTCTACTAATGTTTTCCCACTTCTGAGAACACGACCTTGATCATCTCTTTTGGATTCTTCTCAGTGTCGGCCGACAAAGTCCCCGGAGCCCTTTATGATAATAATGATGCGAGCAGACCCATTTGTTTTTCTAGATTCCGAATGGCTATGCCTTGCTCCCGGATAGCTGTTCCTTGAGTCTCAAGTTGCTCATTTGATTTATTTATGAATGCCTTCATTAGATCTTCTAAACTTGATTTGTTGGGCTGTGGAGGCTGGTACGGTTGCCTTTGTTGTTTCTTGAAGCCAGGAGGTCTTTGCACTGGTGCTCTAGGATTTTGCTGCTTCCATGAGTTCAAGCTACCATTTGAAGAACTCCTGAGAACTCCGGATATATCTGTCCCATATTATTGAAATTACTACCTCCTTGGTATTTGCCTTTGTTGAAATTCCCCAATGCCTTAACTTCTTCTTCTGCGGTGAAGGTTTGACACTCATGAGTTGGATGTCCTATTCGACAGATGTCCCACCTACCTGTGGTTGATTTTGCACCTGAGCCATAGTCAATTGCTTGATGTCCTTAGCCATTGCTGCAATTTGGGCCTGCATTGCTACAGAAGATTTTACTTGGTGCACCCTTGCTGGTCTTCTTCGATCCCCTTGGTCAGTGGACCATTGTTCTGCGTCTTCAGATAGTTCATTCAGAAGTGTGACAATCTCGTCTGGAGTTTTCTTCATCAGAGGACCTGCAACCGCACTATTCAGCAATCTCCTTGATGACGGCTTTAACCCGTCCCAGAAATAATGGAGTTGCATCCATTGCTCCATTCCGTTGTAAGGGCACCTCCGTAATAGCTCCTTAAATCTTTCCCATGACTCGAACACTGTCTCCCCTTCTCCTTGGCTGAAATTGTGAATCTCCTTCCTCATCCGTCCAGTCTTAGCAGCAGAGAAATATTTTTCTAAGAACTTGGTAGTCATCTACTCCCACGTACGGATTGACCCTATGGGTAAAATTCTTAACCACTGCTTAACATCATCCTTAAGTGAGAAAGGGAATGATTTGAGGTAGATTGCATCATGTGATGCTCCATTATAGCAGAATGTGTTCATGATTTCGTCAAAGTCCATCAGATGGATGATGGGATCTTTATTGGGTATGCCTCTGAATATGCAGTTGTTCTGAATGTTCTGGATGACTCCCTGCTTGAGTTTAAAATTATTGGCATCAATGGATGGGGGCCTCACACTAGATTACCGCTGGTTGTACACCAGTCTAGCATATTCTCCTAGAGACCTCCCATGCCTGGGAGCTGTATTTTCAAATTCATCTTTGAACCTTTCAATCCTCTTCGATAGTTTCATCAGCAACTCTAAGGGCTGCTTCAGCTGCTAGCCGTGCAACCTGTTGTTGATGTGCTTCTCTCGTAGCTAGGTTCACATCCTTTTCGTTGCTCACCATTGTATTTTGAGTCGAAGTCTGACCCAAGCCAATAAGCTTGCATTGCCACCTAGTCTATCGAGTGTTCACCTAGTATTTTATGTTTCCATGCTCCGGAAGTATTACGGTGATCCGTCTCAGGTTTTGGACTTCAGCACGATTCAGTTAGATAGAGATTTGACGTATGATGTAAAGCCATGGCCATTTTGGATAGGCAAGTTCTAAAGTTGAGATCAAAGAATATAACTTCAGTGAATGTTTAGTGGAGAGGTCAGCCCGTCGAGGAGGTTGATGAGCGTAAAACCAGTGTATAAAACTTAGGCTCGCTAGTCAAAGATAGTATAGTGTTAAATCGTCTCCACATGGATTGGGTTAAATACCGCTCAAAGAAATCTTCAGCTTAACACTATATAGGAAAATCAACCTTTGAATTTGAGTTATTGAATAATTAAGAATAAAAACTAAGATTGACAATTTTGAATGAATAATGGGAAATTAGTAACTAAGTAGCAACGATTGAATATCAAGGTGAGAAACAAGGGTTTTAACAAGATAATTGATCAACTATTACTGTGAGAAACTCTGTGTTATGTTCACTCTTAACTTCTATTGACTCTTCCGAATTCAACAGATGATTAGGCTATCTTGAGGATTCAAATTCTTCTTCCGAATGAATTCGAGTGCGCTAAACAACCTAATGATATGTACTGAGAAAATATGCAATAATATGTTGAACGAATGATCTTACAAAGAACATCTCTCGACTACTATTCTAACTTGGGTCAATTAATAACTCTGTTAGTTCTTCCGATTACCTATGAGAGTCATGAAATCAACCCAACAAGATAACACAATGCAAATTGCAACAACACTTCTCTTTCGATTAAAGTAAAATCACAACTAGCCTTGCAATTCAATTAATAACCCATTCAACAAATTCGGGCAATTAACACAAAGCAAACCCAAAATAATAGTCAAATCACAATATCTATCAATTACCATAAGAAAGATTACTCCATAGTGGAGAAGTTGTTCATCACAAGAGTATTAGGAGAACAAGAAAATATTTCAATTCCCAAAATCAAACAAACTTCTGCATTGAATGAATTGGATGAAGTAATTAGAGTCTCAGTTGTTTCCTTGCCTTCTTCTCTCCAAAAGTTGCTCCAAAATCCGAGATGCCTTGTTTTAAGACGAGCTAGGCTTCATATAGGTCAAAAAGGCCGCCTCCAAAATTACAAAAATAGGCCTAGGTCATGGACGTGCGCGGAAATTGACCGCGCACCTATGGCAGAGTTCTGAGTCACTTGCGCGCTCAAGTGCGCGTTGGGGGTTGATCGTGCACGGCCGCGCACCTGGGATTTCCTCTTGCTAAACTCTTTTCCTCCCACTAAGTGCACTATTCGTCCAGTAATCCCCTCTGCGTCACCTGCATTGAAAGACAACATATTAGATCCAAATCAGACCAAATCTCTATCCTTATCTACTGAGATTCAGAGTTTTCTTGGCTTGGCCGGATATTATTGTCACTTCGTGGAGGTTTCTCGTCCATTGATGCACCTTTGACTAGATTGACCCAGAAGGGTGCCCCACTCATGTGGTCTGATGAGTGTGAGGAGAGCTTTCAGAAGCTCAAGAATACCTTGACCACAACTCCAATTCTAGTTTTGCCTTCAATATCGGGTTCATATATAGTGAATTATGATACTTCACGGATTGGTATTGGGCGTGTCTTGATGTAGGAGGGTAGAGTGATTGCTTATGCTTCACGCCAGTTGAGAAGAGCTACTCTGTTCATGATTTAGAGTGTTATTGTCCATGCATTAAAGATTTGGAGGCATTACCTCTATGGCATGTTTTGTGAGGTATTTACAGATCATCAGAGTCTACAACACTTGTTCAAGAAAAATGATCTAAACTTGATGCAACGGAGATGGTTGGAGCTATTAAAAGACTATGATATTACTATTTTATATCATCTCGAGAAGGCCAATGTGGTGGCCGATGCCTTGAGTAGAAAGGCAATGAGTATGGGTAGCCTTGCATATATTCCTGTTTGTGAGAGACCGCTTACATCAGATGTTCAATCCTTTGCCAATCAATTTGTGAGGTTAGATGTTTCAGAGCCTAGTCGAGTTCTAGCTTGCGTGGTTTCTCGGTCTTCTTTATATGATTGTATCAGAGAGCGTCAGTATGACGACCCCTATTTGCTTGTCCTTAAAGACACGATTCGGCACGGTAATGCCAAGGAGGTTTCTATTGGAGATAATGGGGTGCTGCGGATGCATGGTCGTATTTGTGTGCCAATTGGGGATGGGTTACATGAGTTGATTCTTAAAGAGGCCCACAGTTCGCGGTATTCCATTCATCCCGGTGCCGCAAAGATGTATCAGTATTTGAGGCATCACCATTGGTGGAAAAAAATGAAGAAAGATATAGTGAAGTATGTGGCTCGGTGCTTGAACTGTCAGTAGGTGAAGTACGAGCATCAGAGGTCGGGCGGTTTGCTTCAGAGGCTTTAGATTCCTGAGTGGAAATGGGAGTGTATCACCATGGAATTCATTGTTGGACTCCCTCGGACTTTAATGAATTTTGATGCTATTTGGGTAATTGTGGACCGGTTGACTAAGTTCGCACATTTCATTTCACTGGTGACTACCTATTCTTCAGAAAAGTTGGCTGATATCTATATCCGCAAGATTGTTCGCCTTCACGGTGTGCCGATGTCCATTATTTCTGATCGGGGCACGCAATTCATATCTTAGTTTTGGAGAGCAGTGCAGCGAGAGTTAGGCACACTGGTTGAGTTGAGTACACCATTTCACCCTTAGATGGAAGGGCAGTCCGAGCGCACCATTCCGATATTGAAAGATATGCTACGCGCTTGTGTTATGGATTTCAGGGGTTCTTAGGATCAATTTCTACCGCCTGCAGAGTTTGCCTACAACAACAACTACCAATCGAGTATTCAGATAGCTCCGTATAAGGCCTTATATGGGAGGTGATATCGGTCTCCGGTTGGTTAGTTTGAATCGGGTGAGGCTAGGCTATTGGGTACCGACTTGGTTCAGGATGCTTTGGATAAGGTCAAGTTGATTCAGGATCGGCTTCGCACAGCACAGTCTAGACAAAAGAGTTACGCCGATCAGAAGGTCCGTGATGTTGCCTATATGGAGGGACAGAAGGTATTACTCAGAGTTTCACCCATGAAGGGTGTTATGAGGTTCGGGAAAAAGGGCAAGTTGAGCCCTCGGTATATTAGCCCTTTTGAGGTGCTTGAGAGGACTGGAGGGGTGGCCTCCAAGCTTGCATTGGCACCTAGTCAATCGAGTGTTCACCTAGTGTTTCATGTTTCCATGCTCCGGAAGTATTACTGTGATCCGTCTCATGCTTTGGACTTCAACACGGTTCAGTTAGATGGAGATTTGACTTATGATGTGTAGCCGGTGGCTATTTTGGATGGGTACGTTCTAAAGTTGAGATCAAAGAATATAACTTCAGTGAATATTCAGTTGAGAGGTCAACAAGTCATGGAGGCTGACGAGCGCAAAACCAATGTATAAAACTTAGGCTCGCTAGTCAAAGATAGTATAGTATTAAATCGTCTCCACAAGGATTGGGTTAAATACTGCTCAAAGAAATCTTCACCTTAACACAATTCAGGAAAATCAACCTTTGAATTTGAGTTATTAACTAATTAAGAATAAAAACTAAGATTCTCAATTGTGAATGAATAATGGAAAATTAGTAACTAAGTAGTAACAATTGAATATCAAGGCGAGAAACAAGGGTTTTGACAAGATAAGTGATCAACTATTACTGTGGGCAACTATGTGTTATGTTCACTCTTAACTTTTATTGACTCTTCCGAATTCAACAGATGATTAGGCTATCCTGATGATTCAAATTCATCTTCCGAATGAATTCGAGTGCGCTAAACAACCTAATGATATGTGCTGAGAAAATATGCAACAATATGTTGAACGTATGATCTTACAAAGAACGTCTCTCAACTATTCTTCTAACTTGGGTCAATTAATAACTCTGTTAGCTCTTCCGATTACCTATGAGAGTGGTGAAATCAACCCAACAAGATAACACAATGCAAATTGAAGCAACACTTCTCTTTCGATTAAAGTAAAACCATAATTAGCCTTGCAATTCAATTAATAACTCATTCAACAAATTCGGGCAATTAACACAAAGCAAACCCAGAAGATTAGTCAAATCAAAATATCTATCAATAACCCTAATAAAGATTACTCCATAGTGGAGAAGTTGTTCATCACAAGGGTATTAGGAGAACAAGAAAATATTACAATTCCCAAAATCAAACAAACTTCTGTATTGAATGAATTCGATGAAGTAATTAGAGTCTCAGTTGTTTCCTTGCTTTCTTCTCTCCAAAAGTTGCTCCAAAATCTGAGATTCCTTGTTTTGAGACGATCTAGGCTTTATATAGGTCAAAAAGGCCACCTTCAAAATCACAAAAATAGGCCTGGGCCAAATTCCTGGAGGTGGACGTGCGCGGGAATTGACCGCGTACCTCTGGCAGAGTTCTGAGTCACTTGCGCACTCAAGTGCGCGTTGGGGGTTTATCGTGCACGGCCGCGCACCTGGGATGTCCTCTTGCTAAACTCTTTTTCCTCCCACTAAATGCATTATTCATCCATTGATCCCCTATGCGTCACCTGCATTGAAAGACAACATATTAGACCCAAATCAGACAAAATCTCTATCGAATCAGCCTATACAAAGATGCAAAGTGGGCATAAATAATAAGTAACTTTAAGCTCATCAGAGGCTACTTGGGAGACCAAGCAGGAGATGTGAAGCTGCTATCCACACATATTTGAGACTCCAAACATGATTCTAGACCCGTTTGAGGACGAACATTTATTTAA
This sequence comes from Nicotiana tabacum, assembly GCF_000715075.1. Taxonomy (NCBI): domain Eukaryota; kingdom Viridiplantae; phylum Streptophyta; class Magnoliopsida; order Solanales; family Solanaceae; genus Nicotiana; species Nicotiana tabacum. The sequence continues at coordinate 62,695,893 of NC_134101.1, forward strand.
GAGGGGAAGAATGTAACGACCCGACCGGTCGTTTTCAGTATTGTAGCCCCATTTTCCCATTTATTGCTTATTCTATGTTCATATGTAGTTATGTGACTTGCCGAGGTAGTTCGTTTGGTTCTGGGGATGTTTTGGAATGAATTGAGAGTTGGTTTGAAAGGTTTCGGCATCGATTGTAAAAGTTGGAAATCCATTAGTTTCAATAGGCTTGAATTGGGGTGCGATTCATGTTTTTGATGTTGTTTGATGTGATTTGAGGCTTCGACTAAGTTCGTATGATATTTTAGGATGGGTTGGTATGTTTGGATGGAGTCCCGGGAGCCTCAGGTGTGATTTGTGTTGAAATCGGATTGAATTTTGGACTTATGAATGTTTTGCTATGATTAGTTCTTGTGCAACCACACCTGTGAGGAATTGGCCGCAGGTGCGGAGCCGCAGAAGTGGCCAAAGGGTCACAGAAGCGGATCTGAGTGAAGTTGGGGCGTTGCGCAGGTGCGAGGAAGATTCCGCACCTGCGAGCTCGTAGATGCGGGAGGTTGGTTGTAGAAGCGGAATACACGAGTGGCAGGAGTATCCACAGAAGGAGAGACTTGGTCACATGACGTATGGAGGCCTTAAGGGAACCACAAAAGCAAAATTTTAGCCGCATCTGCGTGACCGCAGAAGCGATTAAGTGAACCGCAGGTGCGAGATTCTTAGACAGAAGTTTATAAACGAGGGTTTGAGCCTTTTCTTCATTTTGTACTTTGAAAACTCGGTTTGGGGCGATTTTTGCGAGGGGTTTCACTAGATTTAAAGAGGTGAGCAACTTTTGATTATTTTTATTCATTAATATTGAATACCCATTGGTTTTTCACCTATATTATATATTTTTGAGGTAAAATTTGGGGGATTGGAGAGTAAGACTTTGGGATTTGACGTTTGATTTGTGGTCGAAATTGGATGATTTTGGTATGGTTGGACTCGTTATCAAATGGGTGTTCGGATTTTATATATTTTGTCGGGTTCCAAGGCATAGGCCTGAGGTTGACATTTTGGATTAACCTTTTAAATTTGGTCAAAGAACTTTGCTTTATCGTATGGTATCGATTCCTATAGCTTGTATTGATTATAATAAGTTGTTTGTGACTAGATTCGAGTTGTTCGGAGGCCGTTTCATGAGGCAAGGGTTTGTCGGAGCATTAAGCTACGTACTTTGAGGTAAGTAACACTTCTAAACTTGGTGCTAAGGGTATAAATCCCTAGAATACGTTTTATATGGTTGGTGTTGGGATGGTGCACATACTAGGTGATCTGCGCGTGGGCGTGCATCGTGGTAATTATGACTCAGTTGATTCTTTGGTATTGTATAGTTATCTAGTCTTGTTTCTATCCGTGTTATTCCTACGTGTTAGAGTAATTAAGGTATGATTCATGTTAGAAATTATGTTTAGGTTATGTGCTTATTCTGTTGGGACCCACTAAAATCATTTCTACTGTTGATTTATTTGCTTAAGTTGCCATTATATACTCAGTCATATTCATTCATTTGCATATCATATCTTAGTCTCTGTTATCATTCACTATTACATCATGTTATCATTGTTTGGGCTGAGTGATATGAGATATGTGAGCCCGTGAGACTGGAGAGATTGATGATTGAGTTGGGGCCTAAGAGCCATATTGTGAGTGATATTATTATTATTATTATTATTATTATTATTATTATTATTATTATTATTATTATTATTATTATTATTATTATTATTATTATTATTATTATTATTATTATTATTATTATTATTATTATTATTATTATTATTATTATTATTATTATTATTATTATTATTATTATTATTATTATTATTATTATTATTATTATTATTATTATTATTATTATTATTATTATTATTATTATTATTATTATTATTATTATTATTATTATTATTATTATTATTATTATTATTATTATTATTATTATTATTATTATTATTATTATTATTATTATTATTATTATTATTATTATTATTATTATTATTATTATTATTATTATTATTATTATTATTATTATTATTATTATTATTATTATTATTATTATTATTATTATTATTATTATTATTATTATTATTATTATTATTATTATTATTATTATTATTATTATTATTATTATTATTATTATCAATGTCATACCTAACATTTGATATGAATATTTGACATGTAGGCATATAAATGTAACATTCCTTATGCTAGCTGTACTTGGTACATTTCATCAGTGTTGAGCTTAAATCGTCGAACTTGAAAGCATGATTAAATTTCTACACTATGTACGAGTTGAATATGGAAGTGTTTTTTGGTATTACAATCATTATCTTGTTATATCTGCATTGTCATTATTTTTATTCGGACTGTATCTCTTAGCTCGTCGTTACTTTCAGCCCAAAGTTAGTCCTATTACTTATTGAGTACATTGGGTCGGTTGTACTCATACTACACTCTGCACTTCGTGTGCAGATCCAGGTACATATGGACGCGGTGATTGGTAGATCTGGTGTTAGTACCTGCTCGGAGACTTCGAGGTAGCTGCTATGACGCCCACAAACCTTGACTCCACTTCCTTTCATTTTCATTTCAGTAGTGTTCTACTTTCTCAGACAGTTGTATTAGAGTTTTAGACTATGTTGACATTCGTAGCTCATTTACTCGGTGACACCGGGATTTTTGTGATTTGTTGTTGTTGAGTTTCAGTCGTATTTATCAGTTATCTATGAGATTTTCCACTGTTAAACTTGTTAAAAATCATGTTTTAAAATCAAATGCATAGTTATCATGTGATTGTCGGCTTGCCTAGTATTGTGATAGGCGTCATCACGACAAGTTGAGATTTGGGTCGTGACACCGGGGCTAGGCTATTGATAGATATAAGAAGTAGGATTAAGATTAAGAGAAGAGACCAACGAGGGTTGTGGTGGAGCATTAAGATATTTCTTCATTCTTAAACAAAGGTTTCAGGTTCGAGCTATGGATATAGAATCACATTTGTTAGGAAGCGCTTCATCTTCCAATATGAAACTTTTTAGGCCGAATACGAATTTAATTGGGTATCAATGTGAGTACCGAAAATCGAATAAGAAACCAAAAACAATTAAAAGAAGAGAAGCTCTACTCATATTCAGCTGCAGGAAAAAGGAACAAATATTCCTCTGTTAAGTATGAATTACTAACCTAACAGATTATGGTCATTAACTTTCTACAATTATTTGTACCATCGATATAGTTAAAAAAGTTCTTTAAACTTTAGGTGTATATAACTTAAAAAGTCAAACATAAACTAATTATATCGTGTTGATCAAGGCGAGACAAAGGGAGAAAAACTCAATGAGTTGTTTAATCATTGATGACCATATAATACACCTTTCTTAGCTAGAGTGCCATCTTAATTTAAACTTTCTCCATTCATCAAATAATATAAAGGGTACTGGAGGAAAGAAGAGCTTTGAAATTACCATTGTGTCACTTTGAACATTTTCAAAACTCTTTTCCTTTTTTCCAATTTTCGACAGAGAGTTGGATTTTTGAATTAAAAAAAAGGCGTGACAGGGAGGATAACTTCTTGGAGATGTTTAAGTGATTGTCATTAATCACAATAGCCGTTCATCATCTTATCCAACAAACGAGATAGCTTCAGATTCTACCATTTCGCTCTCTCATATTTCTCGTGTTTTTTTTCATGATATATGTTACATATATTAGGACTCATTTGTGCTTATCTATTGTTAGATGATACGATACTCTTATCTTATCTATCAGATAATGATAGACATAATATTGTTAGATGTTACATTTCTTAAAAGAGATGTACTTATTCGAGAAAAGGTCCAAAATAGTCCTTTACGTTTAGGATATGAATTAAAAAAACGCGTGTATCTCGTAAAAAATCCCATTTTTTGTCTCCCTTCCCCACAGGAACCCCTCCCCCTTTCTTCTTCCTCAGACCACCCTCCCCCATCTTCTTCCCCAAATAAATTTTTTGAAAGAACATAAAATTTTAGATCTAAAATTGAGCGATTTTTGTTGGTTTATTGTCTAAATATTATGAAAACTATTTATTTGTGATATATTAAAAAGTTTAAACAATAGTAATGAAGGTTTGGTAAAAAAGTCTAGATTCCACCATTGTTGGGGTATCAAAAAAATTTGTAAATTCAATTAGGTCTTGTTGATTATTGGGTTGATGAACTCAATTTGTTACTCGATTATTTTCGGCTAGCTGTTTAGATAGTGTGGTTGAATTTTGGTGTTGTTGGAAACTTTCTCACAAACAACTTTGATGGCAGCAACAATGGTGCTTAAGATAGAAAAAGGGAAGATGAAGAAGATGAGTTTTAATTGTAATTTCTAATATATATTTTTTCCTTTTTAAGGTCAATGACACGTGTCATGACCCTATTTGGGCGTGACTTTCACGTTATTTGAAAAATTGCTCAAGTACAAAAGTGGTGTGTCTTAGACACACTTCTGAAAGGTTGAGTATGTAAAAGATTTTGTGTGAACGAGAGGTGTGTACATGGGATTTTGCTGCAAGGTTGATGGGTAAACTATATATCTAAAAATTAATGATAAGTTATGCAATTATGGTTTTGATGATTTGTCAAACTTTATTGAGGAATTAGATAGGAACTTGATACAATCAATTCCTTAGCGCCTATTGAGACATTCTTAGTTGTCTGACCAAACTCTCAAGAAACCAGATAACGAAACAGATAAGGGAACAAATAGGATCTGTTCCTCAGCTGTCGTACAATCAACTTTACAACTGTAAAAACTGTTTCACTGTACCGATTGGCAGCAGTGCAGCGGCACAACCGCTGCTGCTAGAGGCCAAACCAAAAGTTGTAATGTCCGTACTCTTCACACATGCTCTCTCATATATAAACAACATTATATAAGGTTTGACTTAACACTTGATAATCTGAAAAACCGATCATCTCAAGTGCCAGCCGCCACTGTTTTCTCTAGGTGCACTCAAGAACAAAGCCGCTACAAACCAAGGACCAGATCCCAATACTGAAGATGTCTTAAGTCCTTAATTTGTCGTGTCTTTCTATTTTGTTCTTTACTTGTAGTCCTAAACGACTTTCTAGAAATATTTTGTAGGACATCATTCAATCATTATTGTTTTGGTTGCTTGACTAGAGTTAGTCAAGAGTGTTGCTTTGTAATAGAGTTACTGCAAATTGCTTAAAATAGAAATATTGTCTAGGGTGAGAAATTAAGAGTTTAATATCTAGATTGCAATAGGTTGTAATCTGAAGTTTGCTCAGTTTAGTGGAGTTAAAATCGTACTGAGATAGATCATGATTTTTAATTCTTTGAGCAGAGAAGTTTTCACATAAATATCACGTGTTCTTTACTATAGTGTTTGAGGTACCCTTAGTTTCAATCAATTAACTTTTAAATTATTTGACTGACATGCACACACATCAAGTGTACTCCAAATCTCTAAATGAGTATATTTGTTATGACATGTATACCGATATGTCCTTTCGGGCCAACCCTCGGGGAGATTATCTGATAAAAATGACATATGCCGTTTCAATTTTTTTAAAATAAGAATTCTCTGAACTTATTGCAACTCATTATAGATACGCAATCATGTTAAGTAAATTAAAGATATTTTCAAACATTCCCTTATCTGTCGCCTACCTATCGATCTCATCATGTCTAGGACTTATAATGGTGCCTTCTTCTGCTGATAAGAGAGAGGATTAATATTCAATTATACAATTGAATCTTGAGAAACGTCTATAAGAATGATACACTATAAATAATTGTGTCATCCAACTTGATTTTCAACCATTTACCAGGTCATCACCTTAAATAATTCACCCTAAATAACTCTATGAACTTCTCAAAGGCTAAGGTAAAATAACATAGATAATAGTTTCTGTCTCCATCTCCTTAGCATACCCAGAATAATCCTAATAATAGCATTAAAGACTGATCAGGGCTTGTTTTAATAGCAAACTATCTGCCACTCTGCCATTTGACCTTGGAACTTGCTAGTTGTTGGAGATCTGTGCATCTGCATTTAAGTAAGGAAAATACGTGAGAAAGAGGACTAATTTGTCTAATAATTGCTCTATGAAAATGTTAAATATTATTTGAAAGGTAGGGAAGGAGTGACCTTTTCTACAATACACCGCGTAGTTTATTTGACTGCAAGTAAACCACCCATTTTTTCTGCATGCGGCTATTAGTGCTTATTAGCCTCTTTTTCTACTACTTGCCTTTTGTGTTTATAAGTTTTAGTAATTGATGTTCTTTTCTCTGTAGAAATGGAGATGATCTTTGGCGATTAATTAATATGAACGGTTCTTTTGACTTATTATCAAGTCACGTTCAATTCACATATGTTGTATAGGTAATATCCCATTTTTAAGATTACAAACTCCATTTTACTACAGGGTTGCATATAAAAATCTTTTGAATAACTTCATAATATCAAAAAAATTATTTATATTGTTAGCATACATAAAAGTTAAACTCTTTCTTTTGTTATATACTATCTCTTTTCCTGCCTTGTTGGATTCACTTGCCGACTGGTTGGATATACTTCGAAGAGGACAAGATGAAAAATCCACATTACAAAATAAATATGTTAATCGGGCCGGACTGGCCCGTTCACAGCCCGATTCGACCCGATTCAGCCCGAACCAGCTCAGTACTGTAGAGGGTGGGGACGGACTGGAGAGGGTTGGACGGAGGGCCGGGCTAGAACGAACACATTTTGGTAACCGGTGCACCGGAACCCGATTAGCCCAGTTACCCGTTACCGGGCTTTTACCGGACTGCAGCCCGGTCCAGCCCGGTTAGCATTACAATTTTTTTTTTAAAAAAATTCTGGACCATTGCCAACAGTCAAATTCAAAAATGATCGTTGGGCAACGGCCATTATTTGCTAAAATGATCATTTCGGCCTACCCCCTAAGAAAATAGCCCCCCACCCCTAATAATTGATAAATTATAATTTTAACCTTTTAAAACTATAAATAACCCCTCTTCTTCTTCATTTTTTTCTCACAATTTACTTTCTTACTACTTTAATTCTCTCTTTTTCTCTTGATAATATTGATTATTGCTCTTAAATTCTCAATTACTTATTATTTCAAGTTTCATCAAATATTTACTTTAGTCACTACAAAATTATAATTATCAAATATCAAGTATTCAAGTGAAGTGTGGTATCAAGTATCAGTCTATCAATTGAAGTTTGATATCAAATTTAGTGCGGCAACCGGAATCCCGGTACACTCGTTCCATCTCTTTTTCTTCTTTGGTGTATATTTTTATTTTATTATTTAGAATTATTAATTTAATTTCTTAATTTAATTTACATAATGGATATATTTAGAGCAGCCAATTCCCCCTATTTAACTAATTGGTACTATTTTAAACCCTTCTATCAAAATGGCCACTTGTCGCCAATTAATCATTGCTTTATATGTTTATATGGATATTAGACCAACTGAAACTCCTGATATTGACACTTGTATTTCTGATCTACACAAATATTTACAAACTTTATATAATTATTATGCTAACATTGTTGATGCTTCTGCTGCTGTAGATGCAAATATTCCTTCAAGTTCAGTTTCAACATCTGGGACCGGTACTTTGGAGGATAATGATGGTGTTGAAAATTATTTGATTTGGTCTACACTAGGAGAGCATCAACAAACTAGTAGCAGGAATATTGATGAACTCCAATTCTACTTGCAAAAGTTACCAGAGCTCCGCACAAAGGAATTTCTACCGCTGGGTTGGTGGAGGAGCAACTCAAATCAATTTCCTGTTCTTTCGGCCATGGATCAAGATGTGCTAAATGTGCCAATTTTAACAGTCGCATCAGAGAGCGCATTTAGCCAAGCAAGGCAGCAACTAGAAGATACCCTTCATTCATTGGGCAACAACGTTTTGGAAATTCTAGTATGCTTCAGAGATTGGATAAGATCAGAATAGCGAAATCAAGGGCGTGAAGAGGTAGATGAAGCAGAGGACCAAGAAATTGGAGATATAATGGTTTATGGTTCCGATTCAAGTAATGTCGGAAACCAAGAACCTCATGTTGACATGGATAAACTTACAAAATGATGCAAAGCATGTGATGTACTCTTTCTTATTTTTTATAATTATTATAAACTTTTAATTTGCAAGTTCAAAAATAAAAAAATTAAAATAGAACTTACAAATTAATTTGAAGTATTATTTATTATTCAATAAAAATATAAAACGAAAGCCTTCGGAGTTTGATCCTTACATATTGCCTATTGGTCTTACTAAATAATTTTTTGTAGCCACTTACTTTCAAATTTTAATTTTAAAATTCAAATTTCAAATTTAAAACTTTAAATTTCAAAGTTTAAAGTTTAATTCTAAGCCTTAAAAGTTTGCAAACACTTAACTATCAATAACATTGAATAAGAAAAATAAAATATACTTAAAAAAAAAATAATCCAGCCCGGTCCGGACCCGTTAAGCCCGAAATCGGACGGGCCCACCAAATCCCGGACAATCCCAGCCCGCCAACAGCCTGGAACCCCAGCCCACTAACCATCCCAGAACAATAACCGGACGGACTATTTTTTTCCGTGTCCATCCCGGAACAACCCGCCCGATTAACACCTTTATTACAAAATGAACGGAGACAGATACTCCCACATTCGATGCATGAGGGTACTTAGTGATCTCTTAAAACCACATGAAAATACATAATGTTATATTTTGTGAGCTCCTTCGCCTAGCGGAAACCTCCGCTTTTCGGCTGTAATCCCGTGCTTTACCAACGCATTCAATGGATTCCACCATGAACCGGGAGCGGGCGAAGACATGTAGCTTCCATTTTCGGGGTACACAGTCACGTGCTGAGCAAAGAGGTATATATCACACTCATTCACAAGCGCAAGGTGCGGCATCCGCCTGAACGGGGAGAGGATTTTCCTAAAACAAAGATAGGCACTGAACTTATATCACACGTTTGTTACACAAATAGACGGCCTGATTTAATGTCTACTTTATTTTCTAACCGGTATATATAGATTATACATACATTATATATATATATATATATAGGTTACATGAATTATACATATAATATACATTCGACGGCTATCTTTAGGTTAAGAGATTAGTCGGATGGTTATTTGAATTAATTCTTCATTTTAAAAAAATTAAAGTATCCCATCTATTTGTTTTAGGTCTGCAACAATCATATCGTCTTCCATATCTTTTGGACTTCGGTGACACAACTAAATTAATGGCTTACCCCAGCTAATAAAGCAAACTTTTCTTTTCCTTTTTTAGTTTTTTACAAATGCTAGCACACGATTCTTACGAGATAAAACATGATCAATATGGATGAGTTATTTATACTATATTAAAGACACGAAAGTCCTTAACGAAATGCCGTTCGCCTTTTTTATCCTTTAAAATTAGAGTTCTTACCAGACAAAATAGTCATTTAATAATTTTTTCCTAATCTTTAGGATATTAAAAACAATAAATTGTGGTTACTAAATTTTTCCTTATTTGAATTAGGTAAAAAGTCCTAAATTTAGCACTTTAAAATCAAATAAGATTTTACTTTATAAGAATTCCTTTTTTTATTTAAAGTATGTTATAACAAACTATATTTACAGCTAATCATCCTATTAGGGCTTTGGAGTTAATTACGATATTAGTCAACAAAAACTTTGTCGATAGTATGGTTTTATTTTACTAAGCATTCTTAGACAGGAACTATGACATATTTGTGGTTATTATATCTTTAAGAGTCAATTTTCTTATCTTTTACTTTGTGGTGCATTCATAATTCTTGGTTGATTGTTGCTTCAATTTGAAAAAAAAAAGTCTTGTTTTGGATTTTGTTTTTTGCTCTTTTTACTTTGTCATATCAACAGTTTGATATGTTTGTTTGCTTATTAGTGTTTTTCATCTCTTTTTATGTTCTTAATTTGGTATTGTCTAATTCTTGTGCTTTCTTTCTTCCAATTTTAGGTTGCAGTATCATGTATTAGAAGCTTTTGGACCTAAAACAACAAAGTATATTGAAGTAACACAACAATGAGTAAAATTTAGTTTATGTAAATTATTTACTTATGTGAATTGTGTGAAATAGCTATAACTCTTTATTCTAATTCCTGCGCAAACAAGAAAATTTTAAATATTTAATTCAATCTACTATTTATCATGATTTAGTGATTTGAATTGATGTTCTTATGAAAAGATTTTAAAAACAAGCATTCTTAAGTAAAAATATTTATTTATTTTAGCTGGTTAAAATTTATTTACGTAAGTCGGATAAGAGATGACAGTTGTACTGGCAAATATTCATAAACTGGTCCACGAAATTGTAACGATCCAACCGGTCGTTTTGAGTATTATAACCCCGTTCCCCAATTTACTGCTCAATTTATGCCTTGCAATTGATTTATGACTTATCGGGTTAGTTGGTTCGGGTCCGGAAGGATTTCGGAGTTAAATGAGACACTTAGTCTCATAATTGAAAACTTAAGTTGAAAAAGTTGACCGGATATTGACTTATGTGTAAACGACCTCGGAATTTAATTATGATGATCCCAATAGTTTCGTATGATAATTCTGGACTTAGGAGCGTGTCCGAAAAATTATTTGGAGGTCCGTAGTGGAAGTAGATTTCAAATGCCGAAAGTTAAATTTTTGGAAAATTTGATCGGGGGGTTGACTTTTTGATATCGAGGTCGGAATCCAATTCTGGAAATTGGAATAGCTCTGCTATGTCATTTATGACTTGTGTGCAAAATTTGAAGTCATTCCGAATTGATTTGATGTATTTCGGCACAAGATATAAAATTTGAAAGTTCAAAGTTCATTAGGCTTGAATTGAGGTGTGATTCGTGATTTTAGCGTTGTTTGATTTGATTCGAGGCTTCGACTAAGTTCGTATGATGTTTTAGGACTTGTTGGTATATTTGGTTGAGGTCCCGAGGGGCTCGGGGTGAGTTTCAGGGTGGTTTCGGACCATTTCTAGGCCATTTTTAATTGTTGATTTCTACCTATAGAGGTGTGCATCGCGATCGCGAACATTTGGTCGTGTTCGCGAAGAGCAAACAACAGTTTGGGCCTTGTGAATCGTGATCGCGGAAGCTCTTTCGCGATCGCATAGAACAAATCTCTGTTGCACTGACCGGACTTTGGAAGCTTATATCTCGCAATCTATAAGGAATTTGGAGATGATCCAAAAATAAAAGTTGTAGCCCTTGATGTCTAGTTTTCAGAAGAGTAAACCATCTATGGTTTGGAGTTGTGTACATAATGTTATGATGGATACAATATAGATTATCTGGAAAGCGTTTGGAAATCTCCGTTGCACAGGGCTAATTTTGGAAGCTTATATCTAGAAATCTATAAGGAATTGGTAGATGAGCAACAAATGAATGTTATAGCCCTTAGTGTCTAGTTTTCAGAAAGTTAAACTATTTATAATTTGAAGTTTTGTACCAAATGTTATGACCATTATACTAGAGGCTGTCTGGAAAAGTTGGGGGAGTTTGTTCTTCGCGATCGCGAAGACAAATTTTGGGGCTGAAATTTTTTTTGCTTCGCGATCGCGAAGAGTAAGTGCCTGGACAGAAGATATATTTTGAGGTTTCGGCCATTTTAACACATTTGGAGCTATGGAGCTCGGATTGAAGCGATGTTTGAGGCGATTTTCACCATATGGATTAGGGTAAGTGTTCTATATCCGAAAGTGATTATACTTCATGATTCTATGGTTATATTCATCATTCATTTCGGATTTAAATGGAAGAAAATCAATATTTTTGCAAAATCTTCCAAAACCGAAAATTTAAGATTTGGAGGTCGAGTTGTTATCGGAATTTGATAAAATTGGTATGGTTGAACTCGTATCGGAATGTGTGTTTGGATTTTATAACTTTTGTTGGGTTCCGGGACGTGGGTCCCACAAGCAATTTTTGAGCTAAATTTCGAATTTTTATAAAAAATTAGTATTTTCTTATGGAATTAATTCCAATAAATTTTATTGACTAAATCAAATTAATTGTGGCTAGATTCGAGGCGTTTGGAGGCCAATTCATAAGGCAAGGGAATAGCGGAGTAAATAATTACACGATTTGAGGTAAGTAACACTTTTAAACTTGGTTCTGAGGGTATGAATCCCCGAATTTGGTATGATATGAATTGTTTGGAGGTGACACATACGATAGGTGACGAACATGTAGACGTGCACCACAGAAAGTATGTCTTGAATAAATCCTATGAAGTAGTAAAATTAAAGAATCATGTTATTATCTGAACATGTGGCACGTGTTAGAGGAATTAAGATGAGGCTAGTAATAAAGATCATGTTTAGGCTATATGCCGATATTTTAGAACCCATGGGGTCGTGATGCTATTGAATTAATTGTTCTAGAATATACATTTCACACTCAGTAATAATTGTCCATTGTGAGGATATTTATGGGATTGAGCTGCGCAACGCAGCAGGCCATTTGGTTTTATATATGTTATTATTAAATGGATCGGGGCAGCCCGCGTGCAGCAGGCCAGAATGGATTTATACATTATTATTGTTCTGGATCGGGGCTGCCCGCCTGCAACATGCCTTATTGGCTTTACTATTTTATAGATCGGGGTTGCCCGCCTACAGCAAGCCTTATTGGCTTTATTATTATACGGATCGGGACTGCCCGCCTGCAGTAGGCCATATTGGCTTTATATCACGCTTGGGCTGAAGGAGCCCCTCCGAGAGTCTGCACACACCCCCAGTGAGCGAGGTCGACTTATAGCGCTTGGGCTGAAGGAGCCCCTCCGGAGTCTGTACACCCCCAGTGAGCGTAGATAATTTTATATATTCGGGATAGATTTCCTAGGGCATGGACTTGCCTTACTTACTGCTTAAATATATGTTTGGGATGGATTTTTCCCAGGGCATGGACTTGCCTTATTATATTGTAATGAATTTACCTGGACATGGATCTTGTCCGTATCATTTGCATTTGGGGATAAATTACCCCGGGGCTGGATTGGCCTTATACGGTACTGAATAACTGGCTGTCAGTCGATGTGTATATATATACAGGTTGGAACACCCCGGGGCTGGACTCGCCATAAACTGTACCGAGTGACTGAATAATTGGTGACCAGTATCTACATGAGGTCTTGCTATTGATATGTCATATTCCTTATATCATGCAGTATTGATCTATTTCACTTATACTGAGTTTATCAGTTGAACTTGAAAGCATGCCTACATTTCTGTACCATTATTTTTACTGAACTGTACCTGCGGAGCTCATCATTTCTTTCAGCCCAGATGTTAGTCTTGTTACTTATTGAGTTAATTGTACTCATACTACACTCTGCACCTCGTGTGCAGATCCAGGTGCTTTCGGATATGGAGATTGTTAGATTTCAGAGTACTATATGTTGGAGACTATCAAGGTAACTGCTTGGCGTCCGCTGACCTTGTCTCTCTTTCCTTCATTTATTGTAATGTTCTATACTTTCAGGCAGTGGTTTTTATTAGTCAAACATTGTATTCACATTAGATGCTCATGTACTTAGTGACACCGGATTTTGTGAGTGATATATTTGAATTTTTGAGATTTCTTCCGCTGAATTTAATTATTTTGTTTTCAAATTTAAAATAAATGATTGTTTATTGGGATTTTTGGAGTGCCTAGTATTGGGATAGGCGCCATCACAACATGTGAGATTTTGGGTCGTGACAAGTTGGTATCAAAGCTTTAGGTGACATAGGTCTCACGAGTCATGAGCAGGTTTAGTAGAGTCTTGCGGATCGGTACAGAGACGTCTGTACTTATCTTCGAGAGGCTGCCTGTCATGACACGAAATTCTCACCTTCGGACCGTGATGGCGCCTAATATTTCACTTGCTAGGCAAGCCAACGTTAGAATAATATTATTCATTTTTAAAATAATTTTTAAATTTATTAATAAGAAAGAACAATTGCAGAAGTAAAGTCTAAAATATAGTGAATAATCCATAAAAATAACAGTGTCTAAATACCATCCTAGAATTGGTGTCACAAGTGCACGAGCTTCTAGAATAAATACAATTAAAGGTCTGAATAAAATAAAGCTGTCTAGAGAAAGTCTCCTCCGAGTAGCTAAAATCTGAGCAAGTCTATGGCACGCCATTGGGACCAACTCCGAAATCTGCACAAGAAGTGCAGAGTGTAGTATCAGTACAACCGACCCCATGTACCGGTAAGTGTTGAGCCTAACCTCGACGAAGTAGTGACGAGGCTAAGGCGGGTCACATACATTACCTGTACGCAATATTAGTAACAACAATAATAATAAAAATAAATCAAGTAACTCATTTATAATAATTGAAGCCAACTCAGCAGTCATAACCAATTATCATTTCCATCAACTCTGTTGCAGCGTGCAACCCACTCTCACAATATATTCATATTCAATTCTGTTGCAGCGTGCAATCCGCTCTCACAATATATTCACATACGGTTCTGTTGCAGCGTGCAATCCGCTCTCAGAATATATTCACATTCGGTTCTGTTGCGGCATGCAACCCGCTACTCCAATATATTTATTTTAATCAAATCTGTTGCGACGTGCAACCCGATCCCCCAATATATATATGTATGTCGACTTTTAAATAAGTCTGTTGCGGCGTGCAACCCGATCCTCCAATATGGACTTTTAATAAGTCTGTTGCGGCGTGCAACCCGATCCTCCAATATGGACTTTTTAATAAGTCTGTTGCGGCGTGCAACTCGATCCTCCAATATATTCATTATAATCAATTCTGTTACGGCGTGCAACCCGATCCTCCAACATATTTATTTTCCAATTCTTATAGAAGAAATTTCCCCAATAAATGCAACGATTAATATAAAATTTTAAGACAATAAGCATACAATAATTATGATTTAATTATAAAACAAACAAAGGCAAATAGCAAATTATTATGGAAATCAGAGAGAAAATATGCAGTTTAATATTTAATATGCTAAATGTCAAATAACAATTAAGGCACATAATTCAAATAACATGTAATAATTAATGCATGAATTCAAGAATTAATATTTGACAAAGAATAGGAGAGAAACAATTATTATAATAATTAATTCGTGATTTAAAATAATTTATAATTTTTCAAGTAAGCAGGCAAACAATTAATTTGACGACGTATAGACACTCGTCACCTCTCCTATACATCGTTCACATGCAATTCACATAACAAATAATTTAAGGGTTCTATTCCCTCAAGTCAAGGTTAACCACGACACTTACCTCGCTTTGCAAATTCCAATCAATTACTCAACCACAACTTTTCCTTTTAAATTTGTCTCTGAAAGCTTCAAATCTATTCACAAACAATTCAATATACTCAATACGAATCATAGGAATTAATTCCATATGAATTTACTAATTTTCCGGATAAAATCCAAAATTCATTAAAATATTCGGCAGTGGGACTCACGTGTCAAATCTCGGAAAAACTTACGAAATCCGAACACTCATTCCGAGACGAGTCCAACCATACAAAAATTATCCAATTCCGATATCAAATTGACCTTCAAATCTTAAATTTTCGTTTTTGGAAGAATATATAAAAATCGAATTTTTCTTCCATAAATTCATGGATTCATGATATAAATAAGTATGAAATCAAGAAACATAATCATTATAGGATAAGGAATACCTACCCCAATATTTTCCCGTAAAAATTGCCCAAAAATTGCCTCTTGAGGTTTAGGGTTCGAAAAATTGAAGAATGAATGAAAAATCCTGTCTAAGTCCAAAGTTATCAGCTGCGGATGTCGCATTTGCGACCTGAGCTTCGCAATTGCGAAGCTCGCTAATGCGAAGGGGTCATCGCAAATGCGAGAACCTACACATTTGCGTTGCCTTCGCAAATGCGAAGAGTATGTCGCATTTGCGACAATTGACCCTTCGCAATTGCAAAGATAAACTCGCAATTGCGAGAACTGCTTGCCTAGGCTTTCTTCGCAATTGCGATAAAAACCTCGCAATTGCCATACCTGCTTGGTTCGCATTTGCGATGCCTGATCTCGCAATTGCGAGATCAGAGGCCTACAACAGGTTCGATTATACCAGCAAAATTTTCTAAGTTCAAAAACATCCCGTGGCCTATCCGAAACTCACCCGAGCCCGAGCCCTCGGGGCTCCAAACCAAACATGCACGCTAGTCTTAAAACATCATACGAACTTGCTCGTGAGATCAAATCACAAAAATAACATCTAAAATTATGGATTTAGCACCAAAACTCATGAATTCCTCAAGAACATTTCAAAACTACTATCTTCTCAACCGGACGTCCAAATCACGTCAAATCAACTCCGATTTCTACCAAATTTCACAGACATGACTTATATATTATATTAAACTTGTACCGGGCTCCAAAACCAAAATATGGGCCCGATACCAACGAGATCAAACATTAATCAATTTCTTTAAATTCATAGATTTTCAGTCTTACAATTTTCATCAAAAATTCATTTTTGGAGCTAGGGACCTCGAATTCGATTCCGGGCATATGCCCAAGTCCCATATTTTACTACGGACCTTCCGGGAACGTCGAAAAATGGACCCGAGTCTGTTTACTGAAAACGTTGACCAAAGTCAACTAAAAATTAATTTTAAATTCCAAAAATTATTACTTCATAAATTTCCACATAAAGGCTTTCCAGATTTATGCCCGAACTGCGCACACAAATCGAGGTGAATAAAAATAAGGTTTTTAAGGCTAACGGGCCGAGAATAGAGTCTTAATTCATAAGATGACCCTTTGGGTCAACACAATCTCCATCTCTAAAACAACCGTTCGTCCTCGAACGGATATAGAAAAGTACATGAACTGGCGAACAAGTGGGAATATCTAATCCGCATGTCCGACTCGGACTCCCAAGTAGCTGCCTCAACAGGCTGACCTCTCCACTGCACTCGAACTGAAGGGTAATTCTTTGACCTCAACTGATGAACTTGCCGGTCTAGAATGGCTACCGGCTCCTCCTCATAAGTCAAATCTTTGTCCAATTGGACAGAGCTGAAATCTAACACGTGGGACGGGTCACCATGATATTTCCGGAGCATAAACACATGGAAC
The DNA here is from genome assembly GCF_000715075.1 of Nicotiana tabacum. Taxonomy (NCBI): domain Eukaryota; kingdom Viridiplantae; phylum Streptophyta; class Magnoliopsida; order Solanales; family Solanaceae; genus Nicotiana; species Nicotiana tabacum. The sequence continues at coordinate 62,713,048 of NC_134101.1, forward strand.
ACTGGATGAACCGCTGATAAACTAGGTGGTAATGCAAGCCTGTAGGCTACTTCACCCACCCTTTCAAGAATTTCAAAGGGTCCGATATACCTAGGGCTCAACTTGTCCTTCTTTCCGAACCTCATTACACCTTTCATAGGTAAAGCCCGGAGCAATATTCTTTCTCCAACCATGAATACAATATCACGAACTTTACGGTCGGTATAACTCTTTTGCCTAGACTGAGCTGTGCGAAGTCGGTCCTGAATAATCTTGACCTTATCCAAGGCATCCTGTACCAAATCGGTACCAACAACCGAGCCTCTCCCGGTTCAAACCAACCAACTGGTGATCGGCATCGCCTTCCGTATAATGCCTCATATGGAACCATCTGAATCCTCGACTGGTAGCTATTATTATAAGCAAACTCTGCAAGTGGCAAGAAATGATCCCAAGAACCTCCAAAGTCTATAACACAAGCGTGAAGCATATCTTCTAATATTTGAATAGTGCGCTCTGACTGTCCATCTGTCTGTGGATGAAATGCTGTACTCAACTCCACCCGCGTACCTAACTTACGTTGTACAGCCCTCCAGAAATATGAGGTAAACTGCATACCTCGATCTGAAATAATAGACACGGGCACCCCGTGAAGGCGGACAATCTCACAAATGTAAATTTCAGCTAACCTCTCTGAAGAATAGGTAACTGCCACTGGAATGAAATGTGCTGACTTGGTCAACCTGTCCATAATGACCCAAACTGCGTCAAATGTTCTCTAAGTCCGTGGGAGTCCAACAACAAAATCCATTGTGATACGCTTCCATTTCCATTCAGGAATTTCTAACTTCTGAAGCAAACCACCAGGTCTCTGATGCTCGTACTTAACTTGCTGACAATTCAGACACCGAGCTACATATGCAACTATATCCATTTTCATTCTCCTCCACCAATAATATTGCCGCAAATCTTGATACACTTTGGCGGTAGCTGGATGAATAGAATACTTGGAACTGTGTGCTTATTCAAGAATTAATTCACGAAGCCCATCCACATTAGGCACACAAATATGACCCTGCATTCGCAGAACCCCATCTTCCCCCACAGCAACTTGTTTGGCATCACCGTGCCGCACCGTGTCCTTAAGGACAAATAAATGAGGATCATCATACTGCCTTTCTCTGATGCGCTCATTTAAAGAAGACCGAACGACTGTGCAAGCTAGAACCCGACTGGGTTCTGAAACATCTAACCTCACAAACTGATAAGCCAAAGTCTGAACATCTATAACTAATGGCCTCTCACCAACCAGAATATACGCAAGACTGCCCATACTCACAACCTTTCTACTCAAAGCATCGGCCACCACATTGGCCTTTCCGGGGTGATACAAAATGGTGATATCATAGTCTTTCAACAACTCCAACCATCTTCTCTGCCTCAAATTAAGATCTTTTTGTTTGAATAGATACTGAAGGCTATGATGATTAGTAAATACCTCACACAAGACACCGTAGAGGTAATGCCTCCAAATCTTCAGCGCATGAACAATGGCTGTCAATTCTAAGTCATGAACAGGATAATGCTTCTCGTGAACTTTCAACTGCCGCGACGCATATGCAATTACCTTTTCATCTTGCTTTAATACTGCACCAAGCCCAATCTGAGATGCGTCACAATATACCGTATACGATCCTTAACCTGTGGGTAATACCAACACTGGCGCCGTAGTCAAAGCGGTCTTGAGCTTTTGAAAGCTCAACTCATACTCGTCTGATCATCTGAATTGGACGCCCTTCTGAGTTAGTCTGGTCAGTGTGCTTGCTATAGATGAAAACCCTTCCACGAACCGACAATAATAACCTGCTAAACCCAGGAAACTCCGGATCTCTGTAACTGAAGTAGGTCTAGGCCAATTCTGAACAACCTCAATCTTCTTAGGATCCACCTTTATGCCTTCTACCAATACAACATGCCCCCAAAAGGCAACCGAGTCTAACCAAAACTCACATTTTGAAAACTTGGCATATAATTGATTATTCTTCAAGGTGTGAAGCGCACTTCGAAGATGCTGCTCATGTTCCTCTAGACTGCTGGAGTAAATCAAGATATCATCAATGAATACAACCACAAAAGAATCCAAATAAGACTTGAACACCCGACTCGTCAAATCCATAAATGTTGCTGGGGTATTTGTCAACCCAAATAACATCACTAGGAATTCGTAATGCCCATACCCAGTTCGAAAAGCTGTTTTAAGGACATCGGATGCCCTAATTTTCAACTGATGGTAACTAGACCTCAAATCAATCTTCGAAAATACCTTGGCACCCTGAAGCCGATCAAATAAGTCATCAATTCTTGGCAGCGGATATTTGTTTTAGATAGTGGCCTTGTTCAACTACCGATAATCTATACACATCAGTGTAGAGCCATCTTTCTTCCTTACAAATAATACTGGTGCACCCCAGGGCGAGACACTGGGTCTAATGAATCCCTGATCAAGCAAGTCTTGTAACTGCTCTTTCAATTCTTTCAACTCCGGCGGGGCCATACGGTATGGTAGAATAGAAATGGGCTGAGTGCCCGGAGCCAAATCTATACAGAAGTCAATATCTCTATCGGGTGGCATCCCCGGCAAATCTGTAGGAAATACTTCTGAAAATTCACGAACAACTGGTACTGAGTCCATAGAAGGAGCATCCACACTAGGATCGCGAATATAATCCAAATAGGCTAGACACCCTTTCTCTACCATACGCCGAGCTTTCATATAAGAAATAACCCTGCTGGCAGAATGACCAGGAGTTCCTTTCCAATCTAACCGAGGTAACCTTGGCATAGCTAGGGTCACTGTCTTGGCATGACAATCCAATAAGCATGATAAGGGGACAACCAATCCATACCCAAGATGACATCAAAATCTACCATATCAAGAAGTAGAAGATCCACACTAGTCTTAAGATTACCAATAGTAACCACACACAAACGATAGAATGATCTACTACAACAGAGTCTCCCACCGGTGTAGATACAAAAACAGAAGCACTCAGAGAATCACAAGGCACAACCAAATATGATGCAAAATAGGAGGACACATAGGAATAAGTAGATCCTGGATCAAATAGAGCTGAAGCATCTCTATGGAAAACTGGAATAATACCCGTGATCACAGCATCAGATGACTCGGCCTCAGGCCTAGCTGGAAAAGCATAAAATCGGGGCTAGGCCCCACCACTCTGAACTGCGTCTCTGGGACGGCCTCTAAGTTGCTGGACTCTACCTCTAACGGTATGAACTCCACCTCTAATGGCCTCACCTCCACCTCTAATAGCCTGACCTCCCCCTCTAGCTGCCTGACCCCTACCTCTAGCTGGCTGAGCAGACGGTGAAGCAACCAGTGCCTGTATGATGGCACGAGAATCTTGTCGAGATCTATTACTCACCAATCTAGGGCAATACCTCATGATGTGACCAATGTTTCCATACTCATAACACCCATCCTGATGTCGTGGCTGCTGAAGCTGAAGCTGACCCAGATGGGCCGGATAACCACTGTAGTAACTCTGGAGTGGTGGTGCACTGATAGGAGCTGAATGTGCACTAAATGTTGGCTGCCCAGAGTAAGGCATAATAGGACCGTGACTCCCTGAAGCACCGGGAGATACATGAAGTTCTGAATGAAATGGTCTGGGAGGATGACCCCTACCAAAATTACCTCTACCTCCAGACGAGGCACCACTGAAACCACCGAACTGACGAGGCCTCTTATCGGACCTCTGCCCTCTCTCCTGTGCAAGAACCATCTCGATCCTCCTTGCGACAGTAGCGGCCGCCTGAAATGAAATCTCACTTCTGATCTCCTTGGCCATCTGAAGTCTGATAGGGTGAGTGAGTCCCTCAATAAACCTCCTCACTCTCTCTCCCTCTGTAGGTAGTAAAAGGAGAGCATGACAGGCCATATCCACAAAACGGGACTCATACTGAGTGACAGTCATACTGCCTTGCTGTACATGCTTAAATTGCTTGCGGAATTCCTCTCTCTGTGTGATAGGGAAGAACCTTTCCAGAAATAGCTGAGAGAACTGCTCCCATGTAAGTGCAAGCGATCCGACTAGTCGGGTCTGTGTATAATCTCTTCACCACCTCTTGGCAAAACCCGTCATCTGAAATACAGCAAAATCAAACCCATTGGTCTTAACTATACGCATGTTCCGCAGCACCTCATGGCAATGTTCAATATAATCTTGTGGGTCCTCAGAAGGTGTACCACTGAAGTGAACTGGAAAGAGCTTGATAAACTTATCCAATCTCAATAAGTCCTCAAAAGACATGGCGGGCCTATCACCTATCTGTGCCGCAACAACTGGCTGAACTACCCCAACTGGCGGGGCTGCTAGAGCCTGATTCTGGGGAGCCATCTGCTCCGGAGCGGAAGTAGTGGGAGTTTGTTCTCCTACCCCAGCATGTGAAATGGCTGGTGCCATTGGAAATGTACCATTCTTGGCCACGCCCTCCATAAGACTCACCAAACGGACTAGAGCATCCTGAAGCACTGGAGTAGCTATGAATCCTTCCGGAACCTGAACTGGTCTAGCTGGTACATTCTGAACTGGAACCTCCTCCTGAAAGTCCACCTGAGATTCTACAACAGGTGCAACTGCTCGAGCTCCGGACTGAGCTCTACCTCGGCCTCTACCTCGGCCTCTAGCATGACCTCGACCTCGACCTCTACCCCTGGCCATAGTTTCCACCGGGGGTTCTGGTCCCTGTCCATCGGTAGAGGTATTACGTGTTCTCACCATCTGCGAGAGAATAAGATTAGAATGGTTCAATCATCGATGATAGAATAAAATCGCACGACAGAATAAGAAAGAAGTGATATTGTTCCTAAACTTCATAGCCTCTGAGAGATAAGTATAGACGTCTCCGTATCGATCCTTCAGATTCTACTAAGCTTGCTCGTGACTCGTGAGACCTATGTAACCTAGTACTCTGATACCAACTGTCACGACCCGAAATTCCCACCTTCGGACCGTGATGGCGCCTAACATTTCACTTGCTAGGCAAACCAACGTTAGAATAATATTATCTATTTTTAAAACAATTTTTAAATTTATTAATAACAAAGAACAATTGCGGAAGTAAAGTCTAAAATATAGTGAATAATCCATAAAAATAACGATGTCTAAATACCATCCCAGAATTGGTGTCACAAGTGCACGAGCTTCTAAAATAAATACAATTAAAGGTCTGAATAAAATAAAGCTGTCTGGAAATAAACACACAGCTAAAGTAAAATAGACGGGGACTTCAGAACTGCGAACGCCATGCAGTTATACCTCAAGTCTCCTCCGAGTAGCTAAAATTCGAGCAAGTCTATGGCACGCCACTGGGACCAACTCCAAAATCTGCACAAGAAAGTGCAGAGTATAGTATTAGTACAACCGACCCCATGTATTGGTAAGTGCTGAGCCTAACCTCGACGAAGTAGTGACGAGGCTAAGGCGGGTCACTTACATTACCTGTACGCAATATTAGTAACAACAACAATAATAGAAATAAATCAGGTAACTCATTTATAATAATTGAAGCCAACTCAGCATTTATAACCAATTATCATTTCCTTCAATTCTGTTGCAGCGTACAACCCGCTCTCACAATATATTCACATTCAATTTTGTTGCATCGTGCAACCCGCTCTCATAATATATTCACATTCAATTCTGTTGTGCCGTGCAACCCGCTCCTCCAATATATTTATTTTAATCAAGTCTGTTGCGGCGTGCAACCCGATCCCCCAATATATATTTATATCGACTTTTAAATAAGTCTGTTGCGGCGTGCAACCCGATCCTCCAATATGGACTTTTAATAAGTCTATTGCGGCGTGCAACCCGATCCTCCAATATGGACTTTTAATAAGTCTGTTGCGGCGTGCAACGCGATCCTCCAATATGGACTTTTTAATAAGTCTGTTGCGGCGTGCAACTCGATCCTCCAATATATTCATTATAATCAATTCTGTTGCGGCGTGCAACCCGATCCTCCAACATATTTATTTTCCAATTCTTATAGAAGATATTTCCCCAATAAATGCAATGCTTAATATACAATTATAAGACAATAATCATACAATAATTATGATTTAATTATGAAACAAACAAAGGCAAATAGCAAATTATTATGAAAATCAGAGAGAAAATATGCAGTTTAATATTTAATATGCTAAATGTCAAATAACAATTAAGGCACATAATTCAAATAGAATGTAATAACTAATGCAGGAATTCAAGAATTAATATTTGCCAAAGAATAGGAGAGAAACAATTATTATAATAATTAATTCATGAATTAAAATAATTTATGATTTTTCAAGTAAGCAGGCAAACAATTAATTTGACGACGTATAGACACTCGTCACTTCGCCTATACGTCGTTCACATGTAATTCACATAACAAATAATTTAAGGGTTCTATTCCCTCAAGTCAAGGTTAACCACGACACTTACCTCGCTTTGCAAATTCCAATCAATTACTCAACCACAACTTTTCCTTTTAAATTTGTCTTCGAAAGCTTCAAATCTATTCACAAATAATTCAATATACTCAATACGAATCATAGGAATTAATTCCATATGAATTTACTAATTTTTCGGATAAAATCCGAAATTCATTAAAATATTCGGTAGTGGGACCCACGTCTCAAATCTCGAAAAAACTTACGAAATTCGAACACCCATTCCGAGACGAGTCCAACCATACAAAAATTATCCAATTCTGATATCAAATGGACCTTCAAATATTAAATTTTTGTTTTTAGAAGAATTTATATAAATTCACGAATTCATGATATAAATGAGTATGAAATCATAAAATATAATCAATATAGGATAAGAAACACTTACCCTAATGTTTTCCCGTGAAAAGCGCCCAAATATCGCCTCTTGAGGTTTAGGATTCGAAAAATTAAAGAATGAATGAAAAATCCCGTCTAAGTCCAAAGTTATCAGCTTCGGATGTCGCATTTGTGACCTGAGCTTCGCAATTGCGAAGCTCGCAAATGCGAAGGGGTCATCGCAAATGCGAGAACCTTCACTTTCCGCTGCCTTCGCAAATGTGAAGAGTACGTCGCATTTGCGACAATTGGCCCTTCGCAATTGCGAAGATAAACTCGCAATTGCTAGAACTGCTGGCCTAGGCTATCTTCGCAATTTCGATAAAAATTTCGCAATTGCCATACTTGCTTGGTTCGCATTTGCGATGCCTGATCTCGCAATTGCGAGATCAGAGGCCTGCAACAGGTTCAGTTATACCAGCAAAAGTTTCTAAGTTCAAAACATCCCGTGGCCTATCCGAAACTCACCCGAGCCCGAGCCCTCGGGGCTCCAAACCAAACATGCACATAATTCTAAAAATATCATATGAACTTGCTCGTGTGATCAAATCACAAAAATAACACCTAAAACTATGGATTTAGCACCAAAACTCATGAGTTCCTTAAGAACATTTCAAAACTACTATCTTCTCAACCGGACGTCTGAATCACGTCAAATCAACTCCGATTTCTACCAAATTTCACAGACATGACTTATATATTATATTAAAACTTTACCGGGCTCCGAAATCAAAATACGGACCCGATACTAATGAGATCAAACATTAATCAATTTCTTTAAATCCATAGAATTTCATTCTTGTAATTTTCATCAAAAATTCATTTCTCGAGCTAGGGACCTCGCAATTCGATTCTGGGCATACGACCAAGTCCCATATTTTACTACGGACCTTTTGGGATCGTCGAAAAATGGATCCGAGTCTGTTTACTTAAAACGTTGACCAAAGTCAACTAAAAAATCAATATTAAATCCCAAAAATTATTACTTCATAAATTTCCACATAAAGGCTTTCTAGATTTACGCCTGGACTGCGCACACAAATCAAGGTGAGTAAAAATAAGGTTTTTCAGGCTAACAGGCCAGGAATAGAGTCTTAATTCACAACATGACCCTTTGGGTCATCACACTCCCGAACCCTTAGGAAACTTTCACTTTCTTATATTCTATCGTGCGGAATTGATTCAGCTTGAAACATAACTCTTTAAATTCCTTCCACGCATTTTGTATGCGCATATGAGCGCTCGGTATCAGCTGTGCATCGCCGGTTTGTGATTCCATGAACGATGTTCAAGATGTGTATTCTGTGTTTTGGTGATGGGCCAGTCTGGAGGACTTGAGGCTAGGTTTAGACCGCAGCTTAGGCTCGGTAGCTTTAGTTGTAACGTGTACATTTGGGCTCATATGTTCGGTAATGTCTCTACGAGTGGAATTTGTGGCTCGATGAGCGGTAGAATGACTTTGTGATGAGTATGATGTAACTGCGAGATGTATTAAGACGATTTGAATGTGACGAGAAGTGTTTCCTTGAAATGTAAAGGAATGCCATTTGATGATTTATTTTTGTTTTGATGTGACGTACAATCTCGAGTGTGAATATTTTTAAAGATATTTCACGTTGTTAAATTTTGGAGAAAATTAAATTCTCGTGTCTGGTTAATGAGTTTGGACTCAGAAAGATTAAGTGATTTCATAGTAATTGTGGTTGCGAAAGGGTATAACAAGATGCCAATTTGAGACTAAGCAGGTGGATTATCTCATGCGGAGTAATTTATGTAGGTGTGTATCTTATGATATGAATAGAGAGTTTCTTTTCTGCCAGCAGGGCGTATGTGTTGAGACTTGAATTTGAATCTGGTTGAAAAAGTTGACTTGAGTGTTAAGTGAATGAATGCGAGATTAGCGGATGATTGGGGTATTTTATGGTTGGTGTGTCTTGAGCTTGAGAAGAATTTTCGTTGAACTGACTACGGTATTAAGGCAGTAATAAAGCATAGGTATTGTGAGTTATCAAATATTTTAATCTATAGCTTTGAGCCAAGTGGGGGAGCATGCTATTGATAATTCAATTCATGATTATGTGTCAAATTTTTTGTTTGGTCTGAAGTATACTTGGGAATCAGAGATGACTTGCAGAGGTGGAGTTCGAGAATGACTCGAGTGAGGAAATTTCTGGATACGAGTTATACTGCGCTTTATGAGTATATGAAAATCGTGGGATGAGTGAGTTGTTATTTGTGAATGATGTAGTGCGCACGGAGTATGAATTTGATAGGTGGTATTAAAGTAGAGTTACTTCTTTGAGTGTTGTTGTGCTGATGGGGCACGTGTCTTTTGGCTCATTTGGGCGGTGTAATGTGGATTTGAGTAAAGGGGGTGACTCTCGAGAAAGTTCTAATGCATTCGAGATTAATATGTAAGAATTGAGAATTTTTGGCGGATTTGTTTATGGCTAAAATCTGAAATTTAAGTTGGATGGTGTCGAGACTTGTGGCATTTATGTATATCATTATGGATTTTATATTTCGGTATCAGGAAGGTGAATGAAATGGTCTTAGACTAAAATAAGGTATTTTTAGAGTGGGTGTTTCGGTTGTGGTATTTATAGGGTTAATTATGATGTGGTGAGACTCTACAGATGTTTGGTGGCAATATTTTTGGGTTTTGGTGTCCTACATGGTTTGGTCGAGTTAGAGGAATTCAGTTCTGATAGTTTAGTTATTTGCGAATAGATATCAAAGTGTTCTTGATGGTTTCTACCATGGTTTGAGCCGGATATTTCCTACTGGTGTGGGGAACGTGTTGTGTATTGTGGCTTCCTCTTAGAAAGAAGCAAGAGAAAGGTTTCTAACTAATAGGGTATGTAAATTATTGGTGACTCAAAGATGATAATGAGATTCTTGTGCTTGTCACATGATGGCATGATAGATGTGATGTATTGTGCAGGATTTAGATTTATATGTACGAGGTGGCAGCTCATTCTTGAAAGGAAGATCACGAATTCTGGACGGAATGGTCAATGTTATTTATTTTGATGAATGCTATAGTTGCTCGGTAATCCTGATAAGGGCGTGCGGCTGAAAGAGGCATTGTGTTTTGATTTATGGAGGTGCATTAGTATTACAGTACTCTCCTAGTTAATAGACTACTGATATACGAGTTATTGATATGTGGCACGGAGGAATTATGGGAATATTCCTAGTGGGATGATCGTGCATGAAGGATATGATAGCTATGCGAGTGCTTGAGTTGTGATCAGTTACGATGGTTCATGTGTACTTATTTGATTGCTCCTGTATGATATGCTTGAATTAAAGGCCTATGACCATGCCAGGCGGATTATGTTACTGGCGCGTGAGTTGTCCGTGCGGATCCATGTACTGATATTATTGGCACGTGAGTTATCCGTGCAGGTCCAGATATTTATATTATTGGCACGTGAGTTGTCCGTGTGGGTCCAGATATTGATAATGTAGCATGTGAGTTGTCCGTGCGAGTGATGTTAATGTGAGCTCTAGAAGAGCTGGTTACTGTTATATCTAGAAATCTATAAGGAATTGGGAGATGAGAAACAAATGAAAGTTATATTCCTTGGTGTCTAGTTTTCAGAAAGTTAAACCATTTACAATTTGGAGTCTTGTACAAAAAGTTATGACCATTATACTAGAGGTTATCTGGAAGAGTTGGGTAAGTTTGTTCTTCGCGATCGCGAAAAGCAATTTTGGGGCTGAAAAATTTTGTGCTTCGCAATCGCGAAGAGTAAATGCCTAGAATGAAGATAAATTTTGAGGTTTCGGCCATTTTAATACATTTGGAGCTATGAAGCTCGGATTGAAGCGATTATTGATGCGAATTTTACCATATGGATTGGGGTAAGTGTTTTATATCCGAAAGTGATTATACTTCATGATTCTATGGTTATATTCATCATTTATTTCGTATTTAAATGGAAGAAAATCAACATTTTTGTAAAATCTTCCAAAAACGAAAATTTAAGATTTGGAGGTCGAGTTGTTATCGGAATTTGATAAAATTGGTATGGTTGAACTCGTATCGGAATGGGTGTTTGGATTTTATAACTTCTGTTGGGTTCCGAGACGTGGGGCCCACGGACAATTTTTAAGCTAAATTCTGGATTTTTATGGAAAATTAATATTTTCTTATGGAATTAATTTCAATAAATTTTATTGACTGAATCAAATTAATTGTGGCTATATTCGAGGCATTTGGAGGCCAATTCACAAGGTAAAGGATTAGCGGAGTAAATAATTACCCGATTTGAGGTAAGTAACACTTCTAAACTTGGTTCTGAGGGTATGAATCTCCGAATTTGGTATGTTATGAATTGTTTGGAGGTGACACACACGATAGGTAACGAACATGTAGACGTGCACCACAGAAAGTGTATCTTGAATAAATCTTGTGAAGTAGTAAAATTAAAGAATCTTGTTATTATCTGAACATGTGGCACGTGTTAGAGAAATTAAGCTGAGGCTAGTATTAAAGATCATGTTTAGGCTACGTGCCGATATTTTAGGACCCATGGGGTCGTGATGCTGTTGAATTAATTGTTCTAAAATATACAGTTCACACTCAGTAATAATTGTCCATTGTGAGGATATTTATGGGATTGAGCTGCGCAACGCAGCAGGCCATTTGGCTTTATATATGTTATTATTAAATGGATCGGGGCTGCCAGCCTGCAGCAGGCCAGAATGGCTTTATACATTATTATTGTTCTGGATCGGGGCTGCCCGCCTGCATTAGGTCTTATTGGCTTTACTATTTTATGGATCGGGGCTGCCCGCCTGCAACATGCCTTATTGACTTTATTATTAAATGGATCGGGGCTGCTCGCCTGCAGCAGGCCTCATTGGCTTTATTATTATACGGATCGGGACTGCCCCTCCTGAAGTAGGCCATATTGGCTTTATATCACACTTGGGCTGAAGGAGCCCCTCCGGGAGTCTGCACACACCCCCAGTGAGCGCGGTCGACTTATAGCGCTTGGGCTGAAGGAGCCCTTCCGGAGTCTGTACACCCCTAGTGAGCGTAGATGATTATATATATTCGGGATGGATTTCCCAGGGCATGGACTTGCCTCTCTTAGTGCTTATATATATGTTTGGGATGGATTTTTTCCAGGGCATGGACTTGCCTTATTATATTGTAGTGAATTTACCTGGACATGGATCTTGTCCGTATCATTTGCATTTGGGGATAAATTACCCCAGGGCTAGATTGGCCTTATACGGTACTGAATGACTGACTGTTAGTCGATGTGTATATATATACGGGTTGGAACACCTCGGGGCCGGACTGGTCATAAACTGCACCGAGTGACTGAATAATTGGTGACCAGTATCTACATGAGGTCTTGCTACTGAGATGTCATATTCCTTATATCATGCAGTATTGATCTATTTCACTTGTACTTAATTTATCTGTTGAACTTGAAAGCATGCCTACATTTCTGTACCATTATTTTTACTGGACTGTACCTGCGGAGATCATCATTTCTTTCACCCCAGAGGTTAGTCTTGTTACTTATTGAGTTAGTTGTATTCATACTACACTCTGCACCTCGTGTGCAGATCCAGGTGCTTTCGGATACGGAGATTGTTAGATTTCAGAGTACTATATGTTGGAGACTATCAAGGTAGCTGCTTGGTATCTGCTGTCCTCGTCTCTCTTTCCTTCAGTTATTGTACTGTTCTATACTTTCAGGCAGTGGTTTTTATCAGTCAAACATTGTATTCACATTAAATGCTCATGTAATCAGTGACACCGGGTTTTGGGAGTGATATATTTGAATTTTTGAGATTTCTTCCGCTAAATTTAATTATTTTGTTTTCAAATTTAAAAGAAATGGTGATTTATTGGGATTTTTGGCTTGCCTAGTATTGAGATAGGCACCATCACGGTAGGTGAGATTTTGGGTCGTGACAGAAATAAAAAGAGAAAAATAGGAATAAAGCTTAAGCGAGCACTGAAAGTCCTGAATTATTTTTCAAGTGCTAAAGAGCACTTGAAGAAGACCTAGTTTGGTGTCCCCCGTATTCATTCTTTCTCCTCTTTTATTTCAACATACTTTTTTTTCGTAAGCATACGTTCAAGTTATTATCTCATTTAAATTGTGATTTTTTATTTATTTACTACCTTTATGATTCCTTTCTTCACACGCGCGCGTGCGCTCTCTCTGTCTCTTTCTCTCTCTCACACACATATATATTGTAACGACCCGACTTGTTATTTTAAGAATTAACTCCCCGTTCAATGACTTAAGGTCTTGATCAGCTTTGTATTATGTGTATTGACTTGCGTGCGCGGTTGAATTCAGTTACCGGATGATTCAAGGTGATTTGGGACACTTGGTCCCTAAAACAGAAGCTTAAGTCTTAGGATTTTGACCATAGTCGAAAATATGTGAAGATGACTTCGGAATGGAGTTCCGTCAGTTCTGTTAGCTTTGTTGGGTGATTTTGGACTTAGGAGTGTGTCCGGAAAATTATTTTGAGGTCCGTAGTGGAATTAAGCTTGAAATGGCGAAAGTAGATTTTTTGGAAAGTTTGACCGGGGGTTGACTTTTTGATATCGGGGTCGGAATCCGATTCTGGAAATTTGAATAGCTTCGTTATGTCAATTATGACTTGTGTGCAAAATTTGAAGTCATTCCGAATTGATTTGATGTATTTCGGCACAAGATATAGAATTTGAAAGTTCAAAACTCATAAGGAATTTGGAAGCTTATATCTCGCAATGTATAAGGAATTTGGAGATGATCCAAAACTAAAAGTTGTAGCTCTTTGTGTCTAGTTTTCAGAAAGGTAAACCATTTGTCATTTGAAGTTGTGTACAAAAAGTTATGATAGATATACTACAGGCTGTCCGCGAAGAGTTTGGAAATCTCTGTTACATAAGGCTGACTTTGGAAGCTTATATATAAATATATACAAGGAATTGGGAGATGAAAAACAAATGAAAGTTATAGTCCTTGGAATCTAGTTTTATGAAAGTTAAACTATTCATCATTTGGAGTTTTATACAAAACGTTACGACTATTATACTAGAGGCTGTCCGGAAGAATTGGGGAGTTTGTTCTTCGCGATCGCGATTGGTTTTCCGCGATCGCGAAGAGCAATTTTAAGGCTGAAATATTTTGTGCTTCGCGATCGCGGAGCATTTTCCGCGATCGCGAATAGTAAATACTTAGGCAGTAGCTATATTTCGAGATTTCAGCTATTTTTAACATATTTGGAGCTATGGAGCTTGGATTGAAGCGATGTTTTAGGCGATTTTCACCATATGGATTGGGGGTAAGTGTTCTTTATCCTAAAGTGATTATACTTCATTATTATATGGTTATATTCATCATTTATTTCGGATTTAAATAAAAGAAATCATCCAAAAAACGAAAATTTAAGATTTGGAGGTCGAGTTGTTATCAGAATTTGATAAAATTGGTATAGTTGAACTCGTATCGGAATGGGTGTTCGGATTTCATGAAAATTATGTCGGGTTCCGAGGGGCGGGTCCCGCGTTGACTTTTGTTGACTTTTTGGAATAAATTTTTAAGTCGACGTATTATTATCCGGAAATATTTTCGATGAATTTTAATAGAGTTATAAAATTAAGTTGGATAGATTTGGGCGGTCGGGAGGTCAATTCAAGAAAGGATGCGATTTTGGAATATCGGCATAACTTCAAAAGGGTAAGTGTCTTGCTTAACCTCGAGGGAGAGAATTACCCCTTAGGCATCGAGTCTTATGTGCCATTTGTGAAATATGAAGCCGGGTACGCGAGGTGACGAGTACGTACTCGGGCTTATATGTGCAAATTTTCTTGGTTTAAAGTTTTAGGCATTTTTATGTATTAAATTAGATAATTGTTGGTATTAGTAAATCCTTGAATTATCACGCCTCGTTCCTTATTTGTCAAATTTGTATTTTATATAATAAATTTAGTGTTATTGTCACTTGGATTTTATGTGAATTCCGTGTGTTTATTGATTTAATATTGTCTTGGAATTAAATCCATGATGGAACTCTTATCTGCAAATATTTATTTATAAGTTTAAATTGAGGAGTTAATATAATTATCAAGAATTTGGAATAATAAAGGCGTTGCCCTATACTGAGTATTTTTCACTTCTGTTGATTGTTTTGAGGTTTATTATACGTTGTGTGGAGCCTTGGGCTATTTGTTGGTAAATTTATTGATTCTGCTACATATTTGAAATTTGGTTGTGGTCAGTGAAAATTGTGATATGTATTGTTGTATTGTATTGTGGTTTAAACACTCTCCTTGATGTTATTTATGCTTCCTACCTTGCTTGTTAATGATATACATGTGCTTGGTAAGGAAGAGTGTAAAGCACGAAGGGTGATGCCGTGCCATTTGAGAGTGTAAAGCACGAAGGGTGATGCCGTGCCATTGAGAGTGTAAAGCACGAAGGGTGATGCCGTGCTATTTCATTTATATTATCAGGTGAGGATGAGAGTAAAAGCACGAAGGGTGATGTCGTGCAATTATTTTTATGTTATCATATATTCATGGCACGAAGGGTGCTTCCGTGCAGGCGAGGGCGAGAGACATACATTATATTGTGATATCATTTTGTTGTTTATACATTCATGCCTTTATCTTGAGATATTATTGTGCACCTATGTTTTCTGTGTGACTTGTAGTCGTTGTTGCTTCATGTGTGCCTCCACTTTATTTCTTTTATTGTTATTAGCATTTCTCCCACCTAGTTGGTACTATTATATGTATTCACAGTGAGGAAGATATAAATGCACGAAGGGTGTTGCCGTGCCAATTGATTTGAATCAAATATATATATATTAGGTGAGAATGAGCTAAGTGCACGAAGGTATTGCCATGCCATTTGATGTGATATGTTGAATGTATTCCTCACACCAGAAAAGTTAAATGAGGCGTCACATGATGACTTTTATTCGAAAGAATTATATTAGAAAGATATTTATTAGAAAGAATTATATTATAAAGATATTTACTTGAAAGAAATATATTTGAAAGATATTTATTCAAAAGAATTATATTAGAAAGATATTTATTTGAAATAATTATATTATAAAGATATTTACTTGAAAGAAGTATATTTGAAAGATATTTACTTGAGAGAAGTATATTTGAAAGATATTTATTCGAAAGAATTATATTAGAAAGATATTTATTTGAAATAATTATATTATAAAGATATTTACTTGAAAGAAGTATATTTGAAAGATATTTACCTGAAAGAATTATATTTGAAAGATATTTACTTGAAAGAATTATATTCGAAAGATATTTACTTGAAAGAATTATATTCGGAAATATATTTATTGAAAAGGATTATATTCGAAAATATATTTTTTGAAAGGGATTATATTCCAGAGGTTTTAATTGAATAACTTAGATAAAAGATGTATATTCTAAAGGACCTGATTAATTGGTTGTACCTGTATTTATTACTCGTTTGAACAATATTTATGGTGATTCTGTTACCTTGCTGTTTAAATCACTAGTTGATTGATGTTGCTATTACTGCTATTTATTTTCTATTATTTTTGCATGTTATATTGCACAGGTTATTAGACTAGTGAGTGTCTTGACTGTACCTCGTCTCTACTCCATTGAGGTTAGTCTTGATACTTACTGGGTACCGACCGTGGTGTACTCATACTACACTTCTGCATATTTTTGTGCAGAACCAGGTATTGGAGATATCGGACTTGAGCAGAGTTAAAGCGGGATCGTAAGGATTCAAGGTAGAGATGTTTGGTCGTCACAGTCCCTTGGAGTCTTTTCATTTCATTGTACTGTTAATTTTTAATCAAACAGTATTGTATATTCGGTCCTCGTGATCATTCCATGTATTCAGTTAGAGTTCGTGACTCAGTACTACCAGTCTTGGGAGGTTGTATATTCATATTTATTCTGGTGTTAGTTTTGGTTACTTATTTAATTCAAAAAACAAATAGCTTCAAAATGTGATAGAAATCGGTTTACCTAGTCTTAGAGATTATGTGCCATCACGACGCACACACACACACACACACACACACACACACACACACACACACACACACACACACACACACACACACACACACATATATATATATATATATATATATATATATATATATATATATATATATATATATATATATTTAACCATAACTGGA
The DNA here is from genome assembly GCF_000715075.1 of Nicotiana tabacum. NCBI lineage: Eukaryota > Viridiplantae > Streptophyta > Magnoliopsida > Solanales > Solanaceae > Nicotiana > Nicotiana tabacum. The sequence goes on from NC_134101.1 coordinate 62,730,116, forward strand.
TATGTTATATAATATTTTCAAGAATTTTTCTCTATACTTTTTAACTAATTGTTGCCACACTAATTCTACCTTAAACAAATAATTTAATGTCATCGAACTAAAATAAGGTAAAGATCAATAATAATAATTTAAACTGAAATACCAGCTAGCCACACCGAAAGAAATAGAAATCGATGAAAAGATGCTTTAATATTTAATGCCATAAAAATTATAAAAATATTTATTTTTAAAGACTTAAAATTGTCCCTCTAAACTGTCGAGCTCAAAAAAGTTGAATTTGAATAACTATCTATTCAAAACATATATTTGCAATTAAAAATATTTTTTTTATTTGTAAAAACAAAAAAACAAGCAATAATTATGATAACAAGAAAAATTGCATGAAGCTATTCTTAAATGTCTTCTTGATGCAAAAAAGAAATTTCAAAATTTGTCTCTGAATTCCAACATGAAAAGTTTTGGTTACATATGTATGATAAACATGACATTACGATTAGAGAAAAATTATATTGAACGCCATAAATATAAAATGAAGATTACAGCTGAAAATCAACACTCATCATTTTTATGAATTGATATTTTTTATTTTCTTATTTTAGAACTCAAGCACATTATTATTTATGTGTTTCTTTAAAATTTTATACTTATTAGTATAGGATACACGCGCAACGCGCATACCCTAAGATTAGTACTATATTAAAAGTACGAAGGCCCTTAGTGAAATGTCATTCGTCATTTTTACCCCTTAGAAATTGATTTCACACTAGATAAAATAGTCATTTAATTATTTTTCTTAATATATTTAAATCTTTGAAATCAACTAAAATTTTAGTTATTAAAATCTTTCCTTATTTGAATTATGTAAAGATTCCTAATATTTAGGACTTCAAAGTCCAACAAAATATAGCTTATGTAATTACAGTATCTTCGATACTAAACGTTTTATTTGTCAAACAAATTTTTAGTATTAAATAACGTGAATGAAATAGTGGAGGTGCTAATTTTCGGATAGCATAAATCAATTGCTAATTGAGGTCAAAATAAGTACAATACAGAAATATAAATAGTTAAATGTCACGGTATCAATTAATGATGAATAATTCGTTCAATAGTCAATTTCACATTTCTATATTATATGTGAACTACCTTTCACTTAAATTTTTTTTTTTTTGTTCATCGTTTTATATCTATATCTATATCTATATTATATCTATCTATATAGTACGAAGATAGATACTACTATATAATACTATACCTTTCACATTTCATCGTTTTATATTAAAAGCACGAAGGCCCTTAGTGAAATGTCGTTCGCCTTTTGTACCCTTTCAAAACTGATATTACATTGGATAAAGATGTAATTTAATTTACATTCCTAATATTTAAGACTTTGAAATCTATTAAAATTTTACTTATTAAATTGTTCCATATTTGAACTATATAGGTAGGAAGCCGTATTATTTAAAAAATATGTTATTCAAAAAAATAATAAACGTATAAAAATTTCTCCAACAAAGTAAACCAATCCTATTACATAACATCTTCAAAATTGTATTGGAAAATAACTTTTAATTTTCGACAATAAATAAATTTGAAGACATTATCGACATATATATTTAATATTTGACCTCCTTTCATGATATATTTTCTCTTTATCGTTTCTTTCATAATATTTGGAACTATACTAAATGAACAAATCACTTAGTACTTTCTCTTCATAGATTATATGTGTAATCCTTGAAACTACTCTCAACAATTTTAAAAAAAAATAAAAAAATTAAAGAAAGTAAAAATAATTTCTCGTGAACAATATTGAAGGATAATAATTTTGAGATAGAATGTGAGATTATTCAATTTCATGTGTGATTGATTTTACATTTTCGACATAAGAAATTATGAAATTAGTTATACCACAATTTGGTACTATTTTGATTTTATATTCAATGTGGGATAATAATTATAGAGATTAGCTATGTATCGCAAGAAAAAATATAAACAAATGCCCAAAATATCCTCCTTCAAAGCTTTTCGCCTAATTTATTCAAAAAGTCTAAGGTTAAAATTAAAAATAAAATTTTATTCAAGTTTATATATGATAAAATCAAACAAATATTTCTATTATACTTCGTATATTCTATTTTAATCCAATGACTCAAACATCTACCAAAATAATTTATATCCAATAAATAATTTTGATAATATTTAATCACTACATTATAACATATGTATAATTTTTTGCGGTATTCTAAATGAGAGTTTATTAATTTTTTCTTTATTTTCCATTCATTCCAACAAATCTATATCTTTTTATATATTACTAAGTTATTTGTTGTAAAATATCAACTCAACATTAGCCATCCTTATACTATACACTATCATCAAAAAGTTCTTAAACTATAGGGCAATCTATTCATTTCCAAATCTCTAAAGATATAACGATAGAATTTTGATAAAAGTATTTATGCATAAATATTTATTTTTAGTATTAGGTCACAAAAACTAACAATAAAATTTCAGAAGATGTTCACACAGAGGTCTTTAGAAATTGCAATAAGGTTGTCACGTCCTCAAATTCCCTCTGTATGATGTCATGATGACACCTAATCTCTAAGACTAGGTAAGTCTATCAATGCAGAATAATATTAAATATCTGAAATAAATAAACTACAATTCAAACAATTTCAACTCCTAAAATCTGGTAGAAATATGTCACAAGCTTCTAAGAATTTATTCTCTATGTCTCTATACATCAGAGTCTAAAGCAAATAAGGAAGACAACATAGTAAGATAGAAGGGGACACCGGAGTTTGCGGACGCTGGCAAATATACCTCGAAGTCTCCTCGTACAACTAGTTTACTGATGCCTGGTCTGATAAGATGTACCTGGATCTGCACAAAAAGATGTGCAGAAGCGTAGTATGAGTACACCACAGCGGTACCCAGTAAGTGCCAAGTCTAACCTCGGTAGAGTAGTGACGAGGTCAGGTCAGGCCCTATTGGAGAATAAATAGTGGCATGGTAAAATGTTTAAACAATATTATAAGATAAAATGACAATGATAATGAATCAAGTAGTATGTTACATTTAATTACACCAAATAATGGCAAATAAATACCTCGTGGAAACAAAACAGAATTCTCTTCAACTTTAAGAAAATCACAACAATAATCAAAGGCAACTGCGGCCATAAATCAATATCAACAAGGGAACTACCGAGGTACCGCCTCGTAGTCCCAAATCATAAACAAATTCACAATATCTCATTTCCTTATCTCACCGTGGGAGCCTTCACAATTTATTTTAAAGAAAATATTTTTTCCGAAATAGCATCCCGCGTTTTAGCCATCCTTATCACACCACATGACTTCTAGTAGTTCCCCCTACTAGCCAGGCGTATCAAGCCACCCTTATCTCACCGCATGTGTTTCAATACCCAGACCTTATACCACTGCATGCGTATCAATATCACAATATATCACAATTTGCACCTCAAGTGCTCAAATAATTTAACTTGCAAAAATAATTCAATAATAATATTATTTCACAATAAAGAGCTCACGGCTCATGCCAAAATAAATCGTCAATAATATTCTTCCACAATAAAGAGCTCACGGCTTCATCACAATGAGTACGAAAATCTTACAAAAATATTCAGGAATAAATAATTCAGGAAAATAATATTTTAAAATCTTTAATACGTTGCTTCAATGTCAAATTTAAAATTGTCTAATACTTCATATTAATAATATTTAATTTAAAGAAAATCAACCTTCAAATAATGCACAGAATAAAAGAAACCAAGTTTCAACTAAACAGGAAAAATAATTAGTAGAAAAAGGTCAAACAAATTTAAGGTATATATTTCAGATCAATGATGAAGAATATAACAAGATAAAATAATTTAATAAATGCGCAACAGTGATCTACACAATTTAAAAATATAATATTTTATATTTAGCCCGTGTACACACTCATCACCTCGTGTACACGATTTTCAACACATTCTAATAATCACATCAATACTAATCCTAGGAGAAATTTCTCCCACACAAGGTTGGACAAGTCACTTACCTCGACTTGCTCCAATTTAACCAAGTATTATGCTTTTTTCTCGATTTTCCCACTCCGATCGACTCGTATCTAGTCATAATTAATTCGATACAGTCAATAAAAATTATAGGAATCAATTTCATAAGACAATATTATATTTTTCAATAAAATTCGAAATTAGCTCAAACATTGTCCGTGGGTCCCACGCCTCGAAATCCGGTGAAACTAACAAAATCCGATAACCCATTCAATTACGAGTCCAACCATACCAATTTCATTCAAATCCGACTTCGGATCGACACCGAAATCTCAAAAATTCGTTTCTATGAGATTTCTAAAAGTTTCTCAAATTTTTATTTCAAAACACTAATTAAATGGTGAAAACAATGATATATTCATGTATATTGACCAAATCCGAGTTAGAATCACTTACCCCAATATTTTTCTTTAAAAATATATCAAAATCGCCTCTCCTCAAGCTCCAATTCGTCAAAAAGGCAAATGGGACGAAGTCCCCTGTTTTTATAACTTACGGATTTGTCAGGGAGCTCGATTTGTCAGGGAGTCCGATTTGTCAGGGAGCTCGATTTGTCATGGGGCTCGATTTGTGAGGGAGCTCGATTTGTGAGGGAGCTCGATTTTGTCAGAGAGCTCGATTTTGTCAGGGAGCTCGATTTGTGAGGGAGCTCGATTTTGTCAGGGAGCTCGATTTGTCAGGGAGCTCGATTTTATGAGGGAGCTCGATTTGCCAGGAAGCGCGATTGCTCGATTTGTCAAGGAGCTCGATTTGTCAGGGAGCTCGATTTTGCCAGCATTTCCAGCAGAAAAATTGCAGCAACTTTTGCAACAGCTAAGTCCCACTTTTGATCTGTTAACCATCCGAAACTCACCTGAGGCCCTCGGGACCTCAACCCAATACACCAACAAGTCCTAAAATATCATACAGACTTATTTGAAACCTCAAATCACATCAAACAACGCTAAAATCACGAATCATGCTCCAATTCAAGCTTAATGAAGCTTAGAATTTTCAACTTCTACATTCGATGTCGAAACTTATCAAATCAAGTCCGATTGACCTCAAATTTTGCACCCAAGTCATAAATAACATAACGGAGCTGTAAAAATTTTCAAAACTGGATTCCGACCCCGATATCAAAAAGTCAACTCCCTGGTCAAACTTCCAAACTTTAAATTCCTATTTTAGCCATTTCAAGCCTAATTTCACTACGGACTTACAAATAAAATTTCGATCACGCTCCTAAGTCGAAAATCATCATACGGAGCTGTTGGAATCATCAAAACTCTATTCCGGGGTCGTTTGCATATAATTCGACATTCAGTCACTTTTTGAACTTAAACTTTTAATTTATTTCATCAAAATTCCGTATCTCAGACTAGGGACCTCGGAATTTGATTTCGGGCATACGCCCAAGTCCCAAATCACGATACGGATCTACCGGAACTATCAAAATACTGATCCGAGTCCGTTTGTTCAAAATGTTGACCAAAGTCAACTCAATTGAGTTTTAAAACTCTAATTCACATTTTAATCCATTTTTCACCTAAAAACTTTTCGAAAAATTTTATGGACTGCACACGTAAGTCGAGGAATGATAAATAGTACTTTTTGAGGTCTTAAAATATAAAATTAATTATTAAATTTAAAGATGACATTTTGGGTCATCACAAAGGTATCTTAGAATTTACGCGGAGAAGGATTTCTTTCTTTATTAAGTCAGCTAAGTAAGATTAACATTCACTAAATAAATAAGTCTACCAAAATAATTTATATCCAATAAATTATTTTGATAATATTTAATCACTGCATTATAACATACTTATAATTTTTTGCGATATTCTAAATGAGAGTTTATTATTTTTTTTTCTTTATTTTTCATTCATTCCAACAAATCTATATCTTTTTATATATTACTAAGTTATTTGTTGTAAAACATCAACTCAACATTAGCCATCCTTATACTATACACTATCGTCAAAAAGTTCTTAAACTATAGGGCAAATCTATTCATTCCCAAATTTCTAAAGATATAACAATAGAATTTTGATAAAACTATTTATGCATAAATATTTATTTTTAGTATTAGGTCACAAAAACTAACAATAAAATTTCATAAGATGTTCACACATAAATCTTTAGAAATTGCAATAAGCATCATAGAATTTACGTGGAGAAGGATTTCTTTCTTTATTAAGTCAGCTAAGTGAGATTAACATTCACTACTTTCAAAAATTTACACTTTTTTATTTTTTCTTTTATAAACTCAAATATGTTATTTAATTATTATTTATATAATTCTTTTAAATTATATATTTATTAGCATGGGGTACACGTGTGAAACGCGTACCCTAAGACTAGTATACAGTAATAGCATAAAACTCTTTTTTTTTTTTTTTTATGATTAATGTAGTGTAACTTATTATAGTAAATAAAATATCACTTTACCACGTTACCAATTAATGTCATATAATAGAGATTCACACGTTTGTTAGGACATTGAAAGAAAGTAATAAATGACTTCGCTTTTCTAAAATGTCAGATATTACGAATTAACTAATTCAGTTTGTCAGAACTATTAATATTTCGGACTAGCCAGAGATAATTAAGAAAGAAAACACGCCTGGAAGATATTGTTTTGTTGGTAAAGCAGGAAATATTGTAAACAATTATCACTATAAATACAGGTTCAATTGAATCTATTACTTTCGATGCATAGTATAAATTTATATGTAAAATCTATTAATGAAATAAATAGTAGATATAAACGCATAACTTTAAAATTATAATGAGTTCAATGCTAAAAATTTTAAAAGTTGAACCCATAGGGTTTAATCTTGGATCTGCCTCCGATTGTAAATATATATTACAATAAATCATGGAAGCTTAACAAAGCACAGCGGTAAAGATTTTACAATTTGTGTTTTTAGTCCATAAAATCTCAGCAAATGCCTTTTGAGGGAATAATTAAATGAATTAAAGGTTATACAAAGATGTCAAGTATGATTGATTTGCATAAGAAACCCTGCAAATTGCGAAAGATTGGTTTGATAATTGTACGCCAGAAGGATAATAGATGTGGTCATGTGGTATAGTAGTACTCCAACTAATTAATGAAGATACCGAGAATGGTCATCACTGAACCTTTGGGATATACGATAAGGTTAGCGCTATTCATATTCAGATGCGGCGAAATGGATTCCTTAATCAAATATTTAAATCCTCCAAAAACGGAATATAGCCATTGGCAGTCGCTAATCACTTGCCTTAATTACACCAATGTCAACTCTTTGATACCTATATAAACACTCCCTCTCTGCACCTTCTTGGAAACAAACACATCAATTTTATTTTTAACATTTCAATCAGTTTTTTTCCTTAAGAAAAAAATGGGTGATATTGAGGGCGAACCAGGGAGTTCCATGCATGGAGTCACTGGTAGAGAGCCAGTTCTTGCTTTCTCAGTGGCTTCTCCGATGGTGCCAACTGATACCACTGCAAAATTTTCAGTACCAGTTGATACTGAACACAAAGCCAAGGTTTTTAAGTTCTATTCATTTTCAAAGCCTCATGGTCTTACTTTCCAGCTCTCCTGGATTTCTTTCTTCACTTGTTTTGTTTCAACTTTTGCCGCTGCCCCTTTAGTTCCTATCATTAGGGACAACCTAAATTTAACCAAAATGGATGTTGGTAATGCCGGAGTTGCTTCCGTTTCCGGAAGTATTTTATCTAGGCTTGTTATGGGTGCAGTTTGTGATATGTTAGGGCCAAGATATGGCTGTGCATTTCTGATTATGTTGTCAGCCCCAACTGTATTTTGCATGTCATTTGTGTCGTCGGCTGGAGGATATGTTGCTGTCCGGTTCATGATCGGATTCTCGCTAGCAACATTTGTGTCGTGCCAATATTGGATGAGTACTATGTTTAATAGTCAGATTATAGGACTTGTCAATGGGACAGCTGCAGGATGGGGAAATATGGGTGGTGGTGCGACTCAACTTATTATGCCAATTGTGTATGATATAATAAGAAGAGCAGGAGCAACTCCATTCACTGCTTGGAGAATTGCATTTTTCATTCCTGGCTGGCTTCATATTGTGATGGGTATTTTGGTGTTGACTCTTGGCCAAGATTTGCCTGATGGGAACCGTGGTGATTTACAGAAGAAGGGTGGTGTTTCTAAAGATAAATTCTCCAACGTTAGTACTCCGATTACACTAAGACTCTTTCATCTCTTAAAAAAAGAAAATTCTTTTTTTTAAAGGAGAAGAATTTTAGCTAACATACTTTACGTTTTTGCTATTTCAGATATTGTGGTACGCTGCAACAAACTACAGGACATGGATCTTTGTCCTACTCTACGGATACTCTATGGGAGTTGAACTGTCTACGGACAACGTAATTGCAGAGTACTTCTTCGACAGGTTTGTTTCTTATATGTATTAAACACAATTACAATATAATTGTCCATATGAAGAGGAATTAGAAACATTTTAGTTTGTATATGGTAAAAATGCATTACTAACTAATAGTGTAAAAACGTACAGATTTGATCTAAAGCTTCACACAGCGGGAATTATTGCAGCGACATTTGGTATGGCTAATTTATTAGCTCGTCCATTCGGAGGATTTTCTTCAGATTACGCAGCCAAAAGATTCGGCATGAGAGGCAGACTTTGGGTCCTTTGGATACTACAAACACTGGGAGGAGTATTCTGCGTGCTGTTGGGGCGTTCGAATTCTCTGCCCATAGCCGTCACATTCATGATCCTTTTCTCTATTGGTGCTCAAGCTGCATGTGGTGCAACATTCGGTATTATTCCCTTCATTTCTCGCCGATCATTAGGTATAATCTCGGGTATGACTGGAGCTGGAGGAAATTTCGGTTCTGGATTGACACAACTGTTGTTTTTCACGAGCTCAAAATACTCGACAGCAACAGGGCTAACTTACATGGGATTAATGATCATAGGGTGCACTCTTCCTGTGACTTTCTGTCATTTCCCACAATGGGGAAGCATGTTTTTTCCACCAACGAAAGACCCAGTTAAGGGAAGTGAGGAACATTATTATGCCGCAGAGTACACCGAAGCTGAGAGGCAGAAAGGTATGCACCAAAATAGCTTGAAGTTCGCCGAGAACTGCCGATCAGAGCGTGGCAAGCGCGTGGGATCAGCACCTACTCCTCCAAATTTAACGCCTAATCGTGTCTGACTTTTTCCTATTTGCTAATTTTCTCTAAGGGGATGGATCATTGTCAATCTCTTATTCCATGAGTCTCAATAAGCAAATATTTTTAAAGAATGTATCTTGATTTTTCTTCTTCTTCTTCTTCTTCTTTTTTTTGTTTTTTGTATGGTTACATATCTGGATTTGAAATTATATATGAAAATTAAAGACTGTTCACATATATACGTTTAAATTTATCCTCCGTTGAAGTTCTCGAATAAATTTGTCTCCACAAACTGCCCGTTCCTTTAGGCTTTAACGGAGCAAAGTCCCCTCACAAAGTATGGGAGTAAATTTCGTCATTTTCCGTTTTAAAAATTCTTCAAGTAAGTTATACTATAAATTTGTTTTCATAGGTATGAATTTTTTCTTATTGTTCTTTCAACACATATTTCTTCACGTAATCCTTAAGTTTCCTTCTAAATTGGTTAAGCTTCAACTCCTGGTATCATTTTTCTTCTTACATTATATCAAGGTTTTACTATTCACTTCCTCATATCTCATACCAACCAACAAACATCTACGTGGACGATATTATAAAAAATACTTTACACGCGTTTAATAAGAAAATTATACCATGAAAATCTAAATTATTGAATTACAGTCTCGTTTCTCAGAGACGACATTTTTAATATTGTACTCTAGTTAAATCTACCATCTAAAGTATAATATTAGTAGTAAATGGTTGAAAGGTCAAATGTAGTGGTTGTGGGAGCAACTGCGATGGCATAGTGGATATATTATAAGATAGACCAGGTGATTTACTGGATTCTGAACGTATTAGATTCAATTTCAATTTGAAATTTAATCTACAATGAGTTGGAGTCTTATAGATAGTGAAACTACAGTTGCAATGTATGCGGAAGAAATTAATGCCCCAGATCAAGAAGATGAAGTTAGTGACAAGAGTGGGTTGCTCTAGTGGTAAGCACCCTCCACTTCCAACTAAGAGGTTGTGAGTTCGAGTCACCCCAAGAGCAAGGTAGGGAGTTTTTGGAGGGAGGGAGCCGAGGGTCTATCGGAAACAGCCTCTCTACCCCAGGGTAGGGGTAAGGTCTGCGTACACCTACCCTCCCCAAACCCCACTAGTGAGATTATACTGGATTATTGTTGTATATCAAGAAGATGATGTTAGTCCTTGTCTAGGGTTTGCGAGCCTATTTTGGCTTAATTAGTCAAAAATAGTTGACACGTATCTAAGTATTAAAAAAATACTTTTAGGTAGTGAAACTGACGTACCATGTAGCCAATGTTTTTTTTTTTTAAGTGAATTAATAAATTAATTCTGAGACAAATGTAATGAAGCCAAGTCAACTTTCCTACCACTTGGGAATTAAAATCGTGTACCCACAATGATTCAAATTAGCTTATCTTAACATACTACAAAAGAGGATTCATCAGGTAGTGGAAAGTATCCTACTTTTATCGGGGAGAGTTTTCTAAGATTACAATGATTCATTAATTAGCCCCACAAACGTAAGAATATAATTTCAGCTGCGAATGAAAGCTTTGAATGCTAATAGAGAAGGCTGTGACAGAACTCGCTACTCAGTGTTTGAGAGGGATCATGTTCATGATGATGGAAAAGATTAGTTTAACTTATGTACAACGATATTGTAAACTATTTTTTTAAAATTTTTTAATAGGTTGCTCAAAAGATATTTACAGGTTACGCTCTATAAAAGCGAAATTAATAATCTTGAACATAAACTAGGTTAGCTGTTACAACAATAAGGCTGACCTGATAGTGTAAATCGATATATATATAAGCTAAACTCCGAAAAATACCGTTAATCTAAAAGCTTAATTTCATTGCCTTGTTTTCCTTTTTTCTGAAAAAGAAAACCTTATTTCACTCTCAATTGACTTAAAAGCATAGCCATCAATATCTGGATCAATATCCAATTGTAAGTTTTAGTTAAGATTTGTTAGAGGGATTAATCCCAATTTCGTATTGGCTTATTCAAACTATACGATAACTAACATCAAAATATGCATATTTTTCTTTATTTTTCTGTCTTTCGGCAATTGCTGTTGTATTAAAACTCCATTGTTGCTTTTCTCTAAAAATCTTCAATCCTTTTGCTTCTTGTTTCTTTCCCATATTTTGATCACTATCTTCGAATGGCTTCTCCAAATACTCCAATCAACGCTCAAGAGATGATTGCCACTATAGAGGTAGCTATCGTCGTTCCTCTTCATGCAACCACCGCGACAATGGAGGACATAATGGTGGAGGAACCACCTATCCTCAAAAGAAGGAATAGAGGCAGAAACCTTCCACGATGGCGGAAGAGGGACCATCAGCCCCTGTCGATGCAAGCAGAGCAGTTCCGACCACTTCGTCCTCTACGATTTTGGCGCCAACCCCTACTAGGAAAGTCAAGGCCGCCAAAGCCTCATGCAAAGGCAAGAAAGAACAGGAAGAACCGACAACTTCGGAGTTTCTTCTGAACATACTCCATCTCATATGTCTTGTCGGTTGCAGGAACAATACTAGAAAGGCTGATTGAAAGTTTTCTTTTGACCTTACAAGTAGAGCATCTTTTGGAGGGGTTGAGAGATTGTGCCTGTGAGGACAAGGTCGAACACCCCTTTCTAGAGTAGGAGAGAACATTACCACACTCTGGGAAGATTTGTCATTCGTGTTCATCTACCCGTTCACCCTCGGGTTCAAGCAGGCCATTGATCCGGTAATCAAGGACCTTATCAAGGCATTCAATGTCTGCTTAGGTCAGCTCGGACCAAGTGTTGGCAGTTAGTGGCTTGCCTGAGGTTCCTTGCCGAGAAGGTGGGGAAATGTTTCTCCTTCAAGCATCTTATTCAAATTTAATGCCCCAAACTTAAAAATGGTCAATGTTAACATTAGCGAACCATAACACTCTGCTCTTCTGGCCAATACCAAGGACAATTGCAACTTCTAGAGATGCTAATTCGAGTCGAGCTCATGAAAGAATTTATGAGTATACCTCGGGATGACTTTTTATCTACTACTCATCTGAGATGGTACGAGAATTTTGTTAAAATACATACCCGGGATATATTAAGCGAAGGCGATCTTTCTTTCTTGGAAGAAAAGAATTTCAAGCGTAATTTCTCCATTTATTATTTGTTTATCATTATCCCTTTTAGGGAGATTTTCTGATTTGTACGATAATCAACGACTCTAAATTCCATTACCGGCCTGCCCTCTAATACGGAGGAGTGCTTTGGTAAAGTTGACAACCATAGAGGTGATGACGTGAAAAATGATTTCTCTAGTCAGGGGATGGGAGTTGAAGAATCACGGTATGAGTGCTTTAACCAAGTGAAGTTTTAAGCGTTCCCGTTTGATGATATTCCTGAAATACCTCTTTTGCTGTAATAGGCACTGGATCTAGGAAATAATTAGCTTAGGCTAAGGTTCTAGATCTCGAGATGACCCAAGAACTTGTACATCAACCATTCTTAGCCAAGAGGAAATTCGGCGAGGACGTACCTTCTGCCCCGAATCCCAAAAAAAAAAAAAAAAAGAGTTCTAAAAAGAGGGCTCAAGATAATAAGGAGGAGAAAAGTCCTCGAGTTTTGACCCTAAGGTACCTTTCCCAGCGACAAGATGAGTCCGAGGAAGAAAACCTTCCACTTTTCTCCAATTTTCCCAATGTTCTAGTTGAAGATGATGACTAGTAGGAATTACCCCTGAGGCGGAGGTCCAGCAATGAGCCGATGGTACCAGAGGAGGAGGATGGTGATGCCTCTAAGTGATCATTTTGACGAGGTGGTCACAGTTTATTCGTAAGAGTTATAGCTCCCGAAACTCGATTCTAACAGGACGATGTGATCTATTGCTTCAGAACTCTATTTAAGGTGCCTCCGCGTCCGGAGCCTGAATAATCCATGACCCCTAGAGAAACAGGTGATGGTATAAATTCCTACCGAGGGGAACATTTTTCGGAGGCCCAAAAAGGTTGCTTCGTGGTTCAAAGGCTTTATCAAGCCCTTGAAATGGTAGTTAGTACATGGAGAATGCTTCAACATCGGCCCTTGCTAATCATGTGGCAACCTCGAGTTTTAAGGTACGGGCCTAGACATTCTATTTTTCCTACTGGTTCCTATTTTCCTTTTTGTTTTAAGAGTTTGGAGTTTTTAGGTTAACTTGGTGGCCACAGAGCTCCATAGTAGAATCACGAAGGGCGACATTGTTCGATGTGCACATGTGCGGGAGATCAAGAGGTTGATGCAAGCCTTATCAAAGAAGGATGCAGAGAAAGAAACATTTTTCGCAGAGGTCCTAGAGTCTTCTAAGAGGGTAAGTCGGTTAGAGCAAGAGAAAGAGGCCTCAGGAATAGAGTTGTTCCATCAATTCGGCAAGCTACACAGAAGGTGCAAAGTCTCGAGATTGCCATTAAGAGGAAAAATGATTAGCATATGAGTTTGGTAGAGAAACGGACTTATGTTATCTCCGAGAGCCAAGACCTTGAGGACCGATCCACGGAGGTGGTCGAGCTTCCGGGCCTAGTGAGATGACGCAACCTCAAAATTAAAGAAGATTAAAAGAAGGCGACCGAAGGCAAACAATACGCCTACCTGCTAGCTTGCCAAAAGACCCTTCATGAAGTCTGTCTTGGGCTTTCTCCTTGGATGAAGAAATTGCTAGATAAATGCCCTTGTTGACGAGGCAAATCCTTCCAGCTCCTCTACCTCCGACGACTCCAATGGATCTAAGGATGAAGGGGAAAGAGAGGATGTGGACGAGGTCCATACTGAAGTCCCCAAAGATAAGGGTGACGAGATGTATTCTTTGCCGCAAGCTCCTGCAATTAATGCTTATTCATCTCTCCCTTATTCCTAACAATCATCATTGCATGAAATATGAGATTCTCCAAGATCTTCTTTGTAATAGTTTTTGAATGATAGGCCTTTTGTGCCTTTTATAATAGCGAATTTGTTTACATTTTTTTTTTTAACTTTTGCGCACTTGTGTGTTATTATTGTTGTAGTCTTATTGGTTAAACCTAAGTGAATTTGTCGAATACTTGTGAAAAATCGATTAAGAATGCCTTATACGACTTACATTTTTCGGTGCCTGTGAAGATGTTTTAGGGCGTAAGTTGTTCGGAGATATCAATAAGTCTTTGTCGTTATGGATTGTTTACCAGGTTCAGAATGCTTGTAGAGGTTGCAGATATACATATTGACTCTATTTTTTGAATAGTGTCCGGTCTTTGGTGCTGAATATAGCAACTTATTGCAAGAGTTAGTTGCTAGCTGTGATTTTTTGAACAGTGTCTGATTTTAGATGTCGGGTATGAAAACTTATCGAAAGAGTCTATTGCCGACTGTAAATTTTTAAACAATCCCCGGTCTTAGGTGCTAGGTATGGAAATTTATCAAAAGAGTCTTCCGCCAAACTATACCCATTAAGATTTGTCCATCATCGAGCCAATTATTCATATAACGTGAGTTTAGCCATTAAATTAGTTTGTTTTACGGATATCGTAGTCCTCCATATTTTTCGGGTGCTTCATAGGAAGTGCCCAAGAAACGAAAAACTTCTAATAGGACAAATATTGACATATTTATTAGCGGGAAAGATTACTCTTTTATATACCTAAGATGGTGATTTGACCAATGATTGACGAGATACATGCATAATTTCTTATTGATGTTCTTGACATGTGGCCAAATATTATAGGCTCTGCTATAGGTATTAGTTTCTTAGGCAAGTTTTGCTCCCACCTCTATCTCGGTAAGCATCTTGCTCTCTAGGGTTGGGGTCCTGGAGCGAACTACTCATTGTTGTGTTGCATCATTCCCGAGGAGCATCATTTTGAGTGAGAGAAAGTGTGGTTGACAAACCAATCATCAGAGGTGACTGGAGTGCATTCATCAAATGGTGCATGTGGGCTGAGCCATTCCCATCCTAAGCGGTACCCCGTGTGAGCCCGATTCTCTAGAGATTTTTGACTTTGATATTTGCCTATAAATATACGCAATTGATGTTATTGCTTTTATGTTTCTTCAATTTCTTCTTTGCTTTTTCTTCTCTATGTTTTTCCTTTATCTGTATTATCTTTTTTGTTTTACAAAATGTCATGGACAAGAAAGAGATCAAACTCGTTGATGTTGTGTTAGAGGCTTTGTCCTCTTTGGCACCAGGGCCCTCTGTTAAAGCAACGAAATCCGCCGAAGGCAAGAGGAAGAACGCTGTTAAAGCTTCTTCCGGCAAAAAGGCAATGACAAAAGTTGAGCACTCAGTGTTCGATATTTTACCTGGGGGAGTTAAGACTTGGATAAATGGTGGTGTATGGAACAACACCGCATGTCCTGTAGATACACTTTCATCCTTAGTGCGCCCCAAACATCCTCCTCTACTGAAGGACGAATCTGGCTGGGACGATTTGGACATTTAACTACCCTTGGGCTTTAAGTGTATATCAAGTTCTTGAGAAGGTTTTACATTCTTGTATACCTACTCCTTCACTTTGAACTTTAATCCCTTGATTGAATCAATAATTTGGGATCTCTTCTGGCATTTCAACATCAACCCGGCCCAGGTTGGATAGGTAATTTGGCGGTTAGTGGCTTGCTTATGCTATTTATCAAACATGGCTAGGGTGGGCTTTACTCTTCAACAACTCCTTCATTTATATTCCCCGAAATTGTTCCGGGGCAGCATCATTATGCTTTCTAGCTGGAGTACTCCAAAGGTAGTGGACACCGAGGATGACCATGATATAGGGTAACATGATCATTTTATGGATGTGTCCACCCATTATTTAACTCAGTTCGCTGGGAGGCTATTCCCGGGAATGTGGAATGATAAGACAAGCACGTTACATTTCTTTCGAAACTTCTTTTTTGCATTTTGCCTTACTTATATTCTGTACTGCAGCTGTTATTACCTTACTCAAAGAGGCGTCTGAAATTAAGAAGTGGGTCAAAAAGATTTTGTCTTGCTCCTCTATGCCAGAGAGGTTCTGGAGGCATATTTCTTAGGATTTCGAGTGGAGGGCCAAGAGTTATGGTATATTTTTTACTTTCTTATAAATCCTCGTTCAAGCTATTCGTCGATAAAATTTATCATCTTATATGTAGTTATTCCAATGAGGAGACCACTGACATGTGTTTTGGTGGATCTTCTTTCCAGTACCGTTCAAGAAAGAATTAAGGAATTTTCGGCAGCTCGGGGAAGCCAAAGAGGCTCTCATGTTACTGCTTCAATGAGCACTCCTGCCATTTGTCCCTAGAAGCCGATTTGGTCCAGTTTCGAAAAGAGGCCTTCTCATCCCCCGGCTACTGGACCAATTATTATTGACATTAAGGAGGAAAAATCCTCACCCCGAACTACTGGGCTCCAGCATCATCAAATCCTCTTAAGAGAGGCTTGGTGTCACGACCCAAATTTTTTCTTCGTATAATGTCATGACGGCACCTAGTCTCTAAGACTAGGTAAGCCTAACATTTTCGGAATAATAAAATGAAAACATAATTTTAACACTTAACCATTCAAAAATACACAGCAAATCCCAAAACCCGGAACATCGTGAATCACAAACTACAGAAAAAAAAATCTAGTATCTCTATACATCAGAGTCTAACAAGGAAAAATACAGAAGATAATGGACATGAGAAAGAGTAGAAGGGGACTCCGAGGTCTGCGGATGAGGCAGATATACCTTGAAGTCTCCAAAGCTGTCCCGGCTCACTGATAGTGGGGCCGATAAGGTGCACCTGGATCTGCACATGAAAAATATGTGCAGAGAGTAGCATGAGTATACCACAATCGGTACCCAGTAAGTGCCAAGCCTAACCTCGGTCGAGTAGTGACGCGGTCAGGTCAGGGCCCTACTGGTAAATATATAATAAAATAATATAGAGTGTAATACCGCAATAAAATAAAGGATGAAATTTAACAATAATGAAATCATAGAAGGTAACAACTCAGTATACAGAAACACAACTGGGGATCTCCCGAGATACCGTCTCGTAGTCCCAAACATAAATGTGCAGGGGATCTCCCGGAATACCGTTCCGTAGTCCCAAAATAAATGTGCAAGGGGATCTCCCGGAATACCGTTTCGTAGTCCCAAAATAAATGTGCAGGGGGATCTCCCGAAATACCGTTCCATAGTCCCAAAATAAATGTGCAGGGGGATCTCTCGGAATACCGTTCCGTAGACCCAAAGTAAATATGTAAGACAGGGGAATATCCCGAAATACCGTTCCGTAGTCCCAAAGTAAATATGCAGCGCGAATGATAGAAATACAACTACATCACAAAATTCTCACAATTTAGACTAAGTACCAGTCAGGGAAGAAGCAGGAAGTTCATTAAGCATGCTGCACATAATTCACATAAACAATTAAGACACGTAGACATGTTGTATTAGACTAAACATGATAGTTACACATATTGGAATAACTCATTTAATAATGAAAGTAGATTAGTACTCATTAAAATGGTATAACTCAAAATAACAGAAAAACATGTTGCTGCTCAGTAAGAAAATCGGGTTTCTCCACAACTAGCCCGTGTACGTACTCATCACCTCACGTACACGGCGCTCACATAGCACAATAGTTCTAAATCTTAAGGGGATTTCCCCCACACGAAGTTAGACAAGCCACTTACCTCGAACCAAGCTCAATCAATCGGTCACAATGCCTTTTCCACGAATATCCGGCTCCGAATGGCCCAAATCTAGCCAAAAGAAATTACATATCATAAATATAACAATAATAGACTCATCTAATTAACGAAATTAATATTTTAACAAAAATTCCGAAATTAAATCAAAATCGCCCATGGGCCCCACGTCTCGGAACCCAACAAAAATTACAGAATATGAACGCCCATCCAACTACGAGTCCAACTATACAAATTTTACCAAAATCCGACATCAACTCAAGCCTCAAATCTTCAATTAAAGTCTATGAAGATTTCTACCATTTTCAACTCAATCTTTACTCATTTGAACCTAACAATCTTTCCATAACCTTATTGGTATGTATACATAATACTCTTATACCCAAGAACTATATTATAAATCACCCTTCTTTACTCCAACCAGAAATTGAAGAATTGAGGAAAGAAATTCTTATCTCTTTGAAGCCCTAGCAAGATCCTTGTGAAATCTTCAAACCTTGAACAAGAAATTGATGGATAAATGACTAAGTCTTCACTTTCTCTCTCTAAAATGCTCTCACCTCTCTCTAAAATATCAGATGAAACCCTTCAAAATGACCCCCAATAGTGTTTTATAAGAATGGGATCGGGTTTATAAAATCAGAAAAATGAAGCTCCGGAACGGATTCTGCGGTCGCATATGCGACCGCATAATGGTTATGCGGACCGCATATCAGTCGCATAATCGGTGTCGCATAGTGACCGCGGAACAGTTATGCGGTCTCATAGTCGACTGCAGATTTCATCCAAACTGGCCCTCTTCTGCGGCCACTATGCGGCCCGCAGAGTGATTATGCGGTCACATAATGGACCGCAGAAACGCATTTTTCTGCCAAAAATTTTTCTTTACTTTCCGGTGCATTGTTCAACCCAAAAAGTCTGAGCCGCAGCGAGCTTCCTTTGTACTAATTGATCTACCTCGACCCCATAAAACCTTAATTTCCTTAGCAAATATTCTTCGGGTCACTACACATACGTCAACATCTGGTCAATATTTTCAACTGAATTTTGAAACCTTGGAACTAGG
Organism: Nicotiana tabacum; assembly: GCF_000715075.1. NCBI lineage: Eukaryota > Viridiplantae > Streptophyta > Magnoliopsida > Solanales > Solanaceae > Nicotiana > Nicotiana tabacum. The sequence goes on from NC_134101.1 coordinate 62,749,109, forward strand.
TGTTGCAAATCATTCAAAAACCTCATCGGACCCGAACCAATTACCCCTGGCAAGTCACATAACAAATATAAAGCATAAATTGAGCAGTAAATGGGAAAACGAGGTTATAATACTCAAAACGACCGGCCGGGTCATTACACTTGGTTGTGAAAGAGATAAGACTGTTTCTTCCTTGAGGAATTTTGAAACTCATGCTGAGTTTGCCTAGCATGCCATATTTGTAGAGTCCCTACTCAAAAGATTCAGGTAGGTCCATTGATATTCGGCTTAAAGTATATATATTTATATGCATATTGCCTCACATTTTGCTCCTATTTTATGGAATAATGTATAAATTTATTCTAATTCATGGTATTTTATGTGCAGGAATCATCGAGAGGCAATGTGGGATGAAAGTGCACAATTTGAAGCAAAAAGGGAACAAAAACAAATGGGCCAGTGTAGTGCCCTGGGTAGTGTATCACGCTACCCGTGGCGCAGTTTACAGATCTAAATATTTTGGCCAACAGGCCAGCTCCAGGGCTATCACGACGCGCTAGCCCTGGACTTTGGTTGACGGGACACTAACCTATTTTGCCCGGGACAAGGTTTCGACGGCCCTACATACCCCAACTCGTATAAAAAGAAATCTAAACCTATTTTGGAGGGGGAGACGCCACTTTGAGAGCAAAACACAAGCATGAAACACTTGGGAGCAAGGATTCTCAGTATTTCTTCATCTTTCTTAGTATTTTCAACCATTCAACTCTTATGAAATTGTTTAACTATATCATGAGTGACTAAGAACCTCATTAGTCTGAGTTTATGGGTCGTTATTGACTATTGTAGTTGACAGTTGATTGCTTTGTTTGGTTTACCATATTAATTTATTTATTCAATCTTACACTTAATTATCTTGTTGCGTAGATAACAATAGAGTACTATCTGCGAATTCATAGTTGAACTCGAAAGTGGGAACAATAAATTGCATATAAGATTGAATAGAGTAAGTTCCTTAATCCGGGCATCGGAGAATAGATTCGCGATTATGATAGACATATTCTATTTGCCTTACTTGATTATTTTCACAGGAAATCTACATGCATTTTTATTAATTCTAATTCTATAGACATATAGTATTGAGTTGTCTTGAGTAGGAGAGCGAAGAATCGAAAGAACTTCGTGAGCATAATAAACCCGATTAATCGATAAATTAGATAAATCAAGTGATTAAATTTACCTGAGAACTCAATCAAATCAAGGCACAACTGCGGTACTTACCTCGCTCCGCAACCAAATCAAGGCACAACCACGGCTTTTCCTTTAGAATTAGCCTCCAAACTAATAAAATCTATCCAAATAAAGTTCAAATAATTTAAAATAGGCTTTAGAAACTACCCATAGGTGAAAAAGATACAATCTTTAATGATCTTGAAAAAAGTCAACAAAAGTCAACCCCGAGCTTGCTTGGTCAAAACTCGAGGTTCGGACCAAAACCTTATTACCCATTCACCCGAGCCCGATTATATGATTTATTTTGAAATCCAACCTTAATTTAAGGTCTAAATCTCAATTTTTACAAAATTTCCAATTTCTACCGAAATTCCTAATTTCTACCATGGAAATCCTTGATTTGATGTTGAAAATACATGAAAAGTAATAGGTAATTAAAAAGAAATGGAGACCAATGATTTTGGGAAGAAAAGTCTCTTGACAAATCGCCTTTATAGTGTTTAAGTTGAAAAATGGTGTAAAATGAGCTAAGTGCCGATTTTTCCATCTTTTACCCAGCTGCGAATGTCGCAATTGCAAAGTATTGTTCGCAATTGCGAGCACCGCAATTGAGAGAACCGCAAATGCAAGACAAAGGTCGCAAATGCGAACCCTGTCTCAGAAGTCTGAAAGTCGCAAATGCCACAAAAGGTTCGCAATTGCGAAATCTTCCAACTTCGCAAATGCTAAGGTCACCCCTCAGAACACTAAGTCGCAAATGCGACTTTGAGATCGCAAATGCGACCTCTGATTGTTCGCAAATGAGAACTTATTCCTCGCAATTGCAATATCACCCAGACCAGGCCCCTGATCGCAAATACGATGTCTTGATTGCAAAAGCGATGCTCGCAAATGATATCCAGACCTCGCAAATACGAGATCTACATAAGACACCAGAAATGAACATTGCATCAGCAGTCCATACACTAAACAAACTCATCTTAAACGCGTCCGAAACTCACCCAAGCCTCTCGGGCTCCAAAACAACTATGCACACAATTATAATAACATCATATGAACTTGCTCGCATGATCAAAATATCAAAATAACACCTAGAACTACGAATCAGATATCAAAATGTATGAAATATTTCAAAGAAACTCAAGAACTTCAAAAATCACAACCGAGCTTCTGAATCCTATCAAACCAACTCATATTTGCATTAAATTTTGTGGACAAGTTTTAAATAGCAAAACAGACTTATACTTAGTCCTAAAGTCAAAATCCGAACCTGGTAGCCATAAAGTCAACCTACAGTCAAACCTAGGAAGTTTTTAAACCTTCAAGTTACTAGCTTTCGGCAAAATAAGTCAAATCAAGTTAGGGACTTCTGAATTCAATTTCGGGCAAACACCCAAGTCTAAAATTATGATACAGACCCACCAGGATTGTTATAATACCGATCCGGGATCATTTAGACAAAATGTTGACCGTAGTCAGCTGAAGTTATTTTTTGAGCTAAAATCATATTTTCTTCGAATTTTCACATAAAATCTTTCTAGAAAAAGATAGGGACTACACACGCAAATTGAGAAACATTAAATGGAGCTAATAGAGGTCTCTAAATATTGAAATAAAGGCTAGTACTCTGTTTGACCTATCGGGACTTCATAGAAAGATAGTTTGTAATGCGTGCATAAGAAAGGAGATAAAAACCTTCGCGATTCTAGAAATAGAACCGTTTGAGGTGGAATGCATTCCAATTTAATTTCATGGGCTTTTCATCCATCACTTCGAGCTTGTAGGATTCTTTCCTTGTCACTTCTATGATCTGTTATGGTCCTTTCCGGTCGGAGCGGAGTTTTCCTACGCTCAGTTCCTGTGTTGCTGAGAATACACTCCAAAGTTCATAGCCCCTAGTCTTGAAGTGTTAAAGGTTATTTTTTATTGTAATATTTCTTGATCTTCTACTTCTAGGAAACAATTCAGACTATGGCCAATTCTCGGCGTCCCTCAAGTAAATCTAATTCTACAACCAACATTTTGTTGTTGCCTTCTTTCGTAGCATGAGTAAACCTTAGGCTAGGTTCCCCTATTTCTACCGGGATGAGTGTTTTTGTACTGTATACCAGGGAAAAGGGGATTTCCTCGGTGCTAGATTTTGTTGTTTATCTATTGGCCCTAAGTACTCCGTGCAGTTCATCTGACCAATTCCCCTTAGCTACTTCCAATCTCTTTTTAACGAATTTAGCAAAACCTTGTTAGATGATTCTGCTTGTCCATTTGTTTCGGGATGGTACATGAGGGAGGTAGCCCTCTTGATATTCCATTCTTTGTAGAATTCTTTTGTTTTGCATATGACAAACTGAGGCCCGTTATCACAGGTTATTTCCTTCGGTACTCCGAATCTGCATATAATATTCTTCCATATGAAGCTTATGTCTTCCTTTTCTCTGATTTAGCAAATGCGCATGCTTCTATCCATTTAGAGAAATAGTTAGTGATGACCAGGAGAAATATTACTTTTCCAGAGGCTTGTGATAGCGGTCACTTAATAACCATTCCCCATTTCATGAAGGGCCACAGAGCTAGAACTGAATAAATAACTCCACATGTTGGTGCATTATCGGGGGAACCGCTGGTATTTCTCATATTTTATTACAAAATCTGTTGCATCTCGTTTCATCTGGGACAGAAGTAACCGACCCTTAACAAATTTGAACCAAGGATCGGTGCCCCGTATGGTTTCTGCAGTTTCCTTCATGAACGTCTCGCATCACATAATCGGTATCCTTTAGGCTTAAACACTTGACTAGTGGACTGTTGTAGGTTCTTCGGTACAAATTATCTGATACAAGGAAATATTTGGTAGCATTGTTTTGAAGCTTTTGAGATATTTTCTTATCTTCTACCAATGTTTCATTTTGCAAATAATCGACGATTTCTCCATGCTATTCCTAAACCAAATGAGCCATGGTTGCTTATCCAGTTGCTGATCTATAGTAGAGTAGAATAGATGAACCATCAAATTTTTCCCCAATTCAATGATGCTCAAAGATGACCCTAGCGTGGCCAGGGCATTAACTTCGTCATATTCTTCCCGGGGTATTTGAGTGGCCTTCTATTCCTGAAAATGACCAAGGAGAGAAGTGACTCTATTTAGGAATTGCATTATCTGCGAGTCTCATGCCTCGTAAGCCCCTATACTTGGTTGACCACTAGTTTTGAGTTGCTTTTCAATTCTATATGTTTTGCTCCTATCCCCTTACAAATTCGAGGCCTGCGATCAAAACCTCATACTATGATGCATTGTTAGTTATAGAATGACATTTAATGGTTATAACGATCCGACCTGTCATTTTGAGAATTAGCATTCCGTTAGATGTTTTAAAGTCTCGAGAAGCTTTGTATCATGTATTATGACTTGCGTGTGTGGTCGAGTTCGGTTTTTAGATGATTCGAGATTAATTTGGAAGAACAATTCTTGTTTTAGAAGCTTAAGTGAAAAGGCTTGACCGGAATTTGACTCTTGTGTAGACAACTCTGAAATGGTATTACGATGATTCCAATAGCTTCGTATGGTGATTTTGGACTTAGGCGTATGTCCGGATTTGGATTTGGAGGTTCGTAGATTGATTTGATGCATTTTGGTGAAAGTTGAAAAGTTGAAGGTTTGGAAGGTTGAGAGGTTTGACCGGGAGTTGACTTTGTTGATATCGGGTTCGGATTGTGATTCTGAGGGTTGTAATAACTCCCTTATGTCATTTGGGACTTGCATGCAAAATTTGACGTCATTCTGGGTTGATTTGATATGATTCGGCGCGAGTCATAGAATTTGAAAGTACACAAGTCCATTTAGTTCGATTTGAGGTGCGATTCATAGTTTTGATGTTGTTTGATGTGATTTGAGGCCTCGAGCAGGTCCACATTATGTTATGCGACTTGTTATGTTAGGATGGGGTCTCGAGGGGTTCGGGTGAGTTTTGGGTGGTTTTGGAATATGTCTTGGCCATTTTTGTTGCTGGTTTATTGCTAATAAGTGTGTATTGCGATCAAGTAGAATTGGTCGCGATCGCGAAGAGTAAAATGGGGAAAATGAGCCTGTGAATCGCGATCGCGGAAGGTTTTTCGCGATCGCATAGAGGAAAATTCTGATGTTACTCACCCAACTTTGAAAGTTCATATCTTGCAATCTATAAGGAATTTGGAGATGATCCAAAAATGAAAGTTATAGATCTTTGTGTCTAGATTTCAGAAATTTAAACCATTTGCCATTTAGAGTTTTATACTAATGGTTATGGCGGATACACTATAGGCTGTCTGGAAGAGTTTGGGGAGAGTTAATAGAAGTTTGTTCATCGCGATCGTGGGGAAATGACCGCGATTGCATAGAGTAAAACTATCCTTGAAAACTTTTGTGATAGCGATCGCGAGGTTTTGACATCGATCGTTAAGGTTACCCCTGAACAGACTTTTAAGTACTCTATTTCAAAGGTTTTAGGTATTTTAGCATATTTTGAGCCAGGGACTTCGGATTTGAGCGATTATTCGTGGGTTTTTAAAGAATTTCCTTGGGGTATATATTCTTTACATGGATTTGGTTATATTTCACAATTCAATATTTATTTTTAACATTAAATTAGTGATTTGAATGGGGAAAATGAGATATTTTGGGAAAATTTTCAAAAATATAAAATGCGAATTTGAAGGACAATTTGATATCGAAATTTGGTAATTCTTGTATGGTTGGACTCGTTATCAAATGGGTGTTCGAATTTTGTAAATTTTTTTGAATTCCGAGATGCGGGTCCGGGGTTGAATTTTTAGTTTTAATTAAAGATCGAAGATTTATTATCCAGAATTATTTCCTACGAGTTTTATTTATGATTTGAAGTTATTTTGATTAGATTTGAGCCGTCCGGAGGGTGTTTCACACAAGGAGGTCATTTTAGAGTATCGGTCTAGATTTTTTGAGGTAAGTATCTTGTCTAACCTTGTGTGGGGTAACTACCCCTTAGGATTTTAGTCATTTGTGCTAATTGTTTCATGTGAAGGCCGTGTACGTGAAGTCACATGTGCTAATTATGTCATTTGACCATCTTAGGCTCTTAGGTTCCTATGTCCATTAAAAAAATGAAGTTGTCTTACCATGTCAAATCCTCTATTTACTAGATTCACCATTTCGTCGAGCTGTACCTATGTGGAATCATTGTTCTATAGTATCTCTCCCCTTGTTGAGCTATTCTTGTTGAGACCATTATTCCATGTTGTGCCTTTCTTTGTGAGCTTGTTCTTCCGTTTCTTTGTATTCTAAAGTTCCTGTGTTGATTTACTTGCCGTACTCTCATGTTATTATTGTTGTTGTTGTTGTACTCAGTGTTGTTGAGCCGAGGCTATGCATGATTGTGGTATTGAAATTGTTTTGAGGAAAAGTTGTGGCATATGGGCACATGTGGTGAAAGACCCTATGTTGTGTTGTTATGTTTTTGGCATACATGATATTGTTGAGAGAATTATCGGGGTATTCGCACGTGAGTTGTCCGTGATATTGTTGTTATTGATATTTGCACATGCATCGTGACAAGGCGAGATATATATGTGGGTTCGCGCATGTGGCGAGACAATATGAGAATATTATTATGCGCGTGCGGCGAGACAAGGTGGGCATTTACTTTATTGTTGGGCATGTGGCGAGACAAGGTGGGCTATGTCGGGGAATGATTTATGATGACTTGTGATGGCCTAGGGGCATTGTTATTGTTGATGTCTGTGTAGTGGTGTGCCTACTTGTGTGAGTTATACCTTGTACATTTTGTGGTGATTGTTTCTTATGTGCCATTTATTGTCTCTACTCTTACTTGTTGACTTGAATTGCGATAGAACATTTGCACAAGCATACACGTAATTAATCACCTGTATCGATTTAAGAAGATGAACCCTGATGTTATTGCCCATTTACATGTACTCTCGTCTACTTGCCTTTTGTGGGAGAGTTGTTCTATTGGCACGTGAGTTGTTCGTGCGGTTATGTGAGTGATCCGTGCGGATGTTAGATATTGTCACGCTCTTGGCACGTGAGTCGTCCATGCGGTTATACATTGTAATGAGGGAACAAGATGCCAAGTGATTAGGGTTCATGAATTGGGACCCGTGATTATGAGGTTTGGTACCTCGTGAAAATTCTAGAATAAATCTGGTGTGAAAGCGGTTGTTCTTATTGAGTTGTTACTTGAGTTCCTTTATTTGGTTTCACTGGACTTAAACTGCGTTATCATTTGTTTGTTCCCTATTGCTAATTGTTGCTCTTAGTTTCCTATTGCAAGCATTGTTTTGTTATTGTTATCACGCTTAACTCTTTATTGATATTGTCCCCTGCTAGTTCACATTTATACTTGTTTATATTATCTAGTCCAGTAGGTGTCTTGACCGTCCCTCGTCACTACTTCACCGAGGTTAGTCTTGATACTTACTAGGTACAGTTGTGGTGTACTCATGCTACGCTTTCTGCACATTTTCGTGCACATCTAGGTACTACGGAGTTGGTTGTTCATTAGCTAGCTATTCAGACTTTGCTGTGGAGACTCAAGGTATACCTGCCGCCGTGTTCGCATGCCTCGGAGTCGCCTTATGAAAGCTTACTTTGTAATTTTATTTCTATTCCGGAATAGTTGTATTTAGAGATTTTCTAATAAACTCAGTAGAGCTTATGACTTGTACTACCGATTTTGGGATTGTTAAGACGTGGGTTGAGTTGGCCATTAATTCAGTAACTATTAGGCTTACTTAGTCTCTAAGACTAGGTGCCATCACGACATTTTACAGAGGGAAATTGAGGTTGTGACAAGTTGGTATCAGAACTCTAGGTTCACAGGTGCTACGAGTTATAAGCGAGTTTAGTAGAGTCTAGCAGATCGGTATGGAGACATTTGTACTTATCTTCGAGAGGCTACGAAACTATTAGGATAGTTTCACTTCTTTCATTCCTATAGTGCGAATTTATTGATCTCATTGTTTGAGCCTTTGTCATTCTATTCTATCACAGATGGTGAGAATACAAGTTGTAGTTACTGATGATGTTGTCCCCAGAAATGATGTTGCTAGGGGCCGAGGCAGAGGCAAAGGCATATGTAGAGGTAGAGGAGGAGCACGTGCTACAACTAGAGCACTTGTTAGAGCAACAACTGAGGAGCCGCCAGTAGCTCCTGTTGGGGGAAAAGTACCGGAGGCGCCTGTTGTTACCCTCAGACTTAAGGAGACTTTAGCACAGTTCCTGAGCATGTTTGGCACATTGGCTCAGGCGGGGCTGGTTCCAGTTGCACCAGGTACTTCGCAGACCGGGGAGTAGCTTAGACTCCCACTACCCGTACTCCAGAGAAGCGAGTCCACGTTGGTCAGGTTCTAGGTGTCATGCCGACACAACCTGTTGTTCCAGTTTATCCCGTGGTTAGGGCAGCAACCTCTGAGGAGGAATAGCTTAGAATTGCGAGATTCAAGAAGTACTGCCCTCCTACCTTTAGTGGTTTGGCTTCAGAGGATGCACATGGTTTTCTAGAGGAGTTCCACCGCATTCTACGCACTATGGGTATTGTGGAGACGAGTGGGGTTGCTTTTACTACATTCCAGCTTAAGGGAGCGGCATATCAGTGGTGGCTAGCATACAAGTTTGGTAGCCCGGTCGATGTAGCTTCACTTTCATGGACTTAATTTTCAAAGATGTCCTTGAGAGAGTTTGTTCCTTAGACCCTTCAGGATGCATGGCGCGTGTCAGAGTATGCTGTTAGATTCAGTGATTTGTCCAGACATGCACGTGCTTTGGTTTCTACAGTCAGAGAGCGAGTCCGCAGGTTTATTGAGGGGCTCAGTCATGGTATCCGATTCAGCATGGCTCGGGAGTTGGAGATAGATGTTTCGTTCCAGTAGGTGGTAGAGATTGCTTATAGATTAGAGGGCATGTGGGATCAGGAGGAAGAGGTCAGGGAGGCTAATAAGCCTCATGGACCGAGAGTATCTACTAGTCCCTATTTTGGAGGCAGGGTACGCCATGGTAGAGGTTTTGTGGGTCAGCTAGTTCAATTTGCACTTTAGGCTTCGCGCGGTGCTTCAGATATCCATGGATCTCAAAGTGCCCATATTGGACAGCTTCCACAGCCACTCCAGCGGAGGGGTTACTTTGAGTGTGGAGATACCAGCCACGGTGAGAGATTATCCCAGACTCCGGACAGATGTGTTGCAATGGGGTATTCAGGCGGGTAGATGGCGCTCAAAAGGGGGAGGCCTGGCCTGTTGATATTCTTTCTATGGTGGGGATGAGATCGTTGAACCTGATGATGTCGTTACATGTATGGTTTCGATTTATTATAGAGGAGAATCATTCTTATTTTGATTCGGTTCTTCTTATCGGGGTGAGTCCTCTTATCTGGCTTCGCATATGGGTGAGTTTCATGATTTTTGTACTCTACTTATGTGTTTACCCCTGTTGGGAGATTCTATAGTGCTAGCTCGTGTCTATCGTTTTGTTTTATTCATTATTGAGAGCTACGAGATTAGAAGTGACTTTCTGTTACTCATTAAGGTAAGTTTTGATGTGATTTCTGTATGGTTGGGCTACAATGTTTGATTTAGATGTTCTACCGGTGTGGGAGTTCAGTATGTGTTGTGATTTTGTTAGCGGAGTTGAATTAGTGAAAGGTTTCGGTTGGTATAATGGGTATACTACTTGTGATTCAGAGCTGAGGATGGGGTCCTCGCGTTTTCATGAGGTTTAATATGTTTGAACTGGGCTACGTACCACGATGAAAGTTATATCAAGATGAGATCCTTGTGATTAATTCATGTGTTTTAATTCTCCCTTGTGAAATTGATTTGTAGTATGGTACTGATAGGGAGTTGTGCCTGTTGGACTTGTTTGATAGTTTTCTCATGTGTTTCTCTTTGTATAATTAGTCATATTCACGTTGTGCTTATTGAGTTTTAGCTTACGAGGTGTGTGGCTAGGTGGCATTAAATGTGACTGGATGAATCAGGTGAATAGTTATGAGGTCTTCATATTTCTTACATCGTTGTAATTATTATGAAAGTTTGAAACGAGGCTTAAACTGAGATGAGGTTAATTGCTGGTGTTGTAGTTGATTGTGGGCAATTATTGTGGCTAGAGTTATTATTATGGGCATATGTGTGATGTATTACATTGTATGGTTATACCGTGTGGGTGTAGGCACGAGGTTTTACATCTGGTTGGGGCTGGTACCGTGTGTTGATGTGGGAAACGGTTCTTTTGGAAATGATCGGATGGTGAGAAATTTGATTCTAAGGTTTATCAGTGTGGATGGGAGAAATAATCTTCAATTGAGATGGTGTTGTCGAGCTTATGTCGATTAGGGTGACGTGGGATCACCCGCGAGTAATGTGTGGTAAGTACATTCAGTGATTTGATTACCTCAAAACGGTTCTTGGCACGTTCAAGGATGAACGTTTGTTTAAGAGGGGGAGAATATAATGACCCGATCGGTCGTTTTGAGAATTAGCATTCCGTTCGGTGGTTTAAGGTCTCAAGTAGATTCGTATCATGTATTATGACTTGCGCGTTTGGTCGAGTTCGGTTTTCGGATGATTCGGTATTGATTTGGAGAAACAATTCTTGTTTTAGAAGCTTAAGTGAATAGGCTTGACCGGAGTTTGACTTTTATGTAGACGACTCCGGAATGGTATTTTGATGATTTCAATAGCTTCATATGGTTTTTTTGGACATAGACGTATGTCCGAATTTAGATTTGGAGGTTTGTAGGTTAATTTGATGCATTTTGGCGAAAGTTAAAAAATTAAAGGTTTGAAAGGTTGAGAGGTTTGACTGGGAGTTCACTTTGTTGATATAGGGTTCGGATTGTGATTCCGGAAGTTGAAATAGCTCTGTTATGTCATCTGGGACTTGCATGCAAAATTTGACGTCATTCCGAGTTGATTTGATATGATTCAGCGCAAGTCGTAGAAGTTGAAAGTTCATAAGTTCATTTAGTTCGATTTGAGGTGCGATTCGTAGTTTTGATGTTGTTTGATGTGATTTGAGGCCTCGAGCAGGTCCGCATTATGTTATGGGACTTGTTGGTATGTTAGGACGGGGTGTCGAGGGGCTCGGGTGAGTTTCGGGGTGGTTTCAGACAATGTTTTGGCCATTTTTAGTTGCTGGTTTTTTGCTACAGCAGTGTGCATTGCGATTGCGTAGAATTAGTCGCGATCGCGAAGAGTAAAATGGGGAAAATGAGCTTGTGAATCGCGATCGCGAAAGGTTTTTCGCGATCGCGTAGAGGAAAATTCGGATGTTACTCACCCGACTTTGAAAGTTCATATCTTGCAATCTATAAGAAATTTGGAGATGATCCAAAAATAAAAGTTATAGCTCTTTGTGTCTAGATTTCAGAAATTTAAATCGTTTGGCATTTAGAGTTGTGTACAAAAGGTTATAGTGGATACACTACAGTCTGTTTGGTAGAGTTAATAGAAGTTTGTTCATCGCGATCGCGGGGAAATGGCCGCGATCGCATAGAGTAAAACTGTCCTGGAAACTTTTTATGATCACGATCACGAGGTTTTGACCGCGATCGCTAAGGGTACCCCTGGAAAAGACCTTTAAGTACTCTATTTCGAAGGTTTCAGGTATTTTAGCATATTTTGAGCTATGAACCTCGGATTTGAGCAATGTTTCGTGGTTTTTTCAAGAAATTCCTTGGGGTAAGTATTCTTTACTCGGATTTAGTTATATTTCACAATTCCATCTTTATTTTTAACATTAAATTAGTGATTTGAATAGGACAAATGAGAAATTTTGGGAAAACTTTCAAAAATGTAAAATGAGGATTTGAAGGGCAATTTTATATCAGAATTCTGTAATTCTTGTACGGTTGGACTCGTTATCGAATGAGTGTTCGGATTTTATGAATTTTTTTGTATTCTGAGACGCGGGTTTGGGATTGACTTTTGGGTTGACTTTTTAGTTTTAATTAAAGATCGGAACTTTATTATCCGGAATTATTTCCTACGAGTTTTATTTATGATTTGAAGTTATTTTGGCTAGATTTGAGCCGTCCGGAGGGTGTTTCACACAAGAAGGTCATTTTAGAGTATCGGTCTATCTTCTTTGAGGTAAGTATCTTACCTAACTTTGTGTTGGGGAACTACCCCTTAGGATTTTAGTTATTTGTGCTAATTGTGTCATGTGAAGGCCGTGTACATGAGGTGATGAGTACGCACTCGAGCTTATTTGTGAGAATTTGACCATCTTAGGCTCTTAGGTTCTTATGTCCATTAAAAAAATGAAGTTGTCTTATCATGTTAAATCCTCCATTTACTAGATTCACCCTTACGTGTCTTATTTGGAATTAATTGATTCATGTTCTACCTTTATTGACAACTAGACTCTTATGTGTCTTAACTGAAGTTGTTGCCTCTTTTATTTCCATGTTGTCTTTTCGTAATTGTTTAACCTAATTGAAGTATGTTATCTTTTCTATAATTGCTTAACCTTAATTGAAGTTTCGATATCCCTTTTATTTTTGACTTATCCTTATTTGAAATCATTTGAGTCATGCTATATCTCTTATCGTCAAGTTGTACCTATGTGGAATCATTGTTGTACAGTATCTCTCCCCTTATTGAGCTATTCATTTTGAGACAATTATTCCATGTTGTGCCTTTCTTTGTGAGCTTCTTCTTCCGTTTCTTTGTGTTCTGAAGTTCTTGTGTTGATTTACTTGCCGTACTCTCATATTATTATTGTTGTTATTGTTGTTGTTGTACTCAGTGTTGTTGAGCCGAGGCTATGCGTGGTTGTGGTATTAAAATTATTTTGAGGAAAAGTTGTGGCATATGGGCACATGTGGTGAAAGACCCTATATTGTATTGTTATGTTTTTGGCACACGTTATATTGTTGAGAGGATTGTCGGAGTGTTCGCACGTGAGTTGTCCGTGCTATTGTTGTTATTGATATTTGCATATGTGGCACGACAAGGCGGGATATATGTAGGTTTTCGCATGTGGCGAGACAAGGTGGGAATATTATTATGCACGTGCGGCGAGACAAGGCGGGCATTTACTTTATTGTTGTGCACGTGGCGAGATAAGGTGAGCTATATCGGGGAATGATTTATGATGACTTGTGATGGCCTGGGGGCATTGTTATTGTTGATGTTTGTGTAGTGGTGTGCCTAATTGTGTGAGTTATACCTTGTACATTTTATGGTGATCGTTTCTTATATTACTTTCATTATCTCTACTCTTACTTGTTGACTTGAATTATGATAGAACACTTGCAAAAGCATACATGTAATTGATCACCCGTATCAGTTTAAGAAGATGAACCCTGATGTTATTGACCATTTACATGTACTCTCGTCTACTTGCCTTCCGTGGGTGAGGTGTTCTATTGGCACGTGAGTTGTTCGTGTAGTCATGAGTCATTATTATTGTTGGCACGTAAGTGGTCCGTGCAGATATTAGATATTGTCACGCTCTTAGAAAGTGAGTCGTCCGTGCGGTTATGAATTGTAATAAGGGCATACCAAGTGAATAGGGTTCATGAATTGGGACTCGTGATTTGTGATTATGAGGTTTGGTACCTCGTGGAAGTTCTTGAATAAATATGGTGTGAAAGCGATTGTTCTTATTGAGTTATTACTTGAGTTCCTTTATTTGGTTTCACCGGACTTAAACTGTGTTCATCTTACTCTACAACGTTATCATCTGTTTATTCCCTGTTGCTAATTGTTGCTCTTAGTTTCTTATTACAAGCATTGTTTTGTTATTGTTATCACGCTTAACTCTTTATTGATATTGTCCCCTGCTAGTTCACATTTATACTTGTTCAGATTATCTAGTCCAGTAGGTGTCTTGAATATCCCTCGTCACTATTTCATCGAGGTTAGTCTTGATACTTACTAGGTACCGATGTGGTGTACTCATGCTACGCTTTCTGCACATTTTTGTGCAGATCTAGGTACTACGGAGTTGGTTGTTCATTAGCTAGCGGTTCAGACTTTGTTGTGGAGACTCAAGGTATACCTGTCGTCGTATTCGCAGGCCTCAGAGTTACCTTTTGAAATCTTAGTTTGTACTGTTATTTCTATTCTCGAACAATTTTATTTAGTGATTTTCTAATAAACTCAGTAGAGTTATGATTTGTACTACCATTTTGGGATTATTGGCTTTGTATAGATAAATTTCTGTTTCATATTTAATAGTTGTGGGTTGAGTTTGCTATTAATTCAGTAAGTATTAGGCTTACCTAGTCCCTAAGACTTAGTTCCATCACGACATTTTACAGAGGGAAATTGGGGTCGTGACAATGGCTTGTCGTACTATTTCACTTGTACGGGTAATAAGTACAATTCCCTGCCCAGATCCATCGACACTCGAGGAGCTGTCAGATATAGGGTCCTGAGCCCTGGATCTGCTGTAAAAGCAAACATCACTTCATTCTCAGCTTCCAAGAGTACACTCACACTAAAGTCAATAACAAAGTCGGCTAGGACTTGCTACTTGATAGCAATGCAAGGTTGATATGTTAGATCAAATGCACTTAACTCGACTTCCCATTTGGCAAGACTTCCTGAACGCTCCAGATTATGAAGAATGTTTCGTATTGGAAAAGTGGTCACTACTGGGATATGTGACATTGAAAGTAAGGCCTTAGTTTCCGGGCGGCCATTATAAGTGCTAAAGCTAATTTCAAGGTGAGGATACCTACTAGATGTTGCATCCTATTTTGCGCTAGTCAAACAAAATACAGCTAATGATTCATTTGAAGTTGATAAAGAGAGCTGTCACCTAATATTTTAAGGTATATTAGGGTACCTATGGGTTTATAAGATTATTATCCTAACAGTCTGTTAACCGGTGAGATTTCGGCAAGAGTTCTAGTTATTCTAAAGGGAAGGTGTTAGGTACCCCTCAGAATCTACCTGAGGCAGCTCCTTAGGTTTAGGCTAGGTTCGGGGAAAGAAACGTCTATATTCTGCTTAGTCAAGTGCTCAAAAATCTACAAAATATTAAGTCTAAATTTCATTATTTAAGAAAAGGGCCGTGTATGTACTTTGAAAAGAAGTTCATAAGTTTTGGTTTAATGAGAAATCGTCCTTTAATATATCATATAGAAAACTAGATACACTTCATTTTCGAGAAAAAAATCTTGTAGCAAATCCTTTATTTGAAAGAAAGTTATGTGTTTATTAAATATGGTTATCCATATGTAACTTAGTAGATAAGTGAACCATTTGAAAATATGCCTCAAGTATAGATAGGTATACCTTATCGAAACCTTGATTTTGAAATTTGTTGAAGCCCGTTAGTTTATAAACATTGGATGTGTTTGGTTTTCTTTCTTGAGAACACTGTAGCAATTATTTTTCGCAAAACTGATTTCCAGAGAGAGTTCGTTTTGCTTTCTAGAATCTGTCAAAAGTCCAAAACTTATTAAAAATTATTAGTGATTAACAAGACAAAGTCTTTCATTTGTTAGGAAAATGAGTTTGAAATTAATAAGCGACCAGATAATATTAGAGGAATTAAATGTATAATTTCTGATTTGATTCTTTACCTATGAGCTTGGTTTGCATATGTTCCTACAAGAACAATATATCCAACACATTCAATATGCATATATATATATATATATATGCATATATATATATACACACACACAGAGGTGGCCGAGAACAACAAGTATAATTAAAGGAAGAGGAAAGGAGAACCAAACTCTCGCTATGGGCCAGCAAATGTTCAAGCCAAATATTATGTGCACGAACAACAGACTCGACATGAATGCGATGACCCAGAACTGAAAGTGGACTTGAGCTCCAAATGGGCTCAATATGCCCGGGTTGAATTCATGCATACAAAGAAAAAGAGAATTATTAATGTATATCAATTGTAAAAAAATTTAGTAAGATACATATTATAATTAGTAATAAAGAGTTGTAGTCTGTAGTGAGATTAATTTTATTTATGCTAATCCTATGAGGATTAATAGAGGTTAGTGATTAAAGGCTCGATAAAAATTATTATTTATGGATATGATTTCCCTTTGAACCCTTGGCACTTCATAGTTCACGAGGGTCTGAAGGACCCCGAGAAGTGCTTGTGTCAAGGAGAGAGATCACAACCATAACAAGTTTCACATCCAAATATCATTAACCACCTGCTTCTAGTCTTCCTCAAAGGCTTAAACATAAATAAAAGAATCATCGGAATGACTTAATACTGCTAAGACACAAAGAGTAGGTGCAGAGGCCATAGTGAACATTCTTTTTAAAATTTTAAGCACATACAAAACTCAACAACTGTGAACAAATAAGGTACTGCAGTTCAACATCAAGGCAAAACACCGGCTAAGGGCGTAGTTTTGACTGAACAGAGATTTAAATCAATGTATAGGATAAAAGGTAGGCATAAGATCACTGTTGGGACACAATATCACAAAATATAGATAGTAGGCATGCTTAATTACTCATGTTTTTAGGCTGAAAATATTAACAGGTCAGTACTGTGCAGAGGGGAGTTTAAGTACATGTTCTGTTGTCTTCACTATAGATTTGATGCTCAGAGTTCTTTTGTATAAGTTCAAAGTATAAGAACAATACACAAACACTTTGAAGAAGAGCTTCAACATAGTTGAGAACAAACCTAGTTGGGTGAATAACATATTCTTTAAGTTATTGAGGTAAACAGGTCATACTGAGTTAACAGTTGGGAAAGTAAACAGTTTTAACATAGCATCTCAACAAATCTCAACACATGGTTGGATACAAGTTAACATGACAATCCTATCAAAATAGTGTGAAGTCATAGCTAAGCCTAACAGTTGGAGTCATGAGAACAGATCATTCTAAGCAAGCCTTTTGACAAACAATACAAACTCAAACAAGTGTGTTACCACAGTGAGGTCAAAATTGTAACACATAGGTACAAATATAAAATTATTCAGACTAAATTCAGGTGATGGCATGTGAACTTATCCAAATTAATAATAATAGGTTTGGATTCAGGTGCAAAGGTTTATACCATAAAAACAGAAGTTTCACAGAACTTAACTAGTCATCAGATGGCAAGTATTAGTACTCACTATAGAGTTTTATCCTAATAAGTTATGTTCATTCATGAATGCAAGTTCCTAACACATTATCAAGGTTCATTGTATGGTTAAGTTATCACAGAGGGCACACAAAGATCATTCCTCTATAATGGCATGAGCAAGCTGCTATTTAGAGTCTAACAAGTTTACATGAAGAGTAAGAATTGAACCAAAATAGCAAAAACTTCATAGATATCAAAATAGTTCAATGTGGTAAGTGTTGATAGTGTTTCAAAGAAGCTTAGAAACCTAATTTTATTCCATAATAATATACATATAACTAATTACTTGACTAATAGATCATGTGCTATATTTACCATTATAGTATTTAACTAGGCATGAAGCTCTAAAAGAGTCTCAAGGCAACAACTATACACGGGGTCATTAAACATGCAGAACCAGCGGGTTATCATTCTCACACTTATCATCCAAGACTTAGTAAAGTGGATAGATTGAATACATGACATGAAGCACATGGATTCTATCTATAAGATTAACATATTATCACAAGTAGGAGGGTTGAATAACCTAAAGGTACAGAAACACAAAGATAAGCTTAAGAACATGATTTAAGTTGATCTAGTATCATTGTTCAAACAATAGTGGTAAATTATGTACAAAAGATAATCTTATCTTAATCATAGAAGCTTAACAAAGTCGATCACAAAATATTACTTAACTTAGAGTCATTTTTTCGAATTGAGTCATGAAGGCTAAAATTTAATTACACGTATTCAATAACAGTATCAATGTGGCATATTTCAATCAGAAAGTTCCTAAGTTAATAGTGAAAATAGCATGCAAAGACTGGTTATAACAAAGACAAGTTCATGTCATCAACAACTAACATAAATGATGGAAAATCAGTTAAGAAATCATACAGAACCATACGACAAGTCCACACTAAAGAGAGGGGTCAAGAGGCACTGACCTTCTACAGAAAACAAACCAAGTAAGAAGTGTTTAATAACCGTTTAGGGACCCAAACTCAATACCAATACAACAATCAAACTCAGAATTGGAGATAAGAAAAGAAAACAGAAATCTGAGAGTTCTTAGTAAGGAAACCTTAAGCTTTAACCCTTTTCTTTATTTCTTTCTTTTGTATTTCAGACAGTATTCGATGGATGTTAGGTGAGGACATTGAATGCCCCTTTTATAGTGGCATTCAAGCCTTAGGGTTCCAGTCAGATTTCAAATTGATAGTGGTAGGTGACGATAGTCGAGTCATGTTAGCAAATAGAGGTAAATTGGTAAAGAACATAGGGAAAAGTAACATAGATTTACCTCGGCACGAGGAGATGATCGTTAAAGGCAACTCCCATTGGACAAAGTCCCAATGTCCAGTGGTCACTGCGTTTGACCTTTGGATAAAGAATAATGATAATGAATTCGATGACACGGTCATGCATGCCATGGATTTGAAAGAACGATGGGAGAACAGATGGTTCTTAGTAACACGGTTTAGGTCTAGGGTTCAGATTAGAGATTTTGAATTTTGTTAACGAAATCGAAAATATCGGCAAGATTCGCGGATGTAGGGAGACAGATTGAGTGATTTAGGCTCGAATTTTGTGACTTTCCACAAATTTGTGCTAGGTTTCTGGTGATTGATGGTTTGACAGGTGAGAGAAAGAAAAGAGGAAAGGGAAAGAGAGACGGCCAGGTAGGGTTGTAAATGAATGAGGGTTTGGGGTGTTAGGTTAGTTTAATGTGAGAGATGAGATCTGGGCCGTTAGATCATTTGATCAACGACCCTGATATTTTGGCTAATAAAAGTTATTACTTTGGTTTTTGATAAACAAATTGGCGGTCGTTGGATCTTTGAAATTCAACGGTTGAGATGAGGCCGGAAAGGTTTTAATATAAAGGATAACACATAAATTAATATGGACCGTTGATGATCTGCGCCAATGGTCCAGATTCTTTGTGTTTGTTTTATGAGTGTGGGAGATATGCGGCGTGGCATGATGCCATTAGCTGAGAGGAAGTGGCATGTATTGTCAACATGGAGTAGAGAGGTGGGTCTGGACCGGGTTGGAGCATTTGGACAAAGCACAACTGAAATGGACTTTAACATTTGGCCACATTGAGTTTTAATTAGTTAGTTGCAATTGTAGCCTTTTGAGCTTTTAACCCCTTTAAAATTAACTTAATTAGGCTTAATTAATCGTAATTGAATGCAATAAAATATAGTCATCAAATACATCATAGAATCCTATAATAAATTAATTATCTGTTAAACACTTCATTTATTGAATTGTGAACTAATTGTATTAATTTAAAGTAAACACGACAATTTAAAGACTAATTCATTAATTTAACTTTAAAACTTGTTTATTAAAATTCCAAGGTTATTTTAATAGTTAAAATAGTAAGAGTAACTTATTAATAAGATTTAATATCAAATTTATTAATTCAACAATACTAATTATTATTTTAGAAAAATAAGTATTATTGATTAGAAAATATTTTATCACATTTGTTGCTAGTTAATAAGTATAACTAATTTAATTTTAAAAGGGATAGTCAAAATTGGTCGTCAACACTAGACAACAATAAATGCAATCTTATGCGGCAGTAATTTTGAAGGATTTTGCACATTCAAGTGAGCTCCAAAAATCTGGATTATTACCAAGCACAAGTAAATTGATTCCTATAAATATTTTACATGCTCTTGTTTCTCATGACATGAATACTTTGAATGTTCTTGATAATCTTAAGAAGAGCTTAGCCATTTCTTCCAAGCCTATTGGAGTAGTGGACAAATGACATGAACCAGGGGTCTTAGTGTTAGGATACAATCCTACTGAAACTTTTGGTACTGATACGGAAAAAGGTCTCTATGATGAAGGGAAAGAGGATGACCAACTATATGTATGCTTTAACAATGTAGCTGGGGATGGAGACCTTTCACCTAGACACCTCAGAAGTGGCTCCAACAAAAATAAAAAGAAGACACATGAAAGGCAACATAGTTTGAATGATAAGGTGACACAGGAGGTTGCGAATGCGAGTTGCAAAGCAAAAAGCGGATGCCTCTAATACCTCCACAGATCCAATAGATCAAAAAAGAAATGATGAAGTTTGAAGACATCTTGAAGATAGTTGAAGAAGAAGTCAAGGTGCTACAAGTTGAAGAATTCACAAAATTAAGGAATGAAGGGCTTGATACTAGCTTTTTACTTGTCCTTTTCTACCATTTTATTAGTATTATCATTTGTAATATCGTCATATAGTGTGTTATAAACTATATAATGATCATAGAATATTTATTTCTTGCTACTATTTGAGGTTGTTCATGCCTCAATAGGAATTGTAAGGTAATGTCTAGCATAGTAGTTGTTGCTTATCCAGCTTTACCTTTTGGAGATATCCCAATTGGCTATGAGATCATTCACCCCCGTGAGAAGTTGTAGGTGGTCAGGAATGATCATCTTTCCTAGGCAATAGATTCCACACTATTATTGCTTTTGCCCGTCTTACTTGTACTTTTTCAATTATGGTTTTTCTTTTATTATTAATAAAACTAGCCTTGGGCATGCTACCCAGTGGATTTGACAAAACAAATGTGAGGATACCTAGTCTCGGCATCTATAAGTGCCTTACTGACATATTAGATAAGGAATTTTTTACCTTTGTCTTCTCTTACCAACACGACATGCACGACAATTTCTGACACGGCCAAATATACCAATAGTTGTTCTTCTAGTTGTGGCTTTGACATGAGTGACAAATTCGAGAGGTACCTTTTCAGATCGTGCGGTGCTTGTTGATATTCGAGAGTCCGCTCAAAGTCTTTATTCTTATTTAATGCTACAAAGATCTTGTGACATCTTTTCGAAGAATGAGATATGAATCGACTGAGGGCTGTTATCCGTTTGGTCAGCCTCATCACCTTTTTTTGGCTTTTCACTACTTCCGCAATCTCCTCAATGCTTTTATCTGAGCAGGGTTAGGTTCTATTGCTCTATTTGAGACTAAACAACCAAGAAACTTAGTTGAGCCCACTTTGAAGGTGCATTTCTCTGATTCATCTTCGTGCTATATTTTCGGAGAATGGCGAATACTTCCTGTAGGTGGTCCAAACGATCATCTTCTTGGACTAATTTTACCAGCATATTATCAATGTAGACTTTCATGGGTT
Source organism: Nicotiana tabacum (assembly GCF_000715075.1). NCBI lineage: Eukaryota > Viridiplantae > Streptophyta > Magnoliopsida > Solanales > Solanaceae > Nicotiana > Nicotiana tabacum. Next base: position 62,770,565 of record NC_134101.1, read on the forward strand.
CCCCGATGTGATGTACAAATATTTGGGTAACGAGCCTTTGGCATGCTGCCCCAGTATTTTTTAACTCAAATGGCATGGCGTTATAGCAATATGTTCCCCGATAAGTAATGAATGATATTTTCTCCTGGTCTTTAGTGTCCATATATATTTGGTTATTGCTAGGGAATGGAACCAAAAAACTCAGCAGATCGTGTCCAGCTGTCGAATCTATGAGTTGATCAATGTTTGGCACAGGGAAAGAATCTTTCAGGTAAACTTTGTTGAGGTCTTTGTAGTTGACGCACACCTTCCTTTTACCATTTTTCTTGGGATGTACTACGATATTGGCTAACCAATCTAGGTACTTTACCTCTCGGACGAATCCGTTGTTAAGCAGTTTGGCTACCTCTTCCTCCACGATTTTCCATTTCGAGAGTCATCATAGCTCTTTTGGACTTTTATTTCTCATATATCTAATATTTCTCTTCTTTTGCTTAATGGAGCGGCAATTAAGATTGACATTCAGATTCTGAGTCACTACCTCTGGCGGGATTCCTTTTATGTTTGCATGAGGCCAAAATAAAATCAGAGTTATCACGTAAAAATTCAGTTAGCTTAAATTTTTGCTCGGGGGTCAGCCCCAACTAATATAGACCTTCTTTTTCGATTAATGGACGAATATGATCACTTCCTCCAATTATTAGGTTGTTGAATTAACAACACTAATTTTTTCTCGTTTCACGATTCGATCCCCAGGAGCTGATTTGTCTTGCACTGGCACAGGTTGCTGTAGTTGCTATTTATATGTCCCCCCTTTGGGAAAAATACTAGCGGCCGTGATTGAATTGACTTCTCAAGTTGTTCTTTGTTCTCCTCAAATTTCTCCGATCCCCCATGGTGAATAAATTTATTATTTTGTGCAAGATTGATGGTACCACATCCATATCATGTATCCACGGTCTTCCTAGAATAGCGTTATAGGCCATTCTCCATCCACTACTTGGAACGAAGTATCTCGTGTTACCTCTTTTGCGAAGGTCCTCATGGTGATCTCTCCTTTAGTCATTTCACTGGAGTTATTAAATTCAGAGAGAAGTAGTGCTTTCGGAATGATCCATTCCTCAAGTTGCATCTCCTTGATCACTCGCATTTGAAGATATTAGCCAAGATACTTGGGTCAAGTAAAACACGTCTAAAATCAGTATCAATGATTTGTAAAGTAATTACTAGTCTGGCATTGTGCGGCATGAGCAATCCACTTGCGTCCTCATCGCTGAATTTGATTTCTCCCTCGGCCAGGGTCTTCCGGCTATGATTCTCATGAGTAATGGATACCTTTGAGAGATTCTTCGAGGTTGTGTTAGCGACATTGTTTACTACTTCACATCCGAAGATGCATTAGCCACACGCTTTGGAGATAGGGCTCGAGGTGTCACGACCTAATTTTGCACTAGGTCGAGACTGCACCTAACGCCGCCGTTAGGCAAGCCCACAAGCGAAACTACTATTTATTTATCCCCTTTCAATATATTTTTAATTACACTAAATTTCATGAAAATGTGATAAGTCTTTTTTTAAACAAAATATCAACATCATAAGTACATAGGTGTTACAAATCCCCAAAACTCTCCGTCATAAGTACTTGAGCAATTTAGCGAATATACAAAACTGCAAACTAGATAATATACAAAACTATTAATACTACTGTCCGAAAGTAATAGATAGGAATAGTAAATAAGATGGAAGGAGATTCCGGTGCTGCAGATCATAGCAAGGCAAGCAGCTCAGCCCTAAGTCTTCGATGATCGGCTACATGCCTGCGTGACCACTGGTGGAACCTGTCTCAGTACCTGCACATCAGTGCAGAAGTGTAGCATGAGTACGAAGAACAACGCGTACCCAGTAAGTATCTAGTCTAACCTCGAAGAAGTAGTGACGATGGGTCAACTTGACACTTACTAGAGGTCAGCAATAATAATGAAAGTGCATAAAGTAGACATAGTGAACATACAACAGGTATCAATGAGACAAATAAAAGCAACAACAATAAATACAACAGGAGTCCGTAACTCATCACCAATATCTCATAACTGGTCGTGAAGACCCTAACGAAGTTGCCTAGGCGAACGACCAGATCACATAAGAATAGTGGTACTCAATACTGCCGATGTGAACATCCCAATCCCATAAGAATAGTGTTACCATCATAATGCCGAGGCGAACGACCCGATCCCATAAGAGTGATGTTACTATACTGCCGAGGTGAACGACCCGATCCTATTAGAGTGGAGAAATTTACAGCGCTCGCAGAAGTACTTGCGACGCGAGAGGACATGGATTTTTCATAGTTATTAAGTATTCCTCAATTTTCCAAAATAAGAAAGCTAAGTCAAAAATTGCAACTTTAAATCCGTAGTCTCAGCTCTATTCAAGACAGTTGATATGCATGATAAACACAACAGTACAATTAAAAGCATGATGTGGATCTAAGACTATCCGGACATATCATGGAATATAGCTACGCACGGACTCTCGTCACCTCATGTGTATGTAACTCCCCACATAAGTAATACACAACAAAGATACACCTAAGGGGATGAGTTCCCTCTTACAAGGATAGGCAAGAGACTTACCTCATTTTCAAGCTCACTTCCGGTCCACTAATCCGCTCTAAGAGCCCTAAGTCGATGTCGAACAATCTGAAACTAGTCAAATATTTATTTAATTCCATAACCAAGTTTGTGGTCAAATCTCATTTTTACCAAAACCCTAGGTTTTTCTCAAAATCCCATTAATTTCACCATTTTTCCATGTTAAATCTACCTATGATTCGCGTATTTAGCTAAAGAATTGATAGGGATCACTTACCTCTTGATGTTGATGAAATCCATCACAAAATGCTCTCAAAATCGACTAAGACCAAGTGGAAAATGAGGAAAATAAAGCTAAGTCCAGCAATAAAAAGCTCTTGCATCAGTCGCAGGTGTCGCATTTGAGATATCTTGTTCGCAAATGCGACCGAAAACTTCGCAAATGCGAAGAGGGGCAGGTTCGCAAAAGCGGCAAGATCTTCGCAAATGAAAAATCCTCAATGCCCTCCCAACTTCGCAAATGCGAAAGGATCCTCGCAAATGCGAACAAAACCTCGCATTTGCGATAACCTGAGGCACCAGCAAAAAAACCATAAAACTGAAGTCCTTCCACCCCTCCGAACGCGTCCGAAACTCACCCGAGCCCTCGGAGCTCCATATCAAACGTCCACACAAGTCTAAAAATATCATACGAACTCGCTCGCATGATCGAAACGCCGAAATAACATCTAGAATCATGAATCGGACGCCAAAACGCATGAATTAAATCATGAAACTCATAAACTTCTAAAAAAAACTTCCGCGCGTCCGATTCCTATCAAATCAACTCGGAATGACGCCAAATTTTGCGTGCAAGTCATAAATCACCATACGGAACTAATCCTAGGCTCAGAATCCCAAACTAACCTCGTTAACACTAAAGTCTACTCCAAACCAAACTTAAAGAACTTGAAAAACCTTCAATGCACCAACTTTCAATATTAAGCACCGAAACGCTCCCGAGGTCATCCGAAACCCGATCCGAACACACGACCAAGTCCAAAATCATCATACGAACCTATTGGGACTGTCAAATCTCGGTTTCGAGGTCGTTTATTCAAAACGTTAACTCAAGTAGTGGCGGAGCCACCTTTTAGGAAGGAGTGTCAAATGACACCCCTTCGCGGAACAAAATATATTATGTTGCTAGGTAAAAAAATAAATTATATGTATATATACTATGTATTGACTTCCCTTAATGACACCCCTTCGCGGAAACAATACACTGTGTTTCTAGGTAAAAAAAATAGATTATATGTATATATACTATGTATTGACTCCCCTTAATTTTCTGGTATGTTTACTTTTATATATTTTGACACCCCTTAACGAAAATTCTGGCTCTGCCACTGAAATCTAGTCAAACGTAACCATTATAGGCTACTGTTAAGAAATTAAAGGTTTCGATTTCAACCGGACCCTTTTAAACCTAAACCAACCATCCCCGCAGGTCATAAAATAGTAAAAGCACATACGGTTAGTTTTATTTAGGGGAACGGAGATCTAAAAAGTAAAACGACCGGTCGAGTCGTTACACGAGGTGGTTCATTCTTTCTCCAGTTCATCATATATAATTGTTTTCCTTTTCACTGAAAAGATCAGTAAGGTACTCTTTCTTGAGGAGACGTTCCACTTTGCTTTCTAGGACATTACAATCAGTAGTTTTCTGGCTGTGGCTATTATGGAACTCGCACCAGAATTCCTGTCTACGTTTATTTGGGTCCATTCTTATCTCTTTTGGCCACCTAAATTTGTCTCCCATAGCTCTGAGTACTTCCACTAGATCGGTGGTGCTGGCGTTGAAGTTGTAATCGGCCAACTTTGGTCGAAGATGATAATCACTGAATTTTTTATGTATTCAGTTCTTTTCCTGCTCGATGAGGTACTGTGTCATTCCTTCGTCTGGGATTTTTGCCTTCACGGCTTGACTTAGACCTCTTGTTATTCTCCCAACACATGGGATTGGAATAGGGTTCATATCGGGCTCTAGAGTCTCGATGCTTGGGCTTATGCCATCTTCGAACTGCTTCGGTCCGACATTTATATTCCATCACCTCTTTGAATTCAAATCACCGAAGTGCCGAGACATCATCCTCTATTCAAAGCTTAGTATTGTATCTATAATACACGTCATTCTATGTTTTGGCAGGGAATTTACATAGGCCTTCTTTTAATTTTTTTGAAGCTTCGAAACTGCTTGGGTTCAAGTTTCTTGTAAAAGCCACAATGGCGCAATTATCTGGTACTTAGGGAAGTAGCATCCTCTCCCTTTGAAATCAGTTGATGAAATTTCGGAGCGACTCCATTTTTTCTTGCATGGATTAGAAGATGTCCTCCACTTGTTTTTCACCGTTTGGGCTCTAGAGTGGGCCTTGATGAAAGCATCTACAAGTTCAGCAAAAGAACTAATAAAATTTTCAAGTAAGTGGGTGTTTCAGGTTAGTGCTCCCATTGTCAGGGTCTCTCCAAAGTTTTTGATGAGCACTGATCCAATCTCATCCTTCATGAGGTCGTTCCCCTTGATTCCGGTCATATAAGTCATGACGTGGTCATGTGGGTCCCAGGTCCCGTCATATTTTGGGATATCCGATATTTTGAACTTCTTAGGGATAAGTGGTGGTGCCGCACTTGACTTCCACAGTTGTTGTGAGTACTTGCTGACATGGATGCCTTTGATAACATGCGGAACCGCGGAGATCTACTCAATTATGGGGCTTTGCTCTGATCTATTGGCTGAACGTTATATCCAGTCATTCTGAGTCACAAAATGGAAAGGAAATTGACAGATAAGTAAAAGATAAACAATATAATGAAAACAAGAAGTAAAAGATAAACATCATAATGAGAATAAGAACTCTGATTCAAACACTCAATTGCTAGGGCCTCACGGTAGGCGCCAAACTGTTTAACCCAAAAATAATTTCAGGAATAAACAATTAAATTTATTTTTAATGAGGTCACTAGCAATTGGTTCGAATCAAATTTAATTGAATGAATCATATAATTAAGCTAACAAAGTTGTGAATAAAGTAATACAAGTAAATAAATAAATGATAAGAATGATCTATATTGATCTCCGTAGTGAGCCACAATGCATACAAAATAAAGAGAGATTGCCCAACAATAGTAGAATAGTCTTTAACAAAGAGTAAGTTCAATAGATTTTGAATGAATGCATAAATAAATAAAATGGGGTTATTTATAGCCTAAATCCAACTTTCACATGATCATCCTCACTTCCGCATGTCGCTCTGAGTGGTTAATAAATGCCGAGATACATGTCGGTTGTGGGTGGAAAATCTGGCATAGTAGGTGTGGGTGAATCCCTAATGTTCCGAGGACAGTTGAGGACCAAGTCAAGTTTCGGGCTATGACTTCATCAATAAATCCTCGGAACCATCTTTGGGATGCTTCACCGAGACACGGTGCTTGTTTCCCTTGGGAGGAGTTACCGAACCGTGTATATTTCCTGCGAGGATCAAACTTCGCTGCCATCTTGTTCCCGAGGTTATCAAATGATGTTGTGTTATCGTGCAATTTATCCATGTGTCAAAGTTGAATTTTACCAATACAAAATATGTTGCAGACGAGAATATACGGCAACAGCCCAAGTTTCACCATGCCTTAGACTTCAACATACCTTTGGCATATACAATATTGCGTGCAAGTTGTTGAGTACAACTTAACCTGATTTGCCTAATTAATTGGATAAAACACTTAAATTTCCATTGCGCTCTAAGCTAACTTAATACTTCTCCCTGTACAAATTGTTGCCAACTAGTAACTATAAACTATAATTGATTAGTATCATTTTTAATCAGCCACTAGGAGAGGAAAAACAATTCACAAACTTCTGTATATTAAACCAACTGGAATAAATGATCAAGGCCCTTCTTAGAAGTCAAAAGTTTTATTAATATTACTTTTGAATCTACAACAACCCATTGGTTCATAGAATATTCAGATGTAAAAAGCAAGAGGAAACATACACAATGCGTCATATATATACTTCATTAAAAAAAACATACAACTTATAAGTGGATTCCAAAAAAAAAAAAAAAAAAGAAGAAGAAGAAGAACAAAAATCAAGATACATTCATTAAAAATATTTGCTTATTGAGACTCATGGAATAAGAGATTGAGAATGAACCATCCCCTTAGAGAAAATAAGCAAATAGAAGAAAGTCAGACACGATTAGGCGTTAAATTTGGAGGAGTAGGTGCTGATCCCACGCGCTTGCCACGCTCTGATCGGCAGTTCTCGGCGAACTTCAAGCTATTTTGGTGCATACCTTTCTGCCTCTCAGCTTCGGTGTACTCTGCGGCATAATAATGTTCCTCACTTCCCTTAACTGGGTCTTTCGTTGGTGGAAAAAACATGCTTCCCCATTGTGGGAAATGACAGAAAGTCACAGGAAGAGTGCACCCTATGATCATTAATCCCATGTAAGTTAGCCCTGTTGCTGTCGAGTATTTTGAGCTCGTGAAAAACAACAGTTGTGTCAATCCAGAACCGAAATTTCCTCCAGCTCCAGTCATACCCGAGATTATACCTAATGATCGGCGAGAAATGAAGGGAATAATACCGAATGTTGCACCACATGCAGCTTGAGCACCAATAGAGAAAAGGATCATGAATGTGACGGCTATGGGCAGAGAATTCGAACGCCCCAACAGCACGCAGAATACTCCTCCCAGTGTTTGTAGTATCCAAAGGACCCAAAGTCTGCCTCTCATGCCGAATCTTTTGGCTGCGTAATCTGAAGAAAATCCTCCGAATGGACGAGCTAATAAATTAGCCATACCAAATGTCGCTGCAATAATTCCCGCTGTGTGAAGCTTTAGATCAAATCTGTACGTTTTTACACTATTAGTTAGTAATGCATTTTTACCATATACAAACTAAAATGTTTCTAATTCCTCTTCATATGGACAATTATATTGTAATTGTGTTTAATACATATAAGAAACAAACCTGTCGAAGAAGTACTCTGCAATTACGTTGTCCGTAGACAGTTCAACTCCCATAGAGTATCCGTAGAGTAGGACAAAGATCCATGTCCTGTAGTTTGTTGCAGCGTACCACAATATCTGAAATAGCAAAAACGTAAAGTATGTTAGCTAAAATTCTTCTCCTTTAAAAAAAAGAATTTTCTTTTTTTAAGAGATGAAAGAGTCTTAGTGTAATCGGAGTACTAACGTTGGAGAATTTATCTTTAGAAACACCACCCTTCTTCTGTAAATCACCACGGTTCCCATCAGGCAAATCTTGGCCAAGAGTCAACACCAAAATACCCATCACAATATGAAGCCAGCCAGGAATGAAAAATGCAATTCTCCAAGCAGTGAATGGAGTTGCTCCTGCTCTTCTTATTATATCATACACAATTGGCATAATAAGTTGAGTCGCACCACCACCCATATTTCCCCATCCTGCAGCTGTCCCATTGACAAGTCCTATAATCTGACTATTAAACATAGTACTCATCCAATATTGGCACGACACAAATGTTGCTAGCGAGAATCCGATCATGAACCGGACAGCAACATATCCTCCAGCCGACGACACAAATGACATGCAAAATACAGTTGGGGCTGACAACATAATCAGAAATGCACAGCCATATCTTGGCCCTAACATATCACAAACTGCACCCATAACAAGCCTAGATAAAATACTTCCGGAAACGGAAGCAACTCCGGCATTACCAACATCCATTTTGGTTAAATTTAGGTTGTCCCTAATGATAGGAACTAAAGGGGCAGCGGCAAAAGTTGAAACAAAACAAGTGAAGAAAGAAATCCAGGAGAGCTGGAAAGTAAGACCATGAGGCTTTGAAAATGAATAGAACTTAAAAACCTTGGCTTTGTGTTCAGTATCAACTGGTACTGAAAATTTTGCAGTGGTATCAGTTGGCACCATCGGAGAAGCCACTGAGAAAGCAAGAACTGGCTCTCTACCAGTGACTCCATGCATGGAACTCCCTGGTTCGCCCTCAATATCAGCCATTTTTTTCTTAAGGAAAAAAACTGATTGAAATGTTAAAAATAAAATTGATGTGTTTGTTTCCAAGAAGGTGCAGAGAGGGAGTGTTTATATAGGTATCAAAGAGTTGACATTGGTGTAATTAAGGCAAGTGATTAGCGACTGCCAATGGCTATATTCCGTTTTTGGAGGATTTAAATATTTGATTAAGGAATCCATTTCGCCGCATCTGAATATGAATAGTGCTAACCTTATCGTATATCCCAAAGGTTCAGTGATGACCATTCTCGGTATCTTCATTAATTAGTTGGAGTACTACTATACCATATTTAAACTTAAGTTACGTTACCCTTTTGAGTTTTGACTTTGAAGTATGGAACCAGTCTTTCGCAATTACCAGAACTTCTTATTTAGGCCACTCAACCATACTTGACAACTTTACAACGAATTTAAGTTATACACGATGGTATTAAGATATTTTACACACGATCAGTTTAACCTATTATAACGTTTATTATCATTTTTATCGTTGTTAATACACTTATTGTAGGGATTTATCTAAAATTACCTTATAAATAACAATATGCGTACACTGTCAACATAAATTTACATTCCCCGTCATTACAAGTACTCCATACAATAGTTGAAGTGTGTGCAAGCTGAGTCTAATAATGTGATTAAAAGATCATTATATATTTGGTTGTGGGTTGAAAGATCACTAACTCTCATACATTGCATTTGGGAGATTCTGTCTCCATTCATTTACCCATGCGGATTTTTCATCTTTTCTTTCTAAAAGCACATCCAACCACTCGGCAAGTGACTCCAACAAGGTTGGAAAAGAGAGGGAGTACAAAAAAGAACGGCTCATATTAATCACACTTAAACTAGTACGTACAAAAGGTAAGTAGTAGAGAAAAAGAGGTCAAAAACGCACTAATAGCTGTTAAAATAATGGCTGGTGTTAATTGCAGTCAAATAAGCTATGTGTATAATTGGAGGAAAGGTCACTCTTTCCTTATACTTTTCAAATGGAGTAATATAAAACTTAATTTCATAGAGCAATTATTAGACAAATTAGTCTTCTTTCCCACGTATTTCCTTATTTAAATGCAGATGCAGAGATCTACAACAACTAGTTCCAAGGTCAAATGGCAGACTGTTAGATATTTTTGCTAATAACAAGCTGTTGAGTAATCTTTAATAAGTATTATATTTTTGGGTATGCTAAGGAGATGGAGACAGAAACTATTAGTATCATGATAATTTACCTTAGCCTTTGAGAAGTTCATAGAGTTTCAATTATTGTGAATTATTTAGAAGACTCTTTAAGACGATGACCTGGTAAATTGTTGGAAATCAAGTGGATGACACACTTAATTAATTTAATTATGTGTATCATTCTTATATACATTTCTCAAAAATTCAATTTTATATATATATATTATTGAATAGTCCTCTCTCTAATCGGCAGAAATAGGGCACCATTATAAGTCCTAGCCATGATGATCAGGTCGATTGGTTATTGGCAGGAGACAGATAAGGGAAAGTTTGACAACATTATATAGAACGTCTTTAATTTGGTTAGCATCCTGATTATATTGCGAATCCATAATGAAATACAAGCTCAGAGATTTCTCATTCAAAAACATATATTGAATTATTATCTGCCACTTTTTTCAGTTATTCGAAGGGACAAATTTATATGTGTCATAATAAATACAACAAAAAAAAGTCATTTAAGAAAAGTTCAATTATGCTTATTTTCCTTTAGATTGAGCAAAGGTAAAGTCATTTAAATGTGATCTAGGTCACGGATTCTAGTCGGAAAATCAACCACCAATCTTGTAATCAAGGAAACTCAGTTGTCATACCTCTGCTCGTGTTTTCTTCCATGTCCCTTTCCCTGAGCAGTTCAACAGCTAGTAGATTGACGAACTAAGCTTTCAGTTTCCAAATAAATGCTTTCTCATTGAACTTCCAGTGAATAACTGCAAGGTCAAATGTCTTTTCATCTCATGTAATAGCCGTTGCAGAGTTCGCTATATTCATGAGAGCTGAGGACTTCTGAAGCTCTAAAATTTGGTTTTCCATATTTGTGCTAAAACAAGAGCATTGGCTACGGCTTTTCGGGAACCCAGTAATTTTTGCGTAGACTCTGTATTTATATTAAAAAATTCACTAAATATTTGTAAATATCTAACTGTGAACCCAAATATTATTACATATTAATTTGAAATTATGGTAGGAACCCATAAGCTTTCGAAAAAGGGGTAAAAATGGGGAGGATATGAGATTGACCTTAGACAGATCTTACATCGAGAAATTAAAGGAGGAAAAAATAAGGAATAATACGTAATTACCCAACGGGATATAACCATTTTGCCATGTGCACCCTTTATCTTTGTTAGGGTCCTATGACCCCTCTATACCATGTTTGAAGTGAAATTATTACCCCATTTTTTTTACGAGCATCGGTTTCACACAAATATATAAAACACACGCGTCTACCAGGTAATGCTACGTCATTTTTAAATATAGTTTTTATTTTCTTTTTAATCACTATTTTTTCATTTTACCTTTTATGTCTTTTCTCTCTTTTTCTGTCATTTTTTTTTCTCTTCTTCTCCTACAACCTCTATCAAGCTGTTTTTGCCATACCACCACCATTATTGCCGTAGCCACCACCCCTTGTTCTTCCCCAACCTCCTACCCCTTTCTCCTTTTTCTCCAACTAAACCCATCATCGAATCACCCCCTCCCCCTCAAATTCGTCAGTTTCAGTAAATTATCATTTGACTCCAACTCGAAGGCTCAATCTTTGATTTTGATACTCAAATCAGCCCCCAATTTTCATTTCTTCTTGGGCTTTAAGAAATCAAAGTAGGAAAGGTTGGGATAAGTTAAATATTAATTAACCAAAACGAAAATAAAACAAAAAAGATGATAGAATTTAAGAGTCCACCAAACTATATAGAGAATCAGGTTCTCTATAAGTTCTCACAGATATAAGTTTCCATAGAAACCACGCACACTGCAGTGAGTAAATGACAGGAGAAATTTTACGTGAAAAATTCTCAACTCAACGGGATTAAAAACCATGACCTACCCTTGTAAGATTTTAATTTCACTACTAAGCAACTTTCAGATTACAGCCTATGTAGCCTAGGGATTAACCTCTTAATCCCTCACTAACTTGTAACATTCTATTACAAGCCACTTTGTAATAACTCTATTACAAAGACTTTACAACTCGACTAACTCTAGCCAAGACACAAACACAAGGGTTTATGATTTACAAAAGGTTTCCTACGCAATGCTTCTAAACAAGCTAAGTAGGAATTACAATTGAAGAACTATTACAAAGTTACAACTCAACTAAGGACATACAATAACATGATATGGGAAACTAGTCCGTAGTAGTGTTGTTCTTGATGCACTTGAGAATCGTTCTCTTGACGATCAATCACAGAGAGTGTGCTTGAGTAAATTCTCTAAGTATTTACAATATTTGTTTTACCTTCCTTGATGTTAATAATGCATTTGTGACATCACTAGGATGATGTAAGCAAGGTAGATAAAAGACACTCCCCATAAAGTTGACTGATGCACTGTAGCGTGTGCAGCCAGCAACTTTACAGCTGGGGCAGTTGAGTTGTGCAGTTTCTTCGGGAAGCGGTAGCTATCTGTTCCCTCTGTTGTTCCTTTGACTCTGAAGAGTTGAAGCATATCCCATGCTGGAACCTTTTGATCTTAAGATCTTGAGGATGTGTAACAAGTTCCTTATCTGGTTCTTGACAGTAAGTTTGTTAGATCATCAAAATATAACAGGGATATACATATAGCCTATCAATTTCCTCCTTTTTGGTGATGACAAACTTATAATTCATGTTCGCTGGATTCCTTAACATGACTCATCATGTCTGCCTTTCTATTTACCATGTCAATAACTTCACCTGGAACAGATAAAGGTTCTCCATCTTGGCTAACACGTCTTTCCTTCTCACAGGAGAGGTGAGATTCATCAAAGATAACATGTATACTCTCTTCAACACATTGAGTCCTTTTGTTGTATACTTTGTAAGCTTTTCTTTGAGATGAGTATCCCAAAAAGATTCCTTCATCACTTTTGGTATCGAATTTTCCAAGAGTTTCCTTTCCATTATTGAAGACAAAACATTTACACCCAAAAGTCCTTAGATATGTCAGCTTGGGCTTCCTTCCATTCAGCAGTTCATATGGAGTCTTGTTCAGAAGGGACCTGATCATGTACATATTCACCAAATAGCAAGCAGTATTGACAGCTTCTGCCAAGAAATTCTTTGCAATCTCACTGTCAATTAACATTGTCCTTGCCATATCTTCAAGAGTTCTATTCTTCCTCTCCATAACACCATTTTGTTGAGGTGTTCTTGGAGCTGAAAAATTATGAGTGATATCATTTTCAGTACAGAACTCATCAAATTTGGCATTGTCGAGCTCTGTCCCGTGATCAAACCTGATGCAAGCTACATTATTACCCATCTTCACTTGAATCGTTTTGATGAAGGCAACAAACACTTCAAAGTTTTCATCCTTGGTTCTAAGAAACATAGTCTAGGTGAATTTCGTTAACTATAATGAAGATATATTTCTTTCCTCCCCTGCTTGCCACCCTCATGGGTCCACATAAATCCATGTGAAGAAGATCAAGTGGCCTTAAGGTACTGACTTCCCTTTTGGACTTGAATGAGGATCTGACTTGCTTGCCTTTTACACATGCATCACACACTTTGTGATCTTTGAAACTTGACTTGGGCAGACCATGAACCAGGTCCTTCCTGACTAATTTGTTCATTAACGTAAAGCTTGCATGACCCAGCCTCATATTCCATAATTCAGCATCATCATCAACAACACTTAGACAGCTGAGATCACCATTCTGCAGAAACTCAAAATCAGCAACATAGATATTTTTGTATCTTTTAGCTACTAGCACCACCTCACCAGTCACTAGATTTGTGACTGTACATATTTTTAACACAAAATCCACCTTATTTCCCTTGTCACAGATCTGGGAATCACTTAGCAAGCTGTACTTCAACACGTTCACGTAGTACACATTTTCGATTGAGTGTGAGAGAGACTTCCCAATCCTTCTAACTCCTAGAATGTATCCTTTCTTGACATTTCCAAAGGATACACTCCCTCCTTGGAGGGCCTTAAGTGAAAGGAAATCATTTGTACTTCCAGTCATATGCTTTGAGCAACCGCTATCCATGTACCATTGTAGGCTGCTTCCTTTCACTGTTCCCTGCACAAGAAAATCAAGAGTTAGACTTAGGAACCCAAACGAGTTTGGGTCCCTTGTAATGAGGAAAGGGTGAATGAGGGATCTTCTGGTCCAAGCAGGCATCATGTGTTTTTTATATGATGGACCAGGTTCTCTACCAGTAGTTACTTTTTCAGCGAAAACTTTATTTTTCTGCTGTGACTGAAATCTGGCCTTGTAGTTTTCTTTAAAGTGTCCAGTGTTGCCATAGTGAGTGCAAAGCCAATTATCAGGTACAGTAGCGTACTTGCTATGAGGATTGTAAGGAATCTTTTTCCTTTGGAACCCAATCCCATGTCTGTTTCCCCTATTGTTGGTGTACATGGCAGTGATAGCATCAGAGGACCAGGTCCACTTGAGTGATTTTTCAAGGTCACTCTTCACTCCCCCTAGTTATTCATGAAGTTGTTTGTTTTTCTCAAACTCAGCACACAGACTGGACTTCACTGAATTTAACTCACTTTCAAGCTTAATGTGTGCCTCACTTGCAACTTCCTTTCCCTTTTGAGAATTTTCAAGCTTACTCTCCATTTTAAGTTTCCCAATTGTTTCCTTCAAGTCCACTAGCACCACTAATAGGTCATCTCTCTCATGCTCAATGTTAGCAACCCTCTCAGTTAAGACTTCTTTTTCTTTTCTTACACACTCAGTGGTCTCTTTTAGGTCTACCACAACGACCATTAGATCATCTCTTTCATGTTCTTTATTTGCAATTTTTTCATCTAAGGCCTCATTTTCTTTCTTCAAGTTCTCAATTGTTTTCTTTAAATCAACTACAATGACTACTAGGTCATCTATGATCTGTTCTGCTTCTCCTAATTCCACAGTTAAAGTATCTTTATTATTTATAAGACTGTGATAATAAGATTTCAGATTTCTCTGAACATCTAGAAAATTTACCTCATTGTCGTCGTCGTCTTCATCATCATCAGACTAATCCATCAAGGCAAAGATTGAATCATACTCATTTGCTTCACCTTCTACTGCTTGAACTATCACCATGATCATTTTCTTCTTCAGATTCGCTGGAGGAATCTCCCCATGCAGCAAGAGCTTTTTTCACAACATTGTCAGTGACATTCTTTCTCTTGAAGCGTTTATCAGGAACCGGGTTCCTCTTAGCTGTTTTATCTGTGTTGTGATTGAATTGGTCCTACTTTAGGAGGGGACAGTCCTTGATGAAGTGTCCTGACTTGCCACACTTATGACATAGGTCATAGTTTTTTGGCTTGCTAGAACTCTCCCTTTTTGGAATGCCTCAATTTCTGCAAACCATCTTCTGAAATCTTCTTGTCAAGTAAGCCATATCACCATCCTCACCACTTGAATCATCGTTGTCCGTATTGAGGAACAGGTTCTTCTCTCTTTTGGGCTCTCTTCTTTCATTGTCCTTCTTTTTCTTCATTTTATATGTTCTCAGATTGCCAACGAGTTCATCGATGGTCAGTTTCTGTAAGTCCTTCGCCTCTGTAATGGCGTTCACTTTGCTTTCCCAAGAACTGGGCAGCACGCTAAGGATTTTCCTAACAAGCTTGTTTCTTGAAATAATTTCACTAAGAGAGTGGAGTTCATTAATGATAGAGGTGAAGCGAATATGCATATCTTGGATGGATTCATCATCTTTCATCCTGAAGAGCTCGTATTCAGTTGTAAGCATGTCGATCTTGGATTGCTTGACCTGTGTTGTTCCTTCGTGAGCTGTCTAGAGAGCTTCCCATATTTCCTTGGCTGACTGACATACCGATATTCTATTGTATTCATTAGGACCAATACTACAGACAAGGATTTTCTTTGCACGAAAATTCTTCTCTATGGCTTTCCGATCGGCATCATTAAATTCTTTTCTTGTTTTAGGAATAGTTACAGCAGGGTCACCACTGGATTTTGTGGGAACGAAGGGTCCATCACAGATGATGTCCCAGAGCTCAGAATCTTCAGCCATGATAAAATCGTGCATCCTTATCTTCCACCATCCATAATACTCGCCATTGAATCTTGGTGGCCTGTAGGTGGACTGACCTTCTTTAAAGTTTGGTGGAGCAGCCATGAGGATCCTTTCTAGGTGTTAGCCTGATAGAAAGAACCTGCTCTGATACCAATTGATAGAACTTAAGGGTCCACCAAACTATATAGAGAACCAGGTTCTCTATAAGTTCTCACAGATATAAGTTTCCACAGAAATCACGCACATTACAGTGAGTAAATGACAGGAGGATTTTTACGTGAAAAATTCTCAACTCAACGGGATTAAAAATCACGACCTACCCTTGTAGGATTTCAACTTAACTACTGAGAAACTTTCAGATTATAACCTATGTAACCTAGGGATTAACCTCTTAATCCCTCACTAACTTGTAACACTCTATTACAAGTCACTTTATAATAACTCTATTACAAAGACTTTATAACTCGACTAACTCTAGCCAAGACACAAACACAAGGGCTTATGATTTACAAAGGGTTTCCTACGCAATGCTTCTAAACAAGCTAAGTAGGAATTACAATTGAAGAAATATTACAAAGTTACAACTCAACTAAGGGCATACAATAAGTTGATATGGGGAAATGGTCAGTAGTAGTGTTGTTCTTTGTTCTTGATGCACTTGAAAATCATTCTCTTGATGATCAATCACAGAGAGTGTGCTTGAGTAAATTCTCTAAGTGTTCACAATATTTGTTTTACCTTTCTTGATGTTAATAATGCATTTGTGACATCACTAGGATGATGTAAGCAAGGTAGATAAAAGACATTCTCCATAAAGTTGACTGTTGCATTGTTCCTATACTATAGCGTGTGCAAGCAGCAACTTTACAGCTGGGGCAGTTGAGTTGTGCAGTTTCTTTGGGAAGCGGTAGCTATCTGTTCCCTCTGTTGTTCCTTTGACTCTGAAGAGTTGAACCATATCCCAAGCTGGAACCTTTTGATTTTAAGGTCTTGAGAAATGTGTAACAGGTTCCTTATCTGGTTCTTGATGGTAAGTTTGTTAGACCATCAAAACATATCAGGGATATACATGTAGCCTATCAAAAGAAAAGAAAGTGACTGATAATTAATGTAAAAGCTAATGACATGATGGTGGTTATGGAGGATATGAAGGTGGTCGGCTGTATGTGGGAGAAGCAAAAGGAAGAAGAGAAAAAATAAAAGAAAAAGAAAAGAAAAAAGTAAAACAAAGTAAAAATTATATTTTTATTTTAAAAAAGGAAAAATACGCTTAAATTTATCCTATCACGCGCTACATTAAAGTATAGAATATTTTTTATGCCACATAAGCATAAAAGGGGGTAATAATTTCACCTCAAACATGTATAGGAGGGTTATAGAACCAAACAAAAATAAAGGTGCATCTAATAAAGTGGTTTAATCCCAATGGGATAATTACGTATTATCCCAAAAAATAAAGCACTGAATATAAGACAAAGCACAGATTCATATGATATATACGCTATTGAATTCGAGAATGGTGTAGCCCAAGGGATAAATTTGTAAAATTTGTCGGGCCAACGCAAAATCTTGGACTTGGACCGTAATTGTTAACCTACATGTAACTTGAGAATTGTTTTAGTATATATACAAATTTTTAAACTTATTTACCTAGTTTATTTAAGTTTCCTATTTATAAAAAGTAACTAATTTTTTTTACAAAATATATACAAATTCGGTCAAATCTACAATATATTTACAACTTAAATACAATCTTTTTTGCATAGAATTCGGTTAAAAACTAAAATCTACATATACAATTTATATACAATTATGTTAGTTGTATATATTATGTATGTCGTTTCTACACCCAACATACAAAATATATACAATTTATTTATGTCTTCTTCTTCGAATTTCAATTTGAAATTTCAACCAAAACCACCTTGAATCTTCACCAAATTCTCTCAAAATTGAATATAAACTCTAAAGGATATTCCCAATCATTTGTAACAACACCCAATCCAAACAAATAATAATTTTACAAAATTTAACTTTTGAATTTAAAGCTTCAAAACTTTTTAATGGTTGTCAATAGAGTTTCGCAATATCAATTATGTTCTAATGATAAAATTATCCCAAAAAAAGAAACATTCGTTAACAAGCAAACAGATCATCAGTGTCGTTCAAATGGTTTTCATTTGAACTATCATTAATTGCCCTAATTGGATGTCCATGCTCATAGAAGAAAACCTTAATGTTGAGGGGCACGGAATATGAGCCTAGATTTTATAAGCAGCAAGCTTCTAGGTTGGTACTACTAGTCACATAGTTTAAGCTTCTAGGTTGGATGAAGAAGAAGAGAGAAAATAGGAAAGATTAGATTCTAAGATATTATTTTGTATATAAGTAAATTATGTATCAACTTATAACTAAATTAAAATTTTAATACTCAGTAAATAAATTTCAAAAATCGTATAAATATGTAAAAATCTCTTAATATTTGCGCCACGTAGATTAGCATTCAATGGATAAACAAAGCATTTCATGAAAAACTTAATACCCAAACTAATAATGAGAACTATCAGTAGATACATACGTGTATGTAAAATCAAATTTCCTCCTAGAAATGCGGAGTTGACTATGCCGGCCAAATATTAAAAGAAGATTTGATATAAAAAAATCCTTTTGAGTTTACACTAGTTTTAAAAGAAGTTTTGATATAAATTAACATAATATCTTACATAAAAAACAAATTTTAAACTGACAGCACTTTGGAAATAAAAATGCTCACAAACAATTTAGCTCAGAAAATTTACTTCACTTCCCGAATTTAACTACAAAAAGCTATACAGCATGATATTATGAGAAATCAAGACTAAAAGATATGTCTCAGTAACCTTTTAATTAAATAAATAGAAAAGGGTGAGAAATACTCTTAACATATTGAAAATGGTTTAACTTTGCCCTCCTTCCACCTCTTAGGCCATAGTTGCCCTTTAAGTTAACTTTTGGATTAAAAATATCCCCCATTTTAACAGATATTTTTGATAGCATATGTGGATCCTTTAATTAAATATGTGGCACTTATTTATTGGTCCACCGACAATTAGACCAACCCAAAAATAATTCAACCCATCCACATTAAAACCCAAAACAATTACAAACCATTTGATTTTTCTAGCAGAAATTGTCCAAAGATTTTCAGCACTGCAAGTTTCTATTACAACAATGGAAAGCTTGAAGTTCAATCTTCACAACAAGGTACTGACACAATATTTTAAGTTCCAAACAACTTTAGCCAAGCAATTTAACACAACTGATCTCAATAAAGAAATCCAGCAGTAGAGGATTCAACAATGCCTAGTACGAGCTCCTCGAACCAGCAGCTATACTTGATTCTCAGCTTCAATTCAATAGGTTTTTTCGAATGATTTCCAACAACCCTTAAATCAGTACTACAAATTTTTAGCAACCCCAGATTCATTCTTGAGAACCTAGGAAGGAATTCGAAAATTTCAACCAACATACTTCAAATTCAGTATAAACTTCTCAAAGATTATAAAAAATGGTGTTTTGAAACCAGAAACAACTCAAAATCCCAGATTTAAAACACTCAATTGATCCCTTAACAAATTTTCGGTGTTAAAATTAAACTCAAGTTTCCGGATCATTCAACAATGGCGATACAAAATTTTCTGGCGCAAATTCAATTCCAACAACAAGTATTGGCAGAAAACAAATTCAAATGATTTCGCAGCCTCAATAATGGTTAAACTTCAAAAAAAATCCACAAATTTAAAATTTGTTTGAGCCCCGTTTCTTCAATGTTTTGCGTTTTATGAGTGTGTATTCAGAAACTGCGACGATTTTTGGTTAAAACTAGCGCAAAAAAGCTCCAACCTATTCTATATCTAAGCTCAGCTAAGCTTCTTCGAAAATGGTGGATTCTTCGAAATCCAGTTCCAACAATAGCCAAACTCAGGTGTAAACAAATAAATCCTAATGGGTCGGGTAATTTATGAGTCGGATTATTTATGGATCGGGTCTAATAGCCAGGTGGATCAATAAATTAATGCCAAGTGTAACGACCCGACTTGTCGTTTTAAAACTTTACGCACCGTTCAGTGACTTAAGGTCTCGAGCAGCTTCGCAATATGTATTATGACATGTGGGTGTGGTCGAGTTTGATTTACTCAAGATTCAGAATTAAATTAAAAGAACAATCCTTATTTAGAAATTTAAATGGAAAGAGTTGACTAGAGAGCTGACTTTTGAGTAAACGACTCCGGAATAGAATTTTGATGATGTCAATAGCTCCATATGGTGATTTTGGACTTAAGAGCGTGTCCGAAAAATTATTTGGAGGTCCGTAGTGGAAGCAAGCTTGAAATGGCAAAAAATTGAATTTTGGAAAGTTTAACTGGGGGGCTGACTTTTTGATATCGGGGTCGAAATCTTATTCTGGAAATTTAAATAGTTTCGTTATGTCATTTATGACTTGTGTGCAAAATTTAAAGTCATTCCGGATTGATTTGATATGTTTCGGCACAAGATATAGAATTTGAAAGTTCAAAGTTCATAGATTTTGATTTGAGGTGTGATTCGTCATTTTGATGTTGTTTGATATGATTTGAGGCCTCGAGTAGGTCTGTGTTATGTTATGAAACTTATTGATATGTTCGGATGGGGTCCCGAGGGCCTCGGGTGAGTTTCGGATGGTTAACGGATCGAATTTGGATTTGGAGGAGGAGCTGAAGCAGCTAGGCTGCTAGTGTGATCACACCTGCGCGAAAAAGGGCCGCAGGTGCGAGCTCGCGAATGCGAGGAATGATTCGCAGAAGCGAAAAGGCAGGGGCTGTCCAGGCACCGCGGGTGCAAAAATAATCATCGCGGATGCGAACACCGCGGGTGCGAAAAAAATCATCACGGGTGCGAAGACCACAGACGCGAATATATCATTGCGGGTGCGAAGACCGCAGGTGCGAAGAAATCACCGCGGGTGCGAAAATCCTGGACAGAATGTTAAAAAGTGACGGGTTCCGAGTTTTGCCATTTTTGGGCCTTCAAGCACGGTTTCTGGGGCGATTTTGAGAGAGAATTCAAGGAAAACTTGAGGTAAGTCACTTGTGATCATTTCTACTCCATAATATTGAATTATCATCGACTAATCCGACTAGATTACATGTTTTTGAAGTGTAAATAGGGGGTTTGAACTTAGGGATTTGAAAATAAGATTTGAAGATTTCAAGGTCGAGTTGAGGTCGGATTTTGGTAAAATTAATATGGTTAGACTCGTGGTTGAATGGGATTTCGGATTTTATAACTTTTGTCGGGTTCCGAGATATGGGCCCCACAGACGACTTTTGAGCTAATTTCGGATTTTTGGTTGGAAAATTAGTATTTTCTTATGGAATTAATTCCAATAAATTTTATTGACTGAATCGAATTATTTGTGACTAGATTCGAGGTGTTTGGAGGTCAAATTCAAGAAACAAGGCGATTATGGAATATTGACAAAACTTCAAAAAGGCAAGTATTTTGTCTAACCTCGAGTGGGGAATTATCCCTTAGGCATTGAGTCTTATGTGAAAATTGTGTAATTAAAAACCATGTACGCGAGGTGACGAGTACGTACTTGATTTATATGTGCAAATTATATCGGTTGAAATTCGTAGGCGCCCTTAAGGATTAAGTTGGAAAATTGTTGTAACTTATTCAATCCCTTATTTGTCATACCTCATTCTTTGTTTGCCGAGGTTATTTTTATAGGATAAATTGGTGTGATTGTCACTTGACTTTTATGTGAATTTTGTGTTTGTTTGAGTTGCCATTTTTTTATAGAAAACACTTTCATTATTGATTTTACCTACAAATAATTAAAATAGAAAATTTAGTTAATAAGATGAATTACTTTTCAGTTCACGTTGTGAAAAATTTGGTATTGAATTATAAAGGCCGTAAATCATATTGAGGCAAAGAGCCAAATTATGAAATATTATTCGGTTAAGTTGTTCACTCCCGAATATTTTGTTAAGATGTTGTGCACATTATGATCGAGTCATGGCTCCTTATTGTGAAAAAATAATGTGTTGTTGATTTCTGTGGCAAGTTATAATATTTGAGCGCTTGATGTGCAATTTATGATTGTAACGACCCGGCCGGTCATTTTGAGAGTAATAGCCCCGATCCCCTATTAACTGCTTTCCCCAAATCTTTTTCTGCTATTGTGACTTGTCGGGATGATTGGTTTTGAGTTTCGGAGTGTTTTGGGACACTTAGTCCCTAAATGAGAGCTTAAGCCTTAGGATTTGGACCGTAGTCGGAACTATGTGAATACGACTCCGAAATGGAATTTCATCATTTCCGTTAACTCCGTTAGGTGATTTTGGGTTTAGGAGCATGTCTGGATTGTGTTTTGGAGGTTCGTAGCTCATTTAGGCTTGAAATGGCGAAAGTCGAATTTTTGGAGTTTTGGGCCGGTAGTGGAATTTTTTATATCGGGGTCATTTTCTGATTTCGGAAGTTGGAGTAGGTCCGTAATGTTGATTATGACTTTTGCTCAAAATTTGAGGTCAATCGGACGTGATTTGATAGGTTTCAATATCGGTTGTAGAATTTTGAAGTTTCAAGTTCTTTAACTTTGAATTGGAAGGTGATTCGTGATTTTAGCGTTGTTTGATGGGATTTGAGAGCTCGACTAAGTTCGCATGGTGTTTTAGGATTGGTTGGTATGTTTAGTTGAGGTCCCGGGGGCCTTGGGTGTGTTTCGGATGCTTAACGGGTGAAAGCTTGGACTTAGAGGAATTTCTGATTTTTGCTGGTTCTCGTATTTTCGCACCTGCGGTGGGGAGTCCATAGGTGCGGCCTCGTAGAAGCGAGACTTGCAGGCTCAGATGCGAGAAGTCGAGAGTTTCCCTAGGGTCGCAGGTGCGAGGAAGTTCCGCATCTGCGATGCCCGCAAATGCGCAAGATGCGCAGAAGCGGAAGGGATGTCCGTAGGTGTGGCCCTTTCGTCGCAGGTGCAAAGGCAGAGGGGGTAAATGAGTTTCGCAGATGCGCACGTTTTTCGCACAAGCGCACCCGCAGGTGCGAGCCCAGGTTCCGCCGGTGCGGAAATACCTGGGCAGTGATTAAAACCGAAGGGCTTCGCGATTTTTGTCATTTTTGGCTTTGCAAACTCGGGTTAGGACGATTTTTGAGAGCATTTTCGAAGCATTTCTTGAGGTAAGTTCCTTGTGCTTATTTTTGGTCAATAACCTTGCCTTGCCATGTATTTTCTCACCTAGTTAATATGTATTTAAGGTGGAAATTGGAAGTTGGAGGCTAGGAATTTGAAAGTTTGAATTGTGGATTGGAGGACCATTTGGTGTCAGATTTTAGTAAATTTGATATGGTTAGACTCGTGAGTGAATGAGCTTTCTAGTTTCGTCAATTTTGTTGGGTTTTGAGATGTGGGCCCGGGGGCGGGTTTGAGCCAATTTCGGGTTTTGGCCTAATTTTGTAGTTTTTCTTATGGGATTCATTCCATTAGCGCGTATTGATGGTATTGTGCTGTTTTGAATAGATTCGGGCCATTTGGAGTCGGATACCCGTGGCAAGAACATGATATCAAGTTTATTTGAGCGGTTCGAGGTAAGTGGCTTGCCTAACCTTGTGTTGGGGACTTCCCCCTTAGGATATCTTGATATTGTTTGGTGTGTGGGCGCCGTGTACGTGAGGTGACGAGTACGTACACGGGCTATTATTGCAAAAATCATGTTTAACCTTTTTAAACCATAAATTGCTTCTCTTATTAATTGTACTAATATGTTTAATTGTGTAGTTTAGCCTAGAAAAGCATGCTTACGTGTTTTAACTGAACATGACGCACAATTGACATTTTGTGCGTCATGTTCAGTTAAGTCCTTATTTGCCTTATCTGTGTCCAGTATAAACTGTATAACTCGATGTCATACCTGTCATTTCATCTTGTGTTTCATATTTAAATTGGGACTACAGACGTATTCCGGGAGATCCCTTTGTACTGCATATTTACTTTGGGACTACGGACATATTTCGGTAGATCTCCCTGTATTGCATATTTACTTTGGGACTACGGACGTATACCGGGAGATCCCCATGTACTGCATATTTACTTTGGGACTACGGACGTATTTCGGGAGATTCTCCAGCACTGCATATTTACTTTGGGACTACGAACGTATTCCGGGAGATCCCCCTGTACTGCATATTCATTTGAAACTATGGGACGGTATCCCGAGAGACTTCCCACTGTGTTTACCTTGTTTTGAGCCGAGGGCTCCCTTAACTGTTAAATTTTCGAGAATTTCTTTAACTGTATTGCCGTAAATTCTACTTATATTTTTTACTGTTTAATTTATTATATTTACTCCGGTAGGGCCTTGACCTGACCTCGTCACTACTCGACCGAGGTTAGGCTTGGCACTTACTGGTACTATTGTGGTGTACTTATGTCCTTTCCTGCATATGTTTTTCGTGTGCAGATCCAGGTACGAGCTATCAGCCTTGGGGTTAGTGCGTGCTGCTGATTCTAGGAGACTTCAAGGTATTTCTGCTTGCGTCCGCAGATCTTCGGAGTCCCCTTCTACTCCTTTGTCTAGAGACTTTCCTTATTATCTTCAGACTTTTGTATAGAGCTACATAGATTATAGCATCTTGTAACTTAGTGATATTCCGAGTTTTGGGAAACTATTTTGTATATGCCGAGTGGTGCTACTCTTGGCTATGTATAATATGCTGTTTACCTTTAAAATGTTGTGTTTTCTTTATATTTTTTGCAATATTAAGCTTACCTACTCGTAAAGACTAGGTGCCATCACGACCCCTTTCGGAGGGATAATTTGGATCGTGACAAGTTGGTATCAAAGCACTAGGTTCGTAGGAGTCGCGAGTCACAAGCCGGTTTATTAGAGTCTCGCGGATCGGCTTATCTTCGGGAGGCTATATAACTGTTAAGAACAATCATATTTCTTTGATTTCCTTGTCGTGCGAGTTATTGACACCAAAAAAATTCTAAGATTCTATTCTATTCTTTCTCACAGATGGTGAGGACCCGCAATGGGAGGACCGACGATCAAGCACCCGAGCCCCTTTCCAGAGCCACCAGAGGCCGGGGTCGGGGTAGAGGACGACCACGCGGTGCAGCCCGAGCACCTGGGAGAGCTGCGTCAGAGGAGCCCCCAGCAGCTCCAGCTGGAGGGCTAGCGCCGGAGATCCCTATTGCTACTCCAGCCCTCCAGGAGAATTTAG
This sequence comes from Nicotiana tabacum, assembly GCF_000715075.1. Taxonomy (NCBI): domain Eukaryota; kingdom Viridiplantae; phylum Streptophyta; class Magnoliopsida; order Solanales; family Solanaceae; genus Nicotiana; species Nicotiana tabacum. Next base: position 62,795,668 of record NC_134101.1, read on the forward strand.
CTCAGTTCTTGAGCATGTTTAGCACTCTGGCTTAGGCTGGACTATTTTTGATAGCTCCCGCTACATCTTAGGTCGGGGGAGGGGCACAGACTCCCGCAGCCCGCACCCCTGAGCAGAGGGTCCAGGTTGATCAGGCCCCAGAGTATATTCATATGCCCCCAGTAGCTCCGGCTCAGCATGAGATCAGGGTAACTACTTCTGAGGTAGAGCAGCTCAGACTTGAGAGGTACAAGAAGTACCACCCACCTACTTTCAGCGGACTAGCTTCAGATGATGCTCTGGGTTTTCTTGAGGAGTGTCATCGTATTCTTCGCACTATGGGCATTATGGAGACGGGTGGGATTTCTTTCACCGCTTTCCAGCTGAGGGGAGAAGTATATCAGTGGTGGCGTGCCTATGAGCTGAGTAGTCCGGACGAGGCAGCCTCACTCACTTGGACTCAGTTTTCAGAGATGTTCTTGCGTGAGTATGTTCCTCAGATCCTTAGGGATGCTTGGCGCGCAGAGTTCGAGCAGTTGCGTCAGGGTTCTATGACTGTGTCGGAGTATGCAGTCCGTTTCAGTGGGTTAGCTCGCCATGCAACAACTCTGGTTGCTACAGTCAAAGAGAGGGTTCGTCTCTTCATTGAAGGACTCCACCCCAATATTCGGACCAGTATGGCCAGGGAGTTGGAGATGGACATCACTTATCAGCAGGCAGTGAGCATTGCCAGGAGAGTGGAGGGCATGTTCACCCGGAACCGAGAGGAGAGAGAGGCCAAGAGGTCTCAAGAGACTGGTCATTATTCAGGAGCTCGTGCACCAGCAGCACGCTATGGTAGGTGTTTTGTGATTCACCATATTCATTCAGCTCTTCCAGCAGCCAGCAGTGTCCCAGCTCCTCCTAGACCTCAGGAGCCCTATTATGCACCGCCAGTATCCAGTATGCCTCCTACTCAAGGTGATATTACCGGCCAGTCCAGCAGGCTAAGTCCGAGTCAGTCTCAGTTGCCGCGTCCTCTAAGAGGTTGTTTTTGAGTGTGGTGACACTCGTCACCTGGTTAGAGATTGCCCCAGAGCCAGGAGGGGTGCACCTCCACAGACTTATCAGCCTCCACGTGCTCCACCGGGTCCTCCGGCCATTCTTCCAGCACCAGATGCTACCCCACCTCCTTAGCCAGCTCGAGGTGGAGGTCGGGGAGGTCGAGGTCGCCCTAGAAGGGGAGCCCAGGCTAGGTACTATGCCCTTCCAGCCCTATCAGAGGCCGTTACTTCAGATTCAGTCATCACAGGTATCGTCCATGTCTGTCATAGGGATGCATCAATATTATTTGACCTAGGATCTATGTATTCATATGTGTCATCTTATTTTGCTCCATATTTGGGGATATCTCGGGATTCTTTGAGTTCCCGTGTTTATGTATCTACTACTGTGGGAGATTCTCTCGTTGTGGACCATGTATGTCGGTCGTGTTTGATTGCTCTTAGTGGTTTTGAGACCAGAGCAGATTTGTTATTTCTCATTATGGTAGATTTTGATGCTATCTTGGGCATGGACTAGTTTTCGCCCCATTATGTTATTCTTGATTATCACGCTAAGACCGTAATGTTGGCTATGCCAGGTTTGCCGAGATTAGAATGGAGAGGTACCTTAGAGTATACTCCCCGCAGGGTCATTTCATTTCTTAAAGCTCAGTGAATGGTTGAGAAGGGGTGTTATGCGTATTTGGCCTATGTGAGAGATGTCATTATTGATACCCCTACAGTTGAGTTAGTTCCAGTATTGAGGGACTTCCCAGATGTGTTTCCAGCTGATCTTCCAGGCATGCCGCCCGACAGAGATATTGATTTTGGCATTGATTTGTTGCCGGACACTCAACCCATCTCTATTCCTCCATATCGTATGGATCCTCCTGAATTAAAGAAGAGCAGTTGTAGGAGTTTCTTGATAAGGGCTTCATTCGGCCCAGTGTGTCACCTTGGGGTGCTTCGATCTTATTTGTAAAGAAGAAGTATGGTTCTATGCGTATGTGTATTGATTATCGGCAGTTGAATAAGGTTACAGTGAATAATAGGTATCCTTTGCCTCGTATTGATGATTTATTTGATCAATTACAGGGTGCCAGGGTGTTTTTCAAGATTGACTTGCGTTCTGGCTATCATCAGTTGAAGATTCGAGAGCCGGATATCCCGAAGACTGCTTTCAGGACCAGATATGGTCACTATGAGTTTCTTGTCATGTCATTTGGGCTAACCAATGCCCCAACAACCTTTATGAATTTGATGCACAGTGTGTTCCGGCCTTATCTTGATTCCTTCGTCATCATGTTTATTGACGACATCCTGGTATATTCCCAGTCTCGGGAAGATCATGAGCAGCACCTGAGGACCGTGCTTCAGACTATTAAAGGAGAAGAAATTGTATGCAAAATTTTCTAAGTGTGAATTCTGGCTTGATTCAGTGGAATTCTTGGGCCACATAGTGTCTTGTGATGGGATCAAGGTAGATCCGAAGAAGGTGGATGCAGTGCAGGGTTGGCCTAGACCGTCATCAGCTACGGAGATCCGAAGTTTCCTCGGTTTGGCGGGGTATTACCGTCGCTTTGTGGGAGGATTTACATCCATTGCAGCACCTATGACCAGGCTGACCCAGAAGGGTGCTCCTTTCAGGTGGACCAAGGAGTGTGAGGAGAGCTTTCAGAAGCTCAAGACAGCTTTGACTACAGGCCCAATATTAGTATTGCCTATAGGTTCGGGGTCCTACACTGTCTATTGTGATGCCTCGAGGATTGGCCTTGGAGCGGTATTGATGCAGGATAGTAGGGTGATTGCCTACGTATTTAGACAGTTGAAGGTGCATGAGAAGAATTATCCAGTTCATGATCTCGAGTTAGCAGCTATTGTTCATGCCCTGAAGATCTGGCGTCATTATTTGTATGGTGTTCCCTGTGAGATTTACACTGATCATCAGAGTTTACAGTACTTGTCCAGGCAGAAGGACCTTAATTTGCGTCAGCGGAGGTGGTTGGAGCTACTTAAAGACTATGATATCACTATATTATACCACCCGGGGAAGACCAATGTAGTGGCCGACGCCTTGAGTCGCCGGGCAGAGAGTTTGGGGAGTTTGGCATATCTTCCGGTAGCTGAGAGGCCCTTAGCCTTGGATGTTCAGGCCTTAGCCAACCAGTTCATGAGATTGGATATTTCAGAGCCTAGCCGGGTATTAGCTTGTATGGTTGCTCGGTCTTCTCTTTATGACCATATCAGGGAGCGCCAGTATGATGATCCTCATCTTCTAGTTCTTCAGGATAGGGTTCAGCGAGGTGATGCCAGAGATGTGACTATTGGTGATGACGGTGTGATGAGGATGCATGGGCGGATCTGTGTGCCCAATGTAGATGGGCTTCAGGAGTTGATTCTCGAGGAGGCCCACAGCTCGCGGTACTCCATTCATCCAGGTGACGCGAAGATGTATCAGGATTTGAGACAGCACTACTGGTGGAGGAGGATGAAGAAGGATATAGTTGGGTTTGTGGCCAAGTGTCTCAACTGTCCGCAAGTCAAATATGAGCACCAGAGGCCGGGTGGATTACTTCAGAGGTTAGAGATCCCAGAGTGGAAGTGGGAGCTGATCACCATGGACTTTGTAGTTGGACTTCCACGGACTTTGAGGAAGTTCGATGCTATTTGGGTGATCGTGGATCGGCTGACCAAGTCAGCCCATTTCATTTCAGTGTTGACTACATACTCTTCAGAGAGATTGGCTGAGATTTATATTAGAGAGATTGTCCGCCTTCATGGTATTCCAGTATCCATCATTTCTGACAGAGGTACACAGTTCACATCCCGGTTTTGAAGAGCCGTACAGTAGGAGTTGGGTACTAGGGTGGAGTTGAGCACAGCCTTTCACCCTCAGATGGACGGGCAGTCCGAGCGCACGACTCAGATTCTTGAGGATATGCTTCGTGCATGTGTGATGGAGTTCGGAGGGTCATGGGACCAATACTTGCCATTTGTAGAGTTCGCTTACAACAACATTTATCAGTCCAGCATTCAGATGGCACCGTATGAGGCTTTCTATGGTAGGCAGTGCCGGTCCCCTGTGGGATGGTTTGAGCCGGGCGAGGCCCGATTGTTGGGTACAGATTTGGTCCAGGATGCCCTAGATAAGGTGAAGGTGATTCAGGAGAGACTTCGCACAGCCTAGTCCAGGCAGAAGAGTTATGCAGACCGTAAGGTTTGTGATTTGGCATTTATGGTTGATGAGCGGGTCTTGCTTCAGGTATCGCCTATGAAGGGTGTCATGAGGTTCGAGAAGAAAGGCAAGCTGAGCCCGAGGTTCATTGGTCCTTTTGAGTTATTGCGGCGAGTTGGGGAGGTTGCTTATGAGTTTGCCTTGCCTCTCAGCCTAGCAGGAGTTCACCCGGTATTCCACGTGTCCATGCTTCGGAAGTTTCACGGTGATCCGACTCATGTATTGGATTTCAGCTCAGTCCAGTTGGACAAAGATCTATCTTATATTGAGGAGCCAGTAGCCATCTTGGACAGGTAGGTCAGAAAGCTCAGGTCAAAGAATATTACTTCTGTAAAGGTCCAGTGGAGGGGTCAGCCGGTCGAGGAGGAAACTTGGAAGACCGAGCAGGATATGCGCAACCAGTACCCTCATCTTTTCACAGTTTCAGGTATGTCTTTATACTCGTTCGAGGACGAATGATTATTTTAAGAGGGGGAGGATGTAACGACCCGGCCAGTCGTTTTGAGAGTAATAGTCCCGATCCCCTATTAACTGCTTTTCCCAAATCATTTTCTGCTATTGTGACTTGCCAGGATGATTGGTTTTGAGTTTCGAAGTGTTTTCGGACACTTAGTCCCTAAATGAGAGCTTAAGCCTTAGGATTTGGACCGTAGTTGGAACTGTGTGAAGAGAATCCGGAATGGAATTCCGTCGGTTCCGTTATCTCCGTTAGGTGATTTTGGATTTAGGAGCATGTCCGGATAGTGTTTTGGAGGTTCGTAGCTAATTTAGGGTTGAAATGGCGAAAGTCAAATTTTTGGAGTTTTGGGCCGGTAATGGAATTTTTGATATCATGGTCGTTTTCCGATTCCAGAAGTTGGAGTAGGTCCATAATGTTGATTGTGACTTGTGCGCAAAATTTGAGGTCAATCAGACGTGATTTGATAGGTTTCGACATCGGTTGTAGAATTTTAAAGTTTCAAGTTCTTTAAGTTTGAATTGGAGGGTGATTCATTCCGGAAGTTGGAGTAGGTCCGTAATGTTGATTATGACTTGTGCGCAAAATTTGAGGTCAATCAGACGTGATTTGATAGGTTTTGACATCGGTTGTAGAATTTTGAAGTTTCAAGTTCTTTAAGTTTGAATTGGAGGGTGATTCGTGATTTTAGCGTTGTTTGATGGGATTTGAGATCTCGACTAAGTTCGCATGGTGTTTTAGGATTGTTTGGTATGTTTTGTTGAGGTCCCGGGGGCCTCGGGTGTGTTTCGTATGCTTAACGGGTGAAAGCTTGGACTTAGAGAAATTTCTAATTTTTGCTGGTTCTGGTGTTTTCGCACTTGCAAACTCGGGTTAGGGCGATTTTTGCGAGCATTTTCGAGGCATTTCTTGAGGTAAGTTCCTTGTGCTTATTTTTGGTCAATAATCTTTCCTTGACATATATTTTCCTACCTAGTTAATGTGTATTTAAGGTGGAAATTGGAAGTTGGAGGCTAGAGATTTGGAAGTTTGAATTGTGGATTGGAGGACCATTTGGTGTCAGATTTTAGTAAATTTGATATGGTTAGACTCATGAGTGAATGAGCTTTCTAGTTTCGTGAATTTTGTTTGGTTTTGAGACGTGGGCCGGGGGGTCGGGTTTTGGCCTAATTTTGGAGTTTTTCTTGTGTGATTCATTCCATTAGCGCGTATTGATGGTATTGTACTGTTTTGAATAGATTCGGGACATTTGGAGTCGGATACCTGTGGCAAGAACGTGATATCAAGTTCATTTGAGCGGTTCGAGGTAAGTGGTTTGCCTAACCTTGTGTTGGGGACTTCCCCCTTAGGATATCTTGATATTGTTTGGTGTGTGGGCGACGTGTACGTGAGGTGACGAGTACGTACACGGGCTATTATTGCAAAAATCATGTTTAACCTTTTTAAATCATAAATTGCTTCTCTTATAAATTGTACTAATATGTTTAATTGTGTAGTTTAGACTAGAAAAGCATACTTACGTGTTTTAACTGCCTAATTGACATTTTGTGCGTCATGTTCAGTTAAGTCCTTATTTGCCTTATCTGTGTCCGGTATAAACTGTATAACTCGATGACATACCTATCATTTCATCTTGCGTTGTATATTTAAATTGGGACTACGGACGTATTCCGGGAGATCCCCCTGTACTGCATATTTACTTTGGGACTACGGACGTATTTCGCGAGATCCCCCTGTACTGCATATTTACTTTGGGACTACGGACGTATTCCGGGAGATCCCACTGTGTTGCATATTTACTTTGGGACTACGGACGTATTCCGGGAGATCCCCCAGCACTGCATATTTACTTTGGGACTACGGGCATATTCCGGGAGATCCCCCTATACTGCATATTCATTTGAAACTACGGGACGGTATCCAGAGAGATTTTCCACTGTGTTTACCGTGTTTTGAGCCGAGGGATCCCTTAACTGTTAAATTTTTGAGAATTTCTTTAAATGTGTTACCGTAAATTCTACTTATATCTTTTACTGTTTAATTTATTTTATTTACTCCGGTAGGGCCTTGACCTGAACTCGTCACTACTCAACCGAGGTTAGGCTTGGCACTTACTGGGTACCATTGTGGTGTACTCATGTCCTTTCCTGCACATGTTTTTCGTGTGCAGATCCAGGTACGAGATATCAGCCTTGGGTTTAGTGCGTGTTGTTGATTCTAGGAGACTTCAAGGTATTTCTGCTTGCGTCCGCAGATCTTCGGAGTCCCCTTCTACTCCCTCGTCTAGAGACTTTCCTTATTATCTTTAGACTTTTGTATAGAGCTACATAGATTATAGCAGCTTGTGACTTAGTGATATTCCGGGTTTTGGAAAACTATTTTGTATATGCCGAGTGGTGCTAATCTTGGCTATTTATAATATGTTGTTTATCTTTAAAATGTTGTGTTTTCTTTATATTTTTCGCAATATTAGGCTTACCTAGTCATAAAGACTAGGTGCCATCACGACCCCTTTCAGAGGGATAATTTGGGTCGTGACAGTGATATGTTGTAATATTTGAGCACTTGATGTGCAATTTGTGATATGTTATAATATTTGAGCACTTGATGTGCAATTTATGATATGTTGTAAGATTTGAGCACTTGATGTGTAATTTGTGATATGTTGTAAGATTTGAGCACTTGATGTGCAATTTGTGATATGTTGTAATATTTGGGCACTTGAGGTGCAAGTTGTATTATGCTATGATATTTGGGCACTTGAGGTGCGATTTGTGAAATATTATGATATTGATACGCATGCTGTAATGACCCAACCAGTCATGGCTAGTAGGGGAACTACTAGAAGTCATGCGGTGATATAAGGTCAGGGTGTTGAAACGCATGCGGTGAGATAAGGACGGCTTGAAACGCGTGGCTAGTAGGGGAACTAATAGAAGCCATGTGGTGTGATAAGGATGGCTAAAACGCGGGATGCCATTTCGGAAAAAAATAATTTCTTTAAAAATTAAATGTGAAGGCTCCCGCGGTGATATAAGAAAATGAGATATTGTGAATTTATTTATGATTTGAAACTACGAAGCTGTACCTCGGGAGTGCCCTGTTGTGTTTATTAATTGTTGAGGGATATTAATGGTATTCTTGTTGTCTGTTGTGCATATCACTGGTTGTTTTATCCTGCCCTTATTGTTATTGTTTTCTAGTATTTTGTATATTATATTGCACAGGTTATTAGACTAGTGAGTGTCTTGACTCTACCTCGTCTCTACTCCATTGAGGTTAGTCTTGATACTTACTAGGCACCGCTGTGGTGTGCTCACTCTACACTTCTGCACATTTTTGTGCAGAGCTAGGCATTTGAGGTATCGAACTTGAGCAGAATTAAAGCGCGATGTAAAGATTCAAGGTAGAGCTGCTTGGCCGTCGCAATCCCTTGGAGTCTTTTCATTTCATTGTACTGTTAATTTGTAATCAAACAGTGTTGTATATTCGGTCTTCGTGATCTTACATTCTCCACCTCTTAAACAAGCGTTCGTCCTCGAACGAGTTTAGAATTATACCTGAAGTGTTGAATAAGTGTGGATATCTGCTTCGCATATTTTCCTCGGCCTCCCAAGTCGCTTCCTCGACTGGTTGGCCCCTCCACTGGACTTTTACTGCAGAAATCCTCTTGGACCTCAACTGGCGAACTTGTTTATCAACAATGGCAACTGGCTCCTCTTCATAACCCAAGCTATTATCTAGCTGAACTGTGCTGAGGTCTAACACATGTGATAGGTCGGCATGATACTTTCGGAGCATAGATACATGAAAAACCGGATAAACTCCCGATAGGCTGGGAGGAAATACAAGCTCATAAGCAACCTCCCCAACTCGTCTCAACACCTCAAATGGGCTTATAAACCTTGGGCTCAATTTCTCCTTTTTCCCAAATGTCACGATTCCCTTCATCGGCGAAACTTTCAAGAGAACTTTTTCACCCATCATAAATGATAAATCACGCGCTTTCTGATCTGCGTAACTCTTCTGTCTGGACTGCGCTGTACGAAGTCGCTCCTGAATCAACTTTACCTTTTCCAAGGTATCTTCACCAAATCAGTACCAAATAACTTAGCCTCACTGGGCTCAAACCATCCGATGGGCGAACGACATCGCCGACCATATAAAGCCTCAAATGGACCCATCTCGATGCTGGATTGGTAACTGTTATTATAAGTAAACTCGGCCAAAGACAAGAAATGATCCCACTGACCTCCAAAGTCAATCACACATGCCCTGGACATATCCTCCAAAATATGAATTGTCCGCTCTGACTGCCTGTCGGTCTGCGGATGAAAGGCTGTGCTGAGCTTTACATGGGTCCCCAACTCACTCTGTATTGCTCTCCAAAATTGTGAAGTAAATTGAGGGCCTCTATCTGATATGATGGAAATTGGCACACCGTGTAACCGAACTATCTCTTGAATATATATATGGGCCAACCTCTCTGAAGTATACGTAGTCACAACGGGAATAAAGTGTGCCTGACTTGGTCAACCTGTTGACAATGACCCAAACTGCATCAAACTTCGGCAAGGTCCGCGGCAACCCAACTACAAAGTCCATAGTGATGCGTTCCCATTTCCACTCTGGTATAGTCATCTGCTGAAGTAGGCCGCCTGGCCTCTGGTGCTCATATTTATCTTGCTGGAAATTTAGAGACCTAGCTACATACTCAACTATGTCCTTTTTCATTCGTCGCCACCAATAATGCTGCCTCAGGTCACGATACATCTTTGTAATACCTGGATAAATAGAATACCGAGAACTGTGTGCCTTCTTAAGGATCGTTTTCCTCATTCCATCCACATTAGGGACACATAGACAATCCTGGAGTCGTAGAACGCCACTCGCTCCAATAGTAACTTTCTTGGCACCACCCTGTAGTACCATTTCTCGAAGAACCATTAAGTGTGGATCATCATACTGGCGAGCCTTGATCTGTTCAAATAGTGAATACTGAGCTACAACATATGCAAGACTCGGCTGGGCTCTGAAATATCCAGCCGCACAAGTCTGTTGGCCAAGGACTGAATATCTGAAGCCAATGGCCTCTCCTCTGCTAAAATGAAAGCCAAACTTCCCATACTCTCTGCCTTTCTACTCAAGGCGTCTGCAATCACATTTGCTTTGCCCGGATGATACAGGATAGTAATATCAGTCTTTTAGTAACTCAAGCCATCTGCGTTGTCTTAAATTTAGGTCCCTTTGCTTGAACAAATGCTGCAAATTGCGATGATCGGTGTAAATTTCACAAGACACACCGTAAAGATAATGCCTCCAAATCTTAAGAGCGTGAACAATCGCAGCTAACTCCAAATCATGTACCGGATAATTCTTCTCGTGGGACTTCGGATGGCGTGAAGCATATGCAATAACTCGCCCTTTCTACATCAATACACAACCCAAGCCAACGCATGAAGCGTCACAATACACTATATATATGCCCGAATCGAAAGGCAACACTAACATTGGTGTTGTAGTCAATGCTGTCTTGAGCTTCTGAAAGCTCACCTCACAATTATCGAACCATCGGAACGGAGCACCCTTCTGGGTTAATTTGGTCAAAGGTACTGCAATAGACAAAAAACCCTTCACGAACCGATGATAATAACCTGCTAAACCCAGAAAACTCCCGATCTCAGTCGCCGAAGTGGGACGATGCCAATTCTGAACTGCCTCAATCTTTATGGGATCAATTTTAATGCCCTCGCCCGATATAATATGCCCCAAAAATGCTACAGACTCAAGCCAGAACTCACATTTAGAGAACTTAGCATATAGCTTTTGTTCCCGCAATGTCTGAAGCACTACTCTCATATGCTGCTCATGCTCCTCCTTACTACGTGAGTAGATCAAAATGTCATCAATGAAGACAATGACAAATGAGTCAATATATGGCCTGAATACCCTGTTCATCAGATCCATAAACGCTGCCGGGGCATTAGTTAAACCAAAAGACATTACCAGAAACTCATAATGACCATATCTAGTACGGAAAGCAGTCTTCGGAACATCCGAATCCCGAATCTTCAACTGATGGTACCCCGACCTCAAGTCGATCTTAGAGAATACCCTAGCACCCTGCAACTGGTCAAATAGATCATCAATACGCGGCAACGGGTACTTGTTCTTAATAGTGACTTTGTTCAATTGGCGATAATCAATACACATCCGCATTGTTCCATCCTTCTTTTTCACAAATAATACTGGTGCACCCCAAGGCGATACACTCGGTCTGACAAACCCTTTGGCTAGTAACTCTTCAAGTTGTTCTTTCAATTCTTTCAATTCTTTCGGAGCCATGCGATACGGTGGGATAGATATAGGCTGGGTATCTGAAGCCAAGTCAATACAGAAATCAATATCACGATCAGGTGGCATACCTGGAAGATCTGACGGAAATACATCGGGGAACTCCCGAACTACAGGCACTGAATCAATAGCCGGAGTCTCTGCAGTAGTATCCCGAACATAGGCTAGATAAGCCAAACAACCCTTCTCAACCATGTGTTGAGCCTTTATAAAAGAAATAACTCGATTAAATGAACTAACAGACGAACCCTTCCACTCCAGCTTAGGCAATGCTGGAATAGCCAAGGTAACAGTCTTGGCATGACAATCTAGAATAGCATGATATGGAGATAACCAGTCCATGCCCAGAATAATTTCAAAATCGGCCATCTCAAGCAATAGGAGATCTGCTCTAGTTTCATAACCATAAAATGTAATAATACAGGACTGGTAGATTCGGTTCACAATAACATAATCGCACACAAGAGTGGACACATAAATAGGAGTACTCAAGGACTCACGAGAAACACCCAGGAATAGAGCAAATAGAGATGACATATGAATACATAGATCCTGGATCAAATAATACTGAGGCATCTTTGCCGCAAACAGAAATAATACCTGTAATCACGGCATCTGAGTCCTCTGCATCTGGTATGGCCGGAAAAGCATAGAACCGAGCTGGAGAGCCAACTAGCTGGCCTCTACCTGGTTGACCTCCACTTCTAGGACGGCCCCTACCCACCTGTCCTCCACCTCTTGGTGGTCGGACTACTAGTGGAGCAACTGGTCCGGTAAGCATAGGCTGTTGACCCTGCTGCACTGGTCTACCCCGAAGCCTTGGGCAAAAACCTCCGCATGTGACTGGGATCCCCGCACTCGTAAAAACTCTTCGGTGCGATGGGCTGCTGACTAAGAGTCTGGCCCTGGGGAACTGAATACCCATTGGGAGGACCCTGAATAGCTGGTGGGCGATAATAACTCTCTGGTATAGCACTGAAATAAGGTCGCACTAGAGCACTCCGAGGAGGCGGTGGTGCTGGATATGGGGGCCTGTTGGAGTGCCCTCTCACGAACTGACCTTTGCCCCCAGACGGAGCACCTCTGAACTCTCCAGAATACCTAAATCGCTTATCTCTCGTAACCTGCTCTCGGCTCCGCTGATGTGCACCCTCAATCATGCAGGCTATCTCCACGACTAGCTCATAAGAAGTACCCATCTCAACCTCTCGAGCCATAGTGGCCTAAATGATAGTATGTAGACCCACAACAAACCTCCGCACTCTCTCCGCCTCAGTAGGAAGTATCATAAGTGCATGGCGAGATAACTCAGAAAATGTCGCCTCATAATCGGTCACTGACATCTGACCCTGCTGGAGCTGCTCAAACTGAAACCTCAACTCTTCCCTCTGGGAGGGTAAAATATACCTGTCCAGGAAGATACGAGTAAACCTTTCCCAAGTTATGGGAGGAGAATCTGCTGATTTGCCAAGAACATATGACTGCCACCATCTACGGGCTCTGCCCTCTAGCTGAAAAGTAGCAAAGTCTATTCCATGAGTCTCTAATATCCTCATGTTGTACAGTCTATCCTTGCACTGATCAATGAAATCCTGGGGATACTCATGTTCTCACCCCCAAAAATAGGAGGATGTAGTCTAGTCCATCTCTCTAATAGTTTCTGCGGATCAGCGACTGCAGCTGGCCTGGGCTCAGGGGTAGTTGCTGCCACTGGCTGGGCTCCACCCACGGGTAGTGCACCCTGGGTCTGGTATACAGCAGCTGCCTGTCCATGAGCCTCTGCGGTAGGGGTCTGTGCTTCCCCGCCCGCCTGAGATGTGTCTGGGTCTGCCGGAAATAAACCGGCCTGAGTCATATTGTCCATGAACCGCAGCATACGACCCATAATATCCTGAAATCCCGGTGTAGATGTGAAATCCACTGGAGCTGGCTCTGCCATAGGCACCTTATCCTGTTCCTCAACAATGGGGTTCTCTGCTGGATCCACTGACGGCATAACTAGAACAGTCCTGGGACATCCTCACCCTCTACCACGGGCTAGAGCCCTCCCTCGGCCTCTAGCAACTGGGGGAGTAGCTCTTCCCTGGTTTGGAACCTCATTAGAGTGCGTTCTCACCATCTGTGAGAGAATAAAAGAAGGATATTTAGAACTACATAAATTGCATGATGGAATATGAAGAAAGGTAAATTTTCTAACACCCTATAACCTCTCCAAGATAAGTACAGACGTCTCCATACCGATCCACAAGACTCTATTAGGTCTGCTCATAACTTGTGAGACCTACGTGAACCTAGGACTCTGATACCATCTTGTCACGACCCAATTTTATCTATAGGTCGTGATGGCGCCCAACACTATAGCTAGGCAAGCCAACTAATAGATTAAACATATATCGATAAAATTTAAATCCAAGAAAATTAATAAGACACCAAATTCTACCAATGTGTGTTCCAAGACCTGGTGTCACAAGTGTATGAGCATCTAGTAGATTATACAAAACCTCAAATACTGTCTGAAATAAAAATAGACAGAATGAAAAATACAAGGAGAGACACTGGTAGCTGCAGGACGGCTCAGAAAGGCAGCTCACCACTATGCCCCTGGATAACGTGGGTGTAAGACGATAGGTCCCCCACTAGTACTTGCCTCAGGTCCTGCAACAAAAAGTGCAGCAAGTGTAGCATGAGTACGTAAACGTATACCCAGTAAGTATCAAGCCTAATCTCGAAGTGGTAGAGACGAGATGGCCGACTTTGACACTCACTAAGGGTCATCAATAATAAATAAAATAAATTATAATTATTCAAATCAGCATGATTCACAAGGTTAATAATAATTTTATTCAATTAGCAGAAATAATAAAAATCCTTCAAATGCAACAATTTCGAATCTATTAATTAAATCCTTCAATTTCAATAAAACTTTCAATTTATCAAATAGCTTTACAAGTTGTAATAAACTGTTCAAGTATCGTGTAATTTTTATTTTTATCAAGCACAATTTCTGCCGAGGTCGTACGGCCCGATCCAGAGTTTCGTGTACACTGCCGAAGGACGTGCGACACGATCCATAGATGCATCTATCCTGCCGAGGCGTTCGGCCCGCTCCACAAGAAAGGAGGACATTTTTTTATGTACCTCCGGAATGAGAGTATATTTATTATAAGATAAATTCAGGAGGAAGAACAATTTCTCTTAACAATTAATTAATTTAAACAGAAAATTTAAGCATATGAGATTTTCATCCTTTAATATTTTTATCTAACAATTCACAATATATATATATATATATCAAATAATATTAATTAAACAAGGAATACAATTTACATAAGTAATTCATGCTTTGAATCCTAAACTACCCGGACTTTAGCATTAATAGTAGCTACGCACGGACTCTCGTCACCTCGTGTGTACGTAGCCCCCACAATTGGCAACAATTATTTAATTTTAATTACCTATGGGGTAATTTCTCCCTCACAAGATTAGACAAGAGACTTACCTCGTCTTGCTCCAATTTAATCCACTAGTATGCCTTTTTCTCGATTATCCAACTTCAATTGGCTCGAATCCCAATGTTTTTTTCTTGAAAATCTGTCAAAAGTCGCCTCTGCTCAAGCTCAAGTTCGTCAAAAATGGCAAATGGGAAGAATGTCCTCTTTTATAAACTGCCCAGGCAGCCTTCGGAATTGGGCCTCGATCGTGGCTTCGATCGTGGCCCTCGAGCATGGGCTTCGGTCATGGCCTCGATGATGGACTCGAGCGTGGGACTCGGTCATGGCCTCGATCATGGCCTCGAGCATGGGACTTCGATCATGGCCTCGATCATGGCATCGAGCCTGGGACTTCGATCGTGACCCTCGATCTTGGGTCTTGATCTTGGCCCTCGAACCTTGCCTTCGATCATGGTCCTCGAGCTGGACCTTCGATCGTGGCTTCGATACACAAACTCGGGCATGTGCCTCGTCAACTCTGGGCTCGATATCTGGGCTCGATCATAGCCCAGAATGTCCAACAGAAGAGGAAAAGTTGCAGCAGCTTTTTAAGTCCAACTTTTGATCTGTTAACCATCCGAAACTCACCCGAGACCCCCGAGACCTCAACCAAATATACCAACAAGTCCTAAAATATCATACAAACTTATTTAAAACCCCAAATCACATAAAACGACGTTAAAATCACGAATCATGCTCCAATTCAAGCTTAGTGAAACTTAGAATTTCCAACTTCTACATTTGATGTCGAAACCTATCAAATCAAGTTCGATTGATCTCAAATTTTGCACACAAGTCATAAATGATATAACAGAGTTATGAAAATTTTCGGAACTGGATTCCGACCCTGATATCAAAAAGTCAACTCCCCGGTCAAACTTTCAAATTTTAAATTCATATTTAAGCCATTTCAAGCCTAATTTAACTACGGACTTCCAAATAAAATTCTGAACATGCTCCTAAGTCCAAAATCACCATTCAGAGCTG
The DNA here is from genome assembly GCF_000715075.1 of Nicotiana tabacum. Taxonomy (NCBI): domain Eukaryota; kingdom Viridiplantae; phylum Streptophyta; class Magnoliopsida; order Solanales; family Solanaceae; genus Nicotiana; species Nicotiana tabacum. Next base: position 62,811,193 of record NC_134101.1, read on the forward strand.
TTGGAATCATCAAAATTCTATTCAGGGCTCGTTTTCTCAAAATGGTGACCGAAGTCAAACTTGACCTTTTAAAGCCAACTTAAGGAACCAAGTGTTCCGATTTCAACCCAAACACTTCCAAATCCCGAACCAACCATCCCTGCAAGTCATAAATCATAAAAAGCACATACGGAAAGTTTTATTTTATGGAACGGGGTTCTAAAAGTCAAAATGACCGGTTGGGTCATTACATATAGGGTAGGTATTTGACAATCAAAAGTTTGAGAACTCTAGTTGAGTGGCCTTATGAGTTAAAGGCATAGTTTAGTGACTTTACTATTACAAACGAAAGAAAAATGACTTTAGTTAGTAATTTCGGATAGTTGAGTGACCATTTGAGTAATGAACATCGGAATAAAAGGTTGGACTTTTTTTTTAATTCAAATTTAAATCAAAGAAGTGACTCCTAAATCGAGAATGCAAGCTACAGGATATAGATGAATTGATTAGCAATGTGGAGACGATGAGCAATGCATATAACCTGGTTAATTTATAAGATGTGACTCCTAAATCGAGATTGCAAGCCACGGGATATAGATGAAGCAATTTGTAATTTGGAGATGATGAGCTATGCATATAACCTGGTCAACTAATTAATTAATTAATAAAGTTTTAGTGTTGATTTATAATTGGTAATTCCTTACCTATCATGATTATTCAAGGTCATGCATCACAACCACCCAAAATAATTCATATTATAGGTTGTGGTGTTTTAGAATTTAGATAACATTCCTGTATTATATTCATATTCTCAATAAGTAGATTACTGAAGTCGACTATTTTTCTTCCAACTTAATACTTTTACTGTGCTCCATGAATAAATTTACTACTGGTGTCTCCCGCACAATATAGGCTAGGCAAGTTTTTTTTCTCATACTTTGATACGCATAAATGGAATATAATCTCAATTATGAAGTGCTAAAATGTTAATTACTGGAAAAGAACCTAAAAAAAGATCATACACAATTGTACAAGCAACCTTTTTTTGAAGATTATGAAGATATATTTACCAGGTTATATGCATTATTTACGATTTTGCAAGACTTATAAATGATGCAGTGCTAATTGAAATAATATTGAGTGATCATCGTATCTGCCTCTATCCAGAATTTGATTAAGAAACAAAACAAAACAACAAGAAGAAAAGTACGGTATGTATACGGAGTGTTTATTCATGATATATAAGCCAACGATTTTTTTTAGTTTCTCTCTTTTATTCTTTTGTCTCATTAAAATAAACTAATCATATGTATTATGATGTCCTCTAGTGCAGCTGTGCAGGTATGGTTTTGCAATGACACGTCAATTTGGCGTATAAGACAATATTAAAATATATGTATCGGGTGCTTATACTAATTCAAATAATTTAATTGTAAGATTGACATACAAATATATACATGTCCTACATTTCTTTGTTTAATTTAATTCAAAAATTAAATTATTCTTCCGCAATAATATGTTTGTGGGTGCTTGCGAAGAAGACAATCTGTTTTCTAGGGCTGTTTGGGAGTTGACTTGATCTTTTTTTATTTTTATCGTTTAGTTTACAATAGTGGCATATCAAAATCGCTATCATAAAAATAAAAAATAAAATAAAAAAAGAAGAAGAGAGAAGTATTTAAAGGTGTCGTCAGCTTCTTTTTGGTCGATTGCACTAGTCCCCCTTGTTAAATAATTATGAAGGGACTCTTATTTATTTAACGGAATAGGGTCAAAAACGCCTCAAACGTATTGAAAATGGTTTAACTTTGCCCTCCTTCCACCTATTATGCCATAATTGCCCTTAATATTAACTTTTGGATTAAAAATATCCCTCTTTTAACATAATTATGAGATGGCATATGTGGGTCCCTTGGTGTCACGACCCAAAATCCCACCACATGCGTCGTAATATGATTTATGACTTGCGGGGATGGTTGGTTCGGGATTTGAAAATATTTGGGTTGAAATCGGAACACTTAGTTCCTTAAGTTGGCTTTAAAAGGCCAAGTTTGACTTCGGTCAATATTTTGAGAAAACGACCCCCGGAATAGCATTTTGACGATTCTAACAGCTCCGTATGGTGATTTTAGACTTAGGAGCATGTTCAAAATTTTATTTGGAAGTCCGTAGTTAAATTAGGTTTGAAATGGCTTAAATAAGAATTTAAAGTTTGAAAGTGTGACCGGGGAGTTGACTTTTTTATAACGGGGTCGGAATCCAGTTCCGAAAATTTTCATAGCTCCATTATGTCATTTATGACTTGTGTGCAAAATTTGAGATCAATCGGACTTGATTTGATAGGTTTCGACATCGAATGTAGAAGTTTGAAATTCTAAGTTTCATTAAGCTTGAATTGGAGCATGATTCGTGATTTTAGCGTCATTTTATGTGATTTGAGGTTTCAAATAACTTCGTATGATATTTTAGGACTTGTTGGTATATTTGGTTGAGTCCCGAGGGCCTCGGGTGAGTTTCGGATGGTTAACGGATCAAAAGTTGGACTTAAAAAGCTGCTACCATTTTTTCTCTTCTATTGGACATTCTGGGCTGTGATCGAGCCTAGTTATCGAGCCCAGGTATCGAGCCCAGGTTGACTAGGCTCAGGCTCAAGCTTGTGTATCAAAGCCACGATCGAAGGTCCAGCTCGAGGACCATGATCGAAGGCAAGGCTCGAGGGCCAGGATCAAGACCCAAGATCGAGGGTCACGATCGAAGGCACAGGCTCGATGCCATGATCGAGGCCATGATCGAAGTCCCAGGCTCCAGGCCATGATTGAGGCCATGACCGAGTCCCAAGCTCGAGGCCATGACCGAAGCCCAGGCTCGAGGGCCACGATCGAAGCCACGATCGAGGCCCAATTCCGAAGGCTGCCTCGGCAGTTTATAAAAGAGGACATTCGTCCCATTTGCCATTTTTGACGAACTTGAGCTTGAGCAGAGGCGACTTTTGACAGATTTTCAAGGGAAAAATATTGGGATTCGAGGCAATTGAAGTTGGATAATCGAGGAAAAGGCCTGCTAGTGGATTAAATTGGAGCAAGACGAGGTAAGTCTCTTGTCTAATCTTGTGAGGGAGAAATTATCCCATAGGTGATTAAAATTAAATAATTATTGCCAATTGTGGGGGCTACATACGCACGAGGTGACGAGAGTCCATGCGTAGCTACTATTAATGCTAAAGTCCGGATAGCGTAGCTACTATTAGTACTAAAGTCCAGATAGTTTAGGACTCAAAGCATGAATTACTTGTATAAATTGTATTCATTGTTTAATTAATATTATTTGATATATATATATTGTGAATTGTTAGATAAAAATATTAAAGGATGAAAATATCATATGCTTAAATTTTCTGTTTAAATTAATTAACTGTTAAGAGAAATTGTTCTTCCTCATGAATTTATCTTATAATAAATATACTCTTATTCCGGAGGTACATAAGAAAATGTTCTCCTTTCTTGTGGAACGGGCCGAACGCCTCGGCAGGATAGATGCATCTATGGATCGTGTCGTACGTCCCTCGGCAGTGTACACAAAACTCTAGATCGGGCCATACGACCTCGGCAGAAATCGTGCTTGATAATAATAAAAATTACATGATACTTGGACAGTTTATTGCAGCTTGTAAAGCTATTTGATAAATTGGATGTTTTATTGAAATTGAAGGATTTAATTAATAGATTGAAAATTGTTGCATTTGAAGGATTTTTAGCTAATTGAATAAATTATTGTTAGCTCTATGAATCATGCTGTTTTGAATAATTATAATTTATTCCATTTATTATTGATGACCCTTAGTGAGTGTCAAAGTCGGTCATCTCGTCTCAACCACTTCGAGATTAGGCTTGATACTTACTAGATACACGTTTAAGTACTCATGCTAAACTTGCTGCACTTTTTGTGCAGGACCTGAGGCAAGTATTAGTGGGGAACATATCGCCTTGCACCCACGTTATCCAGAAGCATAGTGGAGAGTTGCCTTTCTTAGCCGTCCTGCAGCTACTAGTGTCTCTCCTTGTATTTTTCATTCTGTCTATTTTTATTTTAGACAGCATTTGAGGTTTTGTATAATCTACTAGATGCCCATATACTTGTGACACCAGGTCTTGGCACACACATTGGTAGAATTTGGTGTCTTATTATTTTTCTTGAATTTAAATTTTATCGATATATGTTTAATATATTAGTTGGCTTGCCTATCTATAGTGTTGGACGCCATAACGACCTATAGGTGAAATTGGGTCGTGACACTATAAATTATAAACTTTTATCTTCTTGTTATTTTTTTAATATTTTAATATTATGATTTTTTTCTCTTTTTAATTTATATTATGGACTTACCTATAGAATAAATAAATTTATTTATAATTTAAAAAATAAAAAATGTATTTAAGCATACATAATGTTGGAATAATAAAATATTAAGCATAGCAAAAAAAAATTAATTAGAACAATTTGTTCGTAATAATAATTTTGATGTTAACAACAAAAACTCAAAAATTTATTTACACAATTGAGAATGAAAGAAAATAAAAGTTTTATAATATATATTCCATGCACTTAATATAAAAAATAATTATTTAAAATAAAGGTTTTTTTTGAATATACATACTTTATATTCTTGAGTATTATGCATAATTATTATTTAGACATTATATATGCTAGAAAATTTATTTTTTATATGCTAAGAAACTAATTTTTTATTTTTTATTTTATAAATAAAATTTATTTTTTCTATAGGCAAGTCCATAATATAGATTAAAAAGAGAAAAATCATAATATTAGAAAAGTGAAAAAAGAAGAAGAAGAAGAAAAAGAAGAAGAAGAATATAAAAGTTGATAATTTAGAGGGTAAAATAGGTATTTGACAATCAAAAGTTTGAGAAATTTGGTTGAGTTGCCTTCTAAGTGCTATAGGCATAACTAAGTGACTTTTCTGTTACAAACGAAAAGAAAGATGACTTTATTAAATAATTTCGGATAATTGAGTGACAATTTAAGTAATGGGCTCTTTATTCCGTGTCTTCTTCAAATTAAAATAAAAAAATATTATTTACACCAAGTATTAACCAAGCAAATAAATGCATGGCATGTATCCTGTATAGGAATATTTATCGTTTAGCCGGGCATATATAAATTACGTATTTTCTTAAGATTAAATTGCTTGCTTTGATGTATACATCATATGCGAAATTTTTTTGCGTCTTCTTCTGTCTTAAAAACGTATGCAAGGCAATTTGCAATTCTACGAGTGGAACATAGTAATACCTCTGACCATTGGCTTCACCTTTGGATATTGTAATAGAAAAATCCAAGTTGTTTGCTTCGTCATGTGGAATGAAACTATCAGCTTATCTAAACTGTATTTTTATTGCAATTTCTTTTATTTTTCTGAACAAGTCTTCCATAATCAATATGGATTAGTCATGAACCAATTAGACATTCTGTCGGCACAGGCCATCAGAAGAGGTGGGAGGTTCAGTAAAGTGTAGTAATTAATAGCTGGGAATTGCTCACATTGATTGAACAAATTAAGCAGGTTCATTATAGCTTCTTGACGCAGTCCTTGGCTAATCTTATAATTCATATCCAATCATATAAAAGGGGTGAAAAAATGAGGAAGAGAACGTCTTTCTTCAATTATCACTTGATAAGTCAATCCCTTAATCCATAATTTGGTAAATAGATAAGACATACGGGAACATCCTTATCTTATAATGCTGGACAAAAAGTATTTGTATCACTCGTTGATTCATGGGATCTAAATTTATCCAACAATTTAAGTAAACAACCGAAAAGATAGAGTCAGAGATATACAGCATATCGTGCAATTAATTTATCCAATAATTTACATACACTATTGAAGAGATAACTACACTAGAGCTAGCCGTGTATACAAAAATAAATCTTCAATGATATTATGAGATATTATTATATACGAGGGTGGCAAATGGGATGTTTGGGCTGGTCAAGATAGGCTGCTTTATTAAATGGGTCATTGCACAACCCTGCCCAAGATTCACTTGGGTTAAGATGGACTGAGTTAAGATAGGTTAAACAATGGGATGTAACTCAACCCGCCCAAATTAACCCAAATCTTTGTATTATTCTCAATCTTTAAAATAATCATATATAAAAATTAACTTATGTTTTAAAATAAATATCAATTCATGCCAAATGAATATTTCCTCATTTTGAATTTAAAATTTTATTTGATAGTTTTTCTTATAATACTAACATAGATTAGAATAATAAAAAAGTAATAAAATTAGACCTTTCCACCCATGCCAACCCACCATCCACCACCCTACCCTCATGCCTCACCCCACCCTAAATAGAAATATTAATTAGAGTATTTACTTTTAATGTTGTAGATATATATAGTATTTTCTTTTTCATTTCAACAAAATAAATATTTTCTTTTTATAATATAGAAAGTTCTTTCGTTCAATAAAATAAGTACCTTTTTCATGTTGTAGAAAAAGTATTTTTTTCATTTCAATAAAATGAGTACTTTCTTTCTCAGTATATCAGCCAAATATGGGAAAATTTAAAAATATTTTTCAAAACATGGGACAAGATAGAACTCTATGATTGATCATTTCCATGGGTCACGGTTGGGCATCATCATGAATCCATTTGAGCTGATAATTTTTTATGAGTTAACTTGGGCTAGCCCAAAACAGCCCATTTGCAAAATTATTCTAGTCCGAACCCATTAAAGCTTGGACGGGTTGGGCGGATCAAATGAGTTTGGGTTAGTTTTGCCACCCCTAGTTATACAAAAATTGCCGTACGGATATTACAAGGATTAATTAGTAAAACACCATAGAGCGGAACAGCTGAAAAGCTGATACAAAAGTTATTTAGTATAATAATCGTGTATCAACCTATAAACTGCACCCTGCATATAACATAACGCATATAAAATATATAATATTTTCTTTTTAAAAAAAATAATAATCCCGCCCAGGAATAAAATTCACGGCAAATAATAATAATACAAGAGAGTAACAACGACACCAACTCTTTTAATGGGGCAAAATATAATACCCGAGCGGAGCAATATAACCACTATAATATTACAACTTAATAGTGTCAAGAGACTACTACAATTTTGAAAGAAATAACATTCTTTATTTAAAATACATCACTACAATATTACTCAGACTCACTATTTATCTCATAAACTACAATCTGTAGATTACTCTCTCTAACTTCTATTGCTTCTCTCTTATTTTGGTGTAATTGAAATGAAGAATGGAGGTCTCTATTTATAGTAAGAGATGTCATCCAACTACTATAAAGTAGATGACTTGTTATTGATTTAGTCCTATAATTTTTCAACAAAGTTAAGTACCTCCCATTTTTTTTCAACAAAGTTAGGCACTCATCCCATCCCATTTTTCTTCATTTCTTTTTTTTTCCTCTTAATATGAGCCCCACAAATCTCTCCCTTAGTTTTGATTTTTTTTTTTCATTCCAAGACTTGATCTCAATCTCTAAAAATTCTCAAACTTAAGAGGCTTTGTAAAGATATTTGCAGCCTGATCATGAGACTTCACATATTTGAGCCTGACTTCCTTCTTGGCAATGCACTCTCTAATGAAATGATATCTTGTATCTATATGCTTGCTTCGATCATGATACACCGGATTCTTGGCGAGTGCCTGTGCAGATTTGTTATCAATATAAATCTCTGTAGCTTCAATTTGTGGGAAAGTGAGCTCCTTCAATAATCTTCTTAGCCAATTAGCATGACAGGTACATGATGTTGCTGCTATATATTCGGCTTCACAAGTCGAGAGAGTAACTATGGACTGTTTCTTTAAACTCCAAGAAATAACAGAATCACCCAAAGAAAACACAAAGCCAGTTGTGCTTTTCTATCATCAATATCTCCCGCATAATCACTATCACAAAATCCCATAAGGTTGAAATCATTAGAAGAAGAATAAAATAACCCAAAATCAATCGTACTTTTTAGGTAACGAAGAATTCTTCTAGTGACCTTCAATTGAGTGGAGGTAGGAGCTTCCATGAAGCGGCTTACTATTCCAACCGCAAAGAGTATATCTGGCCTGGTACAAGTCAAGTACCTCAAACTTCCCACAAGACTTTTGTAAAATGTGGGATCCACTCTTTCTCCTTCATCAAACTTGGACAATTTTATCCCACTCTACATCAGTGTGTTCACGGGGTTGCAATCGAGCATGTTGAACTTCTTCAATATCTCTTTTGTATAGCTTTCTTGAGAGATAAAAATTACATCCTCCATCTACTTCAATTCTAGGCCCAAGTAGTACGACATGAAACCTACGTCTGTCATCTCGAACTCACGAGACATATCTTTCTTAAAAGCTTCAAACAAAGATCATATTCAACATATGATCTTTGTAACTTCATATTCAACATGAAGATACTAATGAAGATATCTTCATTAGTATGAACTTTAAGGTAAAGATCATATTCATGGAGACAACGAGTAAACCCATTGTCTTGAAAATACTTGTCGATGCAATTATTCCATGCTCGTGGGGCTTGCTTTAATCCATATAAAGTTTTCTTCAACCACAACACTTTATCTTCATAATTTTTGACCACAAAGCCCAATGGTTATTCAACATAGACTTCTTTTTCAAGATAGCCATTCAAAGAAGCTGACTTGGCATCTAGTTGATGGATCTTCCACTTCATTTGCGCTGCCAAAGAGATGAGCAAACGAATCGCCTCCATGCGGTCAACATGTGCATAGACTTCTTCATAGTCAATGCCTTGCCTTTTCTTGTAGCCTTTAGCCACAAGTCGTGCTTTGTATTTCTCCATATCTCCATCAACATTCTTCTTTGTCTTGTATACCCATTTAACTCCAATTACTCGACGACCCTTGGTAAGAGTTGTTAACTCCCAAGTGTTGTTCTTCTCTATTGACTTGATCTCCTCTTGCATAGCTTGTCTCCACCTTTTGTCTTCAACAACTTCATCAAAGTTCATTGGTTCACTATCAGCAAAGAGACAATATAAACAATCAAAATTAGTAACTTCTTTTGTGTCCTCATAGAGCTCTTGAATACTCCTTGTCCTTTACGGTTGTTCATTTGAACTTTCTTGAGAAAAGGGAGATACAACATTGGTTGGAGAAGGAGGTGGAGTTATATCCTGCACATGTTCCACGGTCTCTAGTTCTTCTTTATCACCAAAATATGGAAGAAAATCATATGAAGTTTCTTCCTGAGCTTCCCAGTTCCATGCCAATTCTTCATCAAATTCAACATCGCAATTTACCACCATCTTGCCGCTACTTGGGTTGTATAGCTTGTAGCCTTTTGAACTCATATCATAGCCAATAAACGCATGCTTGACACTATGATATCACAACCGCACTGACAACTCACGTGCCAAAAATATAATTCGCCTGGCAATAGCCATAGGCTCACAATTTCAACATGTATCACACTATTATCAAATTTACTGAATTAACAAAACAAGTTGCACAAAATATAAAAATAAACACAAGAAAAATCACAACATCACATGAAAATCACCAGCACAATAACCCCACATCATCACATATCATCCTTGACAATAGCCACATTTATCTCTCCAATAGCCATCTTTATCGCTCCTATAATAGCCTCATTTATCCCTCTATCCTGACAATATCAATAGCCACCCTTATCGCTCTTATAGCCACCCTTCACTCCTATAATAGCCTCCCTTATCGCTCCATTTAATAGCTCTCATATCACTCCGCCCAGATAATATCCCAGCATACATAACAGTAGTGAAATGTCACCCTTATATCCGCATAATATCAACAGTGGGATGCCACCCTTATACGCCGCATAACAGTAACTCAAATTACACAACAATTCACACAGAATATTATCATAATAACACAACATAATCAACCTGTATTTATAAATTGCCTGTAGGCCACAATCTTTCCAAAGGTACAACGAAATTAATTAATTTAACAACAGATAGCCCACAACTCCACACAATATATATAAAAATTTAAAAACAACAACAGGGATGGAAAAGTAGCTCAGCAAGAACAACGCCTTCTTTAATCCATATTCTTGAAAATTAAATTGATACATCTTTTCAAATTTAATTAATTAATTATTTGCATATGAAAAATCCTTAGTGAAATTATTTTCACGAAATGGCAGCTCAACAGAACACAGAATCCACATAAAAGTCAAGTGACAATCACACCAAATTATCATATAAAAACAAACTCGGCAAATAAAGAATGAGGCATGGCAAATAAAGGATTTAATAAGTGCCAATAATTTTCAGTTTAATACATAAGGGTGTCTACAAATTTTAACCGATATAATTTACACATATAAGCCAAGTACGTTCTCGTCACCTCGCGTACACGACTTTCAATCACAAAATTTTTACATAAGATTCAATGCCTAAGGGGTAATTCCTCCACACAAAGTTAGGCAAGATACTTACCTTTTTAAAGTTAGGCCGGTATTCCAAAATAGCATTCTTGTGTGAAATAATCTCCGGACGGCTCAAATCTAGCCAAATTAATTGCATAACTTCATTAAAATTTATCGAAAATAATTCCGGTTAATAAAATGTCAACTTTAAATTTCACATTAAAAAGTCAACCTGAAAGTCAACGCGGGGCTCGCCTCTCAAAACCTGACAGAGTTTTTACGAAATCCAAATATCCATTCCGATACGAGTTCAGCCATGCCAATTTTATCAAATTCCGATAACAAATTGACCTCCAAATCTTAAATTTTCGTTTTTGAAGAGTTTTACAAAAATCCCAATTTCTTCCAAACTCAAATTAAACGATGAATATAACCATGAATTTATGAAATATAATCACTTTAGGATATATAAAACTTACCCAAGTCGAAGTCGTGAAGAAATTCTCAAAATCACCCAAAAATCGAGCTCCAAAAATCCCAATCAAAAATGGCGAAAGGACCAAATCTCAAATCCTTATGTTTTTGCCATGTTCCGCTTCTGCAGATAGAAATGCCTCATCTGCGGCCTCGCTTTTGCGAGCCAAAACTCGCATTTGCGGAGTACACTGCCCAGCTGAAGCCTCGCATCTGTGGAAGGATTTTTCGCTTCTGCGCAATCGCTTCTACGATGAACAAATGCGCATCTACGAGATGCTCTGCTTCTGTGTTCCAGCGATCGCACCTGCGATGTCGCAGGTGCGCAACCTTGTCCGCTTATTCGATGAGCTGCCAGCCTTCCCAGTCTCACTTAAGGCTGGCAAGTGGGCCGGTACAGGCCCGGGACCGCGGGCCAGATGGGCCAAACGGTTAAACAGGCCAGGACCATTTGGTCCGGTTTTAGCGGGCCTGGTCCGGTCTCGTGGGCCGGTCCTATGATTGGGCCCGTCAGGCCCGGGACCGTTTGGCCCGCCATGGCCCGGGACCGGCCCAGTTCCTTAGCGGGCCTAGCGGGCCCAACGGCTATTTTTTTAAAAAAAATAATTTATTTATTTTTAAATAAAAACGTTGGACTGCCAAAAATAGCCGTTGGGCTGTCAAAAATATGACTTATATACTATGTATATATAGTATAGTGTGTGTATATAACTATATATATATATATAGTATAGTGTGTGTGTATATATATATATATATATATATATCTTAAGATGTATATATAGTATATCTTAAGATGTATACTATCGAATATGACTTATATACTATGTATATCGAATATACAAATATACTATGTATATATAGTATAGTGTGTGTGTGTGTATATATATATATATATCTTAAGATGTATATATATATATCTTAAGATGTATATATAGTATAGTATAGTATATATATATATATAAGCTTATATATATATGTATATCGAGTATATCGAATATACTATGTATATATAGTATAGTGTGTGTGTGTGTGTGTATATATATATATATATATATATATATAGATGTATATATATACTATAATATACTATATATATACTATAATATATATACATAGTTTATAAGTCATATTCGATAGTATACATCTTAAGATATACTATATATACATCTTACTATATATATATAGCTTATATATCTTAAGATGTATATATATCTAAGATCTACTATACTATACTATACTATACTATATATATATATAATATATCTTAAGATGTATATATAGTATATTTTAAGATGTATACTATGTATATATAATATAGTATATATATATATATATATATATATATATATATTAAGATGTATATATAGTATATAAATCGAATATAGTTTATATATATTTATTACTATTTTTTTTCTCTAACTTCTATAAAAAAAGTGAAAAATACAAAGTTTCTGTTGGGCCCGTTTGGGCCGGGGACCGGCCCACTTAACCCGGGCCCGTTAGTTCGTGGTCCCGGTCCCGGGCCGGTTCCAGCAATAAGCCCGCGAAGCCTAGGACCGTTTAGGACCGGACCGCATAGGACCGGCCCACTTAGGACCGGGGCCGCGAAGCCCACTTAGGACCAGGCCCGGCCCACTTGCCACCCTTAGTCTCACTTATGCAATGCTTATTTCGCTTCTGAGAGGTCACACTTGCGCCCAAAATTTTGCAGGTGCGATTGCATCAGCTGCTGCCCAGAAACAGCTTCAGCAACAGAAATTCCAGCAGTGTCAACAAGTCGCCAAACGATCCGAACCCCGTCCGAAACTCATTCGAGCCACTCGGGACCTCAAATGAATATACCAATAAGTCCTGTAATATGCCACGGACCTACTCGGGGTTTCAAATTACATCAAACAACGTCGAAATTTTGAATCGCGTCTCAAATCGAATTATGAGTTTATGAATCTTCCAAATTCTATAATTTGCGCCGAAACGTATCAAATCAATCCGGAATGACCTCAAATTTTTCACACGAGTCATAAATGACATAATAGACCTGTTCCAACTTCCGAAATCAAAATCCGACCCCGTTATCAACAAATTAACCTTCGGCTAAACTTATAAATATTTTAAAACTTCAACTCTTCCAATTTTCGCCAAAATGCGCTGAATTGTCCTACGGATTTCTAAATCAAAATGCGGACATACGCCTAAGTACGAAATTACTATACGAAGTTATTGGAATCATAAAAATTGCATCCCAAAGTTGTTTGCTCAAAAGTCAAATTACTCTTTTTATTTATGCTTCAAAAACAAGAATTGTTCTTTCGATTTAATTCTGAACCTTCCGAAAAATAAACTCGCCCGCACACGCAAGTCATAATACATATTATGAATTTTTTCGGGACCTTAAGTCGCTGAATAAGACGTTAATTCTTAAAACGACAAGTCGGGTTGTTACAGATCTCCCCCATTTGCATTTCCTGCTTCATTAACCACCTGCATTCATAGATTAAGTCACTGTAAGTTAGATAGTCATCATGAAGGAAGCGTATGACTTCTGTTGCGTCTGTTTACACTTCGATTGAGGCTATTTTTTGGCTGACTATAATTTGGAGTGCTTGCTGCAGTGCTTGTAGTTCTACTTGTATTGGCGTTGCTGCATGTGTTTTCTTGTGGTATGCAACGACCCATTGGCCCTTGTTGTCGCGGATAGCTCCGCCTACTCCTCCTTGTAGGCCCTCGCTTTTGAAAATTCCATCGATATTAATTTTGTGCCATCCATTAGGAGGTGCCTGCCAATTGATGCTAATATTTCTTTTTAAAGTATGTGTTGTAAGATTAGTCGCTAAGTGCTTGTATTCCATGGTCTGGTCAATAATTCTTTTAATATTGAGTCGATGGCTGGTATTGTTTTGGCTGTTTTGGTTTCTATTATTCCAAATAGTCCACAAGGTGAATATAAATACTTCTTCCCACGTGATATATTTGTTGGTTATGGTAATGTTGGCATTTTTGAGCTGTCAACCCAGTGTGATGTTGATGTTTGTGGAGTTATTTTCCAACCCATGGACTCCCAAAAGGATTTAGCAATATCGTATTCCCAGAAAATATGGTTTATCGACTTGTTTGTGTATTTGCATACTGGACAGTTAGGATTTATATTAACACTGTCACGCCCCAAACCGGGGCCTAGACGTAACACGGCACCCGGTGCCTAACTAATGTGACTGAGCGAACCAACTGGATGGCTGAATCAACATGTGATATCATAACATACTGAAAGCGGAAGATAAACTAACACATATTGATACACTGAAAGTCTGAATGATATAAAATAATGTGCGGGAACACTAACATAAGTCTGAAGTATATTTGTAGCCAACATTGCTTAACATGAAAAGCTTATGACTCTGTCTAACTGTTACTCTAGTCTATGAAGCCTTTAATGAAGTACTTAAAACACTAATTGTCTGAAAATATTGAAGACTATAAGGTAATGATAATGACCCGAAAGAACTGGGGATCACCAAATAGCTGGTACGATAATCCTAACGCTCTGAATCGTCAACCTGTAAATCATTACTTGTATCGTGAGATGCAGGCCCCGGGAAAAAGGGACGTCAGTACATTTGAATTGCACTGGTATGTAAAGCAACTGAAAGAAAGAACTGCAAATGCTGAAACTAAAATTGAGCTGATAATTGATAACTGATAACTGAAATAATAATTGCTGCCTGATAAATGATTATTGAAATGATAACTAATAACTGAACTGAATAAAGGAAGTAAGGATATGAATACTCGCTCTTCTGAATGATGAACAACCTGTTTATCTGAATAAACTACGGCCTCGGGCCCAATATATATGTGTACAAGCTACGGCTTCAGGCCCAAGTATACGTATACATAACAATGGCCTCAGGCCCAAAAATGCATAAAGCAGCAACTACGGCCTGAGGCCCAAACATGCATACAACATAAACTACTGCCTCAGTCCCAAATATGCATAAAACATATAAACTACGGCCTCAGAACCAAATACATGTGTTCAACATTCAGGGATTTAAATTCAGGAACTGAGAATCATACTGCAATATGTGATGCTGAAATACTAAATCATATTGAGTTACATGATACTGGAATACTGAATAGGACTAGACTGAGACATGTATTGTTGAACTGATTATGAAAACTGAAACTTCAAATATTTATGACATGCTGAGTAATCTAGACTGAGACTCATGGGCATCAAACCCGAGTCTATATTGATTACGCACCGAGCTCACAACGTTCAGAATGAAAGTCATGAAGGAGTTATGGAGCTAGATAATAGAAGTTCTATAACTATTCAAGGAACTAGGCTTAACTATGCTTCTGAGGCAATTAGTAACATCGTAAAAGAAACGTAGTATAGGGAGAATCATTAGCATTCCCAAGCATAGAGAGTTAGACTCACATACCTTAAGTCCGTACTCTTGAGCGTAATACAACATTCGCCAACCCTTTCAACTTTAATCTATATCAATACAAGTCAAAGGGATTCCATATTAGCAATAATACTCATGTTTTGGTCACTTAGACCTTTTATCAAACACTTGGTAGGCATAAAGTTTTATAGTCCTTATTAATGGTGTTTCTACATCCAACAACCCATTCTTTTACTCCTAGATAATACTAAAATCTCAAAGTGTTATAATCAATACCATTTTTTATCATCCATAAGATAAACAATGGCCTTAACCAATAATAACCAATCAACAACCCAAACTTATAACCGTTCATGCTTATCTATCAAACCCATCAACTCATATCTCATGAACTAGAGGCTATAATCATTAATCCACTACTATAATCAAGTAGAGGTGGAAGATATTACCTTTTTGAAGTTCGATCCTCCTGAATTCGAGTTCTAGAGTTTTTTTTCTCAAACACGATGTCTCAATCGAATATCTAATGATTTGGAGGGTTTACCCATGTTAACAAGGTGTTGGAGAATTGAAATTAACTTAGAATCACCATTAGAACTTACCTTGGAAGGTGGAGGGACCTTTGAGGAGTTAGGTTCTTGAGAGCTTCCCTTCCTAGAGCAAGTTTTTGTGTTTTGGGGTGTATGGGGGCGAAGTAGGGCTTTAAAAATGAACCCCCGGGTGTGCTCCCACACACCTGAAGGCCCAACCGCACACCTGGATGTGCATCAGGGCATTAGCACTGCCACAAGTGCACGGCCGCGCACGAGACCATCCGGCGTGCACCTGGGCATGCACACTATGCATTGTCCAGTAAAATGCACATAGCGTTTTGATCAGAAATCCGTTCGGGATACACAATATATCTTTGGAAAGATATTTCGAAGGGCTACAACTTTTGTGTATTACATTTTCCCAAATTCCCTACTGATATTTACAAAATCCATCTAGAAGACAGATCTTCCATAAACTTAGTTGATTTTATCGAATCTTATACACTTCACTCTCCGTCTTGATTCCAAAATAACTCTTTTCACCCATACTCATCCCGATAGGATTTCATATGTCTAAGATGCCATCTTAATACTC
Source organism: Nicotiana tabacum (assembly GCF_000715075.1). Taxonomy (NCBI): domain Eukaryota; kingdom Viridiplantae; phylum Streptophyta; class Magnoliopsida; order Solanales; family Solanaceae; genus Nicotiana; species Nicotiana tabacum. Next base: position 62,827,631 of record NC_134101.1, read on the forward strand.
ATTTAACATATCCACTCCTAGTCTGAATTTACGGAGTGTTACATTATCTACTCCTTGGGATCATTCGTCCTCGAATGATTGTCCTGACTGTAACTTCGGCTAACTCTGGACCTTAAACGGGTTTTGTGGAAACATGAACTTTCATGAACACTTGCATACTAAACTGAATGAATACATGATTACTGAATTGCTGAGATACTGAACTGAATGATTACTACATTGACTGAATAATGAGCTAACTGAATACTAAAGGACGTGGAGATTATAATAAAAGGTTAGTTACCTTCAACATTTCTCCAAAACACTTGCTAGCTATCATAGCATAACACAAGCCTCACATGGCATCATATCACGCATAACATAAAACATATATGCGAATACTGGTCTGCCATGGATACGTGAATACTGAAGTAACATGGATATATAAATACTGAACTGGCACGGATATTTGCATACTAAACTGACATGAATATCTGAGCACTAAACTTATATCAATATTTGAGTACTAAGCTGACATGAATATCTGAGTATTGCACTGGCATGAGTATCTGAGTACTGAAGTGACATGAGTATCTAAGTGCTGAACTAGCACGAGTATCTGAGTACTAGAAACTTGAATGTTATAACATGATACGTGAAATACTGTATGTATAGCCGCAAATTCTGGTGGCAACTCTAACTTATAAGCTAATTGACCGATCCTTCGCAAGATTCTATATGGCCCAATATAGCAGGGACTAAGCTTCCTCTTCTTCCCAAATCTCATAACGCCTTTCATAGGTGAAACTTTCAGAAACACCCAATCATCAACTTGAAACTCTAGGCCTCTATGCCGCACGTCCGAATAGGACTTTTGGCGGCTTTGAGCCGTCTTCAAATGCTCTTGAATCAACTTAACTTTTTCCATAGTATGATAGACCAAATTTGGTCCCAACAACTCTTCTTCACCAACTTTGAACCAACTAATTGGCGATCTACACCTTCGCCCATACAGAGTCTTGCACGATGCCATCTTGATACTAGAATGGTAGGTGTTATTATTAGCAAACTCAATGAGAGGTATGCGATCATCCCAATTACCTTTAAAATCAAGGATATATCCTCGAGTGTCTGAATAGTGCGCTCTGCCTGGCCATCTTTCTGAGGATGAAAAACTATGCTGAGGTTTACTCTTATGCCTAATTTTTTCTGAAAGGACTTCTAAAATTTCAATGTAAACTGAGCACTACGATCTGAAATGATGGACAACGGAGTCCCATGCAATCAGATGATTTCCTCAATGTACAACTTGGCATAATCTTTTGATGAATCTATGGTCTTTACTGACAAGAAGTGAGCTGACTTGGTAAGTTGATCGACAATCACCCAATCAAATCATTCTTTCAAAATCAGTGAGATAATCCTGTTATAAATTCCATATTTACCATCTCCACTCAAGAATATGTGCATTCTATGGTAAAACACTAGGCTTCCTGCTGCTCGACTTTCACTTGCTAATAATTCGGACACTTGGCCACAAAGTCTGTGACGTTCTTTTTCAGGTCGTTCCACCAATAAATCTCTTTAAGACCATGATACATCTTTGTGGGACCTGAGTAAATAGAATACCTGAAATTCTGGGCTTCAGACATAATCCGTTCTTTGAGCCCATCTATGTCTGGAACGCATAGTCTTCATTGGTACCTCAAAGTACCATCATCGCCCCCTTGTTCAAAAACCATCGTGCTATGCATGTGAATCCCCTCTTTCAGCTACAACTAGTAGATATCATCAATCTATTTCTCTTTCACTTTGGCTACTAAGGAGGAACAAGTCCTGTTCTGGACAACAACTCCACTATCTTTGGAATACGAAAGTCGAATTCCTAGCTTCGCTAAGCGGTGAACTTCTTTCACCACAGTTCTTTTGTCTGCCTCAATCATGATCTATACTTCCCATACTTGATTATCTTTTTAAGGTACTTCCTGAAAACACTTATAGTATTGTTGCGAGCTAACTCTTTGACCAATACTTGGAAGATTAGAGTCTCGTGCAATGACACTACCCTCGTGATACATAACTAGGCATGAATTATAGTTTTTATATCCCATGCTAACTATGCAAGTTTCAAATCTCCATCTAGACTTAGTGACAGTTTTCACATCTCCCCCTTAGACCAAAGGTTAAGGTCTTATACTTGCGGATCCTTCTCTTTTGTTGGGATCCGAACAACTTTTTTTATCTTCTCAATTCCTTGCACTTTACATCAATGAAGAATCATCTTCCAACGTACTTCTAAGAAATCTTTCTTACTAGGAAAAACTAAATTACTTACATAAACGTAAAGCTAATTTATTCACAACTATCATACACAATCTTAATGATTTAAATCTTCTCACACTGTCAATCTTAGGAAGACCCCTTTTTGATAACTCTTAAAGGTTATTCTTTTGTAGTTTGCTCTCTCACTGCCTAGCTGATTATTTTTCTTCCACTGGTACTGTACTTTAGGTTTAACTTAAACTCTTTGGGTTATAACATACTTTCGATGTTTCAAACTGTTACCCACTCACTAGTGTTAAGCTGGCTAAGCAAATCAAATCCTACCGCTACTAGCTCTGCTAAATTTTTTAATTCATTGTATCTACTCAGAACTTACTTACTATTCTTTCACTAACCACCTGGTAGCATCATATTTTCTTGTTCTGCTTTGAATAGATAAAGCGAAGCATAAGGTTATTTCTAACTTCCCTCACCATCCGACCATGTTATACTATCGCATACTTATTTTTCTTCTTTTGAACTATGTACATGGATCACACTTAGGGAAAGTTCATCTGTCTTAAACGAAATTGGAATATCTAAACCCAAACTTTTTATACACTTCAAAATCATATCAAACTATAAACATCTGTGGTAAACACTTAGTCACATAACCTAAGGGGGAACTGTCTTATATTTTATCTCACAATAATAGCGGCTTCTAACAGTAATTCACTAACGTGGTAATTTCCAATTCTAATTTGAATAAATCTAAACAACTTAAAATCATTCCCTAAAATTCAATATCGCATGCTCTTGGTTCTCATTTCGTACATCATATTATTCCCTTCATATGCATGAGTCGTGCGAAAAACACGTCTTTGGTAATATAAAACATTTTTGCCTCCTAGGTTTTTTTTCTTAGGCTCTTTTCTGTCCAAAACTATAGTGATTAATTCTATGCCCGCCGCGGTTAAATTCTTAACTTGTACATGGGGTCTGGCATCTAAACTATCATCATCCCACATGTGGATCCATTTTCAAGAATTAAAAGAAATTATTCTGTGAAGTAAAACACCTACGACTACCATACACAAACTTGTCCTTCAGAGTATATCATCATTTGATAAATTACCTCATGCACTCTCCGGCGAGTCTTGGGTCTTAATCCAGACCTAAAACATGCGAATATTTCGCTATAATCACCGTTACTTACATTTTCATTTAACATCCATAGGCATTACTGTATACTCACAAGTCACCTTTATTTGGATACATTGAAAATTGGAGATATGGTAAATAAATTACTGAATATTAGCGTACTGAATAACCATAAACCTACTAACTGAAAGACTGTATAACTGGTAACTGAGGTAAACTGATAACCATAAAACATGAAAACTGCTTTTGTACTTTCTGATAAGATTATGCTCTAATTTATACTACTATCCATTGCATCACACTTTCAACATCCTCTCAAGTCCCACTTGTTACCAACTTATACTCCATAATTATACCCTAATGGGCAATCATCCTTTCTAGAACCTTGGGTTTTTCTTGCCCGTCGCTTGGGCATTCGATACGTCTGAAATTCGATAGGAAGAGAAGCTTACCTATTGCTCTAAACTTCATGACACGCTCTAGAGTAGAAGAAAATGAGACAGTTCTGAATGTCTTGGTAGTTAACCGTTAATATGCATGGCCGACACATACATATAAAGGAAACTCCACTGGATACGGCTTCATAGACTCCCTAGGACACTTGAACCTAGTGGTCTGATACCATGCTTTGTCACGTCCCGAACCTGGGCTGGACGTAACACGGCACCTGGTGCCTGACTACTGTGACTGAGCGAACCAACTGGATGGCTGAATCAATATGTGACATCATAATATACTGAAAGCAGAAGATAAACTAAGACATATTGATACACTTAACGTCTGAATAATATAAATTAATGTGCGGGTACACTAACATAAGTCTAAAGTATATTTGTAGTCAACGTTGCTTAACATGAAAATTTATAATGTGTGAGTACACTAACATAAGTCTGAAGTATATTTATAGCCAACATTGCTTGACATGAAAAGCTTGTGACTTTATCTAACTGTTACTCTAGTCTATGAAGCCTCTAATGAAGTACTAAAAATAATGATTGTCTGAAAATACTGAAGACTGTAAGGTAATGATAATGCCCCGAAAGAACTGGGGATCACCAAATAACTGGTACGAGAATTCTAGCGCTCTGAATCGACAACTTGTAAATCATTACTTGCATCGTGAGATGAAGGCCCCGGGCAAAAGGGATGTCAGTACATTTGAATTGTACTGGTATGTAAAGCAACTGAAAGAAAGAACTGCAAATACTGAAACTAAAACTGAGCTGATAATTGATAATTGAAATGATAATTGCTGAAACTGAAATGGTAACTAATAACTGATTACTGAAATGATAACAAACAACTGAATTGAACAAAGGAAGTAAGGATATGAATACTCCCTCTTTAGAATGATGAACAACATGTTTATCTGAATGATGAACAACCTGTTTATCTGAATAAACTACAGCCTCGGGCCCAATATATATGTGCACAAGCTACGGCCTCAGGCCCAAGTATACGTATACATAACTATGGCCTCGGGCCCAAACATGCATACAACATAAACTACTGCCTCAGTCCCAAATATGCATAAAGCATATAAACTACGGCCTCAGGCCCAAATACATGTGTTCAACATTCAGGGATTTAAATTCAGGAACTGAGAATCATACTGCAATATGTGATGCTGAAATACTAAATCATATTGAGTTACATGATACTGGAATACTGAATAGGACTAGACTGATACATGTATTGTTGAACTGATTATGAAAACTGAAACTTCAAATATTTATGACATGCTGAGTAATCTAGACTGAGACTCATGGGCATCAAACCCGAGTCTATATTGATTACGCACCGAGCTCACAACGTTCAGAATGAAAGTCATGAAGGAGTTATGGAGCTAGATAATAGAAGTTCTATAACTATTCAAGGAACTAGGCTTAACTATGCTTCTGAGGCAATTAGTAACATCGTAAAAGAAACGTAGTATAGGGAGAATCATTAGCATTCCCAAGCATAGAGAGTTAGACTCACATACCTTAAGTCCGTACTCTTGAGCGTAATACAACATTCGCCAACCCTTTCAACTTTAATCTATACCAATACAAGTCAAAGGGATTCCATATTAGCAATAATACTCATGTTTTGGTCACTTAGACCTTTTGTCAAACACTTGGTAGGCATAAAGTTTTATAGTCCTTATTAATGGTGTTTCTACATCCAACAACCCATTCTTTTACTCCTAGATAATACTAAAATCTCAAAGTGTTATAATCAATACCATTTTTTATCATCCATAAGATAAACAATGGCCTTAACCAATAATAACCAATCAACAATCCAAACTTATAACCGTTCATGCTTTTCTATCAAACCCATCAACTCATATCTCATGAACTAGAGGCTATAATCATTAATCCACTACTATAATCAAGTAGAGGTGGAAGATATTACCTTTTTGAAGTTCGATCCTCCTGAATTCGAGTTCTAGAGTTTCTTTTCTCAAACACGATGTCTCAATCGAATTTCTAATGATTTGGAGGGTTTACCCATGTTAACAAGGTGTTGGAGAATTGAAATTAACTTAGAATCACCATTAGAACTTACCTTGGAAGGTGGAGGGACCTTTGAGGAGTTAGGTTCTTGAGAGCTTCCCTTCCTAGAGCAAGTTTTTGTGTTTTGGGGTGTATGGGGGCGAAGTAGGGCTTTAAAAATGAACCCCCGGGTGTGCTCCCACACACCTGAAGGCCCAACCGCACACCTGGATGTGCATCAGGGCATTAGCACTGCCACAAGTGCACGGCCGCACACGAGATTATCCAGGTGCGCACTTGGGCGCGCATACTATGCATTGTCCAGTAAAATACACATAACATTTCGATCATTAATCCGTTCGGGCTCCAAAATATATCGTTGGAAAGCTATTTCAAAGATTTACAACTTTTATGTATTATATTTTCCCAAATTCTCAACTGATATTTACGAAATCCTTCTAGAAAACAAATATTTCATAAACTTAGTTGATCTTATCGAATCTTATACACCTCACTCTCCGGCTTGATTCCAAAACAACTCTTTTCACCCATACTCATCCTGATAGGACTTCATATGTCCAAGATGCCATATTAATACTCATTTAATATGTTCACACATAGTCCGAATTTACGGAGTGTTACAAACACCACTTTTGTTAATGTATGCCCGCCTTGGGATTTTGTTATGGTAAGATTTTGAGATGAAGTACTTGATTTTGTTAGGGCAATTTAGATCCAAAATCCATTTGAAATCATTATTACTAGGTTCATGCTCATCAATTATCTTGTAACAAGAACCGGTAGTGAATACGCCACTAGAACTTAAGCTCCATAGAAGATTATTGGGTGTTATAAGTGTCTTGTTTGAGACAAGGGTGTTGATGTTGTTCATTATGGTATCTAGAAGGTCAAATAAAATTTTCCCCAGATCCCATATATCTTTGCCACAGATATCCCTAATTCTTAAGTTGCTCTCATTCTTTGTCAAAGGGACAATTATGAAACTCCTAAGATAAGTTATGTTAGGGATCCAGTTTGTATCCCAAATGTTTAAATCGAAGTATTTATTAACTGACCACCTAATGCCCTTGTTGCAAATGGACCATCCATTTAGAAGACTATTCCAAGTATGTGAGCCTATTTTGGTATTTGTTTGCCTTCCCGTATTTACTAATTAAAACTTTTGCCCAAAGAGTTGATGGGTTATTAAGAATTCTCCATGCTAGGCTGGTTAGTAAAGCCATATTTTTTGACCTAGCTTTTCTAATACCTAAGTCACCATGTTCTTTTGTTTTGGTAACAGTGTCCCATTTAATTAGGTATAGTTTTTTCTTCTCCGCAGTAGTACCCCATAGGATATCTCTTTGAATTTTATCGATAGCTTTTAAGGTTTTGTTTGGTAGTAGGGATAATTACATTATGTGGTTTGGCAGGGTGTTTATACTAGAGGTTACTAAGGTACACCTACCATCCATGCTTAACCAATTTGCATTCCAATTGTTTAATCTTGACCTCATCTTATCGATCAAGAATTGATAATCCTTGTGTTTTGGATTTCTGCTTAGGATTGGGAATCCTAGATAAATCCCAAAATTGTTACTAATTTTTATATTAAAGAAGTTCGTCAATAATATTTGGTTGAAGCTCCACAATTTTTGGAGACAATTAATTTAGACTTTTCTTTATTAAAATTCAAGCCTGAATAGTTACAGAAATTCTCCATGCTACACCAAATTGTTTGGATTGCTTTTTCATTTGCCTGCCCCATTAGAGTTACATTGTGTCACGACTCAAAATCTCACCCGTCGTGATGGCGCCTATCTCAATACTAGGCAAGCCGAAAATCTCAATAAAACACCATATCTTTTAATTTGAAAACAAAATAATTAAATTCAGCGGAAAAAATCTCACAATTTCAAATAAAACACTCCTAAAATCCGGTCTCACTGAGTACATGAGCATCTAAATGAATACAAAGTCTGACTGATAAACATCACTGTCTGAAGTATAGAACAGTACAATAACTAAACAGGAAGGGAATCAAGTTTGCGGTCGTCAAGCAGCTACCTTGATACTCTCTAATAGAAATAACTCTGAATTCTAGCAGTCGTCGTATCCGGAAGCATATGAATCTGCACACGAGGTGCAGAGTGTAGTATGAGTACAACTAACTCAACAAGTAACAAGACTAACCTCTGGGCTGAAAGAAATGATGAGCTCCGCATGTACAGTCCACTAAAAATAATGGTACAGAAATGTAGGCATGCTTTCAAGTTCAATAGTTAAACTCAATACAAGTGAAATTGATCAATACTGCATGATATGAGGCATATGACATCTCAGTAAAAAGACCTCATATAAATACTGGTCACAAATTATCCGGTCACTTGGTACTGTTTATGGCCAATACAGCCGAGGGGTGTTCCAACCCGTATATAAATACACATCGACTGACAGTCAGTCACTTAGTACCGTATAAGGCCAATCCAGCCCTGGGATAATCCATCCCCCAAATATAAATAATACGATCAAGATCCATGTGCAGGTAAATTCATTACAATATAAATAAGTAAGGCAAGTCTATGCCCTGGGGGTGTGTACAAATTCCGGAGGGGCTCCTTCAGCCCAAGCGTAATACAAAGCCAATAAGGCCTCCTGCACGCGGGCAACCCCGATTCATAAAATAGTAAAGCCTATAAGGCTTGCTGCATGCGGGCAGCCGCGATCCATAAAATAGTAAAGCCAATAAGGCCTACTGCAGGTGGGTATCCCCGATCCAGAACAATAATAATGTATAAAGCCATTCTGGCCTGCTGCAGTCGGGCAGCCCCGATCCATTTAATAATAACATATATAAAGCCAAATGGCCTGCTGCGTTGCGCAGCTCAATACCATAAATATCCTCACAATGGACAATTATTATTGAGTGTGAAATGTATATTTTAGAATAATTAATTCAACAGCATCACGACCCCATGGGTCCTAAAATATCGGCACATAGCCTAAACATGATCTTTATTACTAGCCTCAGCTAAATTCCTCTAACACGTGCCACATGTTCAGATAATAACATGATTCTTTAATTTTTACAACTTCACAAGATTTATTCAAGACACAATTTCTGTGGTGCACGTCTACATATTCGTCACCTATCATGTGAGTCACCTTCAACAATTTATATCATACTAAATTCGGGATTCATACCCTCAGAACCAAATTTAGAAGTGTTACTTACCTGAGAGTGTGAAATTCTTTACTCTCCTATGCCTTTGCCTCGCAAATCGGCCTCTGAATGCCTCAAATCTAGTCATTATTAATTTATTTTGGTCAATAATATTTATTGGAATTAATTTCACAAGAAAATACTAATTTTCCATAAAAATCCGAAATTTAGCTCAAATATTTGCCCGTGGGGCCCACGTCTCGGAACCCGACAAAAGTTACAAAATCCGGAAGCCCATTCAACCACGAGTCTAACCATACTAATTTTACCAAAATCCGATCTCAACTCGACCTCCAAATCTTCAAATCTTATTTTCAAATCCCTAAGTTCAAACCCCCGATTTACACCTCAAAAACATGTAATCTAGTCGGATTATTCGATGATAATTCAATATTATGGAGTAGAAATGATCACAAGTGACTTACCTCAAGTTTCCCTTGAATTCTCTCTCAAAATCGCCCCAAAAATCGTGCTTGAAGGCCCAAAAATGGCAGAACTCGGAACCCCCTCTGTTTTTAATATTCTGTCCAGGATTTTCGCATCCGTGGTGATTTTTTCGCACCTGCGGGCTTCGCACCCGCGATGATTTCTTCGCGCCTGCGGTTTTCGCACCCGCGGTGATTTGTTTGCACCTGCGGTCTTCGCACCCGCGGTGATATCTTCGCACCTGCGGTCTTCGCACCTGCGGTGATTTCTTCGCGCTTGCGGCCTTCATACCCTCGGCAAAATTATTCGCACCCGCGGTGCCTGGCCAGCCCATGCATTTTCTGCTTCCGCAAAAAATTCCTCGCATCCGCGAGCTCGCACCTGCGGCCCTTTTTCGCGCAGGTGCGATCACACCAGTAGCCCAACTGCTTCAGGTCCTCCTCCAAATCCAAATTCGATCCGTTAAGCATCCGAAACTCACCTGAGGCCCTCGAGACCCGTCCGAACATACCAACAAGTTCCATAATATAACACGGACCTACTTGAGGCCTCAAATCATATCAAACAACATCAAAATGACGAATCACACCTCAAATCAAAATCTATGAACTTTAAACTTTCAAATTCTATATCTTGTGCCGAAACATATCAAATCAATCCGGAATGACTTCAAATTTTGCACACAAGTCATAAATGACATAATGAAGCTATTCCAATTTCCAGAATCAGATTTTGAGCCCAATATCAAAAAGTCAACTCCCCGGTGAAACTTCCAAACTTAACTTTCTATTTTAGCCATTTCAAGCCAAATTCTACTACGGACTTCCAAATAATTTTTCAGACACGCTTCTAAATCCAAAATCACCATACGGAGCTGTTGGAATTATCGAAATTCAAATTCGAGGTCTTTTACACAGAGGTCCACATCCGGTCAACTTTTCTAACTTAAATTTTCAATAATGAGACTAAGTGTCTCATTTCATTCCGAATTCCTTCCGGACCCGAACCAACTAACTCGATAAGTCATAAATAAATTATAAGGCATAAATTGACCAGTAAATTGTGGAAGGGGGCCGTAATACTAAAAACAACAGGTCGGGTCATTACATTCTCCCCCACTTAAACATACGTTCGTCCTTGAACGTGCCAAGAGTTGTTTCCAAGCCACCAAATCACTATTCCATCTTATCACGCACGTACCTGACAACACAGTACAACTGAAAATCCTTAATTTAACCTTAGCCCAAAAACCTTGGAATTCAATTCCCAACATTCAGAATTTCTTTTCAAGACATGAATATTATATTTACACGCTGTATGAGTTTGAACACATTGTACCAAGACATAACCATAACCCCAGATATAATCGCATAACATACTACATAACTCCCTTACTCGTAGCACCATTTCTGATCACAATAACTACTCAAACCAACCAAGTACTAGTATAAAACCCTGCATTCAACAGAACCTCATTCCAAAACCTTCGTACACTGCCAATGATGAAAGAAACAATCAACAATTCATAACTTCTTATCAGATCGACAAGTCATGGAGCTCTCTCGCCCCAACCAGAACCACAATCCTCTCGAATATGCCATAATCAAGCCTGATACTACCCATTCTAGGTCCAATGACCTTATTTTGTTAAACACAATTGTCCCACAGACACGCCACATCGATATAACTCAAGCCACAACTGCACAATATGTGTACCCAAATATGGGAGATGTCTCAAAGTAGAGAACTGTATTGTAAGTTCAACAAGCACCACCACAACTGTAATGCTATAAGCTCATTATATATAGTAGAACCAAGACACACAAATTTAATAATAGTAACCAGCTCTTATAGAGCTCACATTAACATCACTCGCACGGATAACTCACGTGCTATGGTTTCAATATCTGAAACCGCACGGACAACTGACGTGCCAATAACATAATTCACCCGGCATGGTCACAAGCCTTTAATTCAAGCATTACATACGGGAGCAATCAAATAAGTACACATGAATCATCGTAACTGATCACAACTCCAGCACTCGCATGGCTATCACATCCTTCATGCACGATCATCCCACTAGGAATAATTCCCATAATTCCTCTGTGCCATATAGCAATAATTTGAACATCAACAGTTTACCAGGTGGGTACTGCAATATCGATGAACATCCGTAAGTCAAAACACAACGCGCCTTCTGAAATACGCACCCTTCTCAGGGATCCTCGGGCAGTTATAACATTCCTCTAAATATCTGAAACTGACCATTCTGTCCAAAATTCCTGATCTTTTTTTCAAGAATGAACTGCCACTTTATGCGTGTGAATCTAAATCCCGCACACCACACCACATCTACCATGTGAAAGGCACAATAATCTCATTATCAACTCTGAGTCACCGGCAAATTACATACCCGGTTAGTTAGAAACCTTTCTCTCGCTTCCTTCCAGGAGGAAATCACAATATACAACACGTTTCCCACACCAGTAGAAAATATCTGGTTCAAACCGTCAAGAACACTTTGATATCCATCTGCACATAACTAAGCTATTAGAACTAAATTCCTCTAACTCGACCAAACCACGTAGGTTACCAAAACCCAAGAATATTACCACCAAAATATCTGTAGAGTCTCACCACATCATAATTACCTCTATAAATACCACAACCGAATCACCCACTCTGAAAATACCTTATTTGAGTCTAAGGCCATTTCATTCACCTTCCCAATACCGAAATATAAATTCCATAATGATATACAAAAATACCACAAGTCTCGACACCATCCAACTTAAATCTCAGATTTTAGCCATAAATAAATCCGCCAAAAATTCTCAATTGTTACATATTAATTACAAATCCATTAGAACTTTCCCGAGAGTCACCCCCTTTGTTCAAATCCACATTACACCGCCCAAATGGGCCAAACGACACGTGCCCCATTAGTACAACAACACTCAAAGAAGTAACTATACTTTAATACCACCTATCAAATTCATACTCTGTGCACACTACATCATTCACGAATAACAACTCACTCACCCCGTGATTTTTATATACCCATAAAGCGTAATATATTCCGTATTTAGAAATTTCAGTACTCGAGTCATCCTCGATCTTAACCTCTGCAAGTCATAACTAATCCACAAGTATATCTCAGACCAAACTAAAATTTAACATATAACCATCAATTGAATTATCAATAGCCGGCTCCCCCACTTGGCTCAAAGCCATAGATTAAAACATTTCATAATACACAATACCCATACTTTATTACTGCCATAATACTACAGTCAGTTCAACAAAAATTCTTCTCAAGCTCAAGACACACCAACCATAATTACCTCAATCATCCGCTAATCTCGCATTCATTCTCTTAACACTCAAGTCAACTTTCTCAACCAGATTCAAATTCAAGTCTCAACATATATGCCCCGCTGGCAGAAAAGAAACTCTTTATTCACATCATAAGGAACACACCTACATAGATTACTCCTCAGGAGATAACTCACCTGCTTAGTCTCAAATTGACATCTTGTTATACCCTTTCGCAGCCACAATTACTATGAAATCACTTAATATTTCTGAGTCCAAACTCATTAACCAGATACGAGAATTTAATTTTCCCCAAAACTTTAACAACGTGAAGAATCTTTCAAAATATTCACACTCGAGATTGTACGTCACATCAAACGAAAATAAAGCACCCAATGGCCATCCATTACATTTCAAGAAAACACTTCTCGTCACATTCAAACCGTCTTAACACATCCCGCAGTCACATCATACTCATCACAAAGCCATTCCACCGCTCATCGAGCCACAAATTCCACTCGTAATGACATTACCGGACATATGAGCCCAAATGTACATATTACAACTGAAGCTACCGAGCCTAAGCTGTTTTCTAAACCTGGCCTCAAGTCCTCCAGACTAGCCCATCACCAAAACACAGAATACACATCTTGAACCTCGTTCATAGAATCACAAGCCGACGATGCACAGCTTATATCGAGCGCTCATCTGCACATACGAAATGTATGGAAGGAATTCAAAGAGTTATGTTTCAAGCTGAATCAATTTCCGCACGATAGAATACAAGAAAGTTAAATTTTTCTAAGGGTTCAGAAGCCTCTCCGTACAGATCTGCAAGACTCTACTAAACATGCTCATGACTCGTGAGACCTATGTAACCTAGAGCTATGATACCAACTTGTCACGATCCAAAATCTCACCCGTCGTGATGCCTCCTATCTTAATTCTAGGCAAGCCAAAAATCTCAATAAAATACCATATCTTTTAATTTGAAAATAAAATAATTAAATTCAGCGGAAGAACTCTCACAATTTCAAATAAAATACTCCCAAAACCCGGTGTCACTGAGTACATGAGCATCTAAATGAATACAAAGTCTGAATGATAAATATCACTGTCTGAAGTATAGAGCAATACAATAACTAAACAGGAAGGTAATCAAGTTTGCGGTCGTCAAGCAGCTACCTTGATACTCTCCAACAGAAATAACTCTGAATTCTAGCAGTCGTCGTATCCGGAAGCACCTGGATCTGCACACGAGGTGCAGAGTGTAGTATGAGTACAACTAATTCAATAAGTAACAAGACTAACCTCTGGGCTGAAAAAAATGATAAGCTTTGCAAGTACAGTCCAGTAAAAAATAATGGTACAGAAAAGTAGGCATGCTTTCAAGTTCAATAGTTAAACTCAATACAAGTGAAATAGATCAATACTGCATGATATGAGGCATATGACATCTCAGTAAAAAGACCTCATATAAATACTGGTCACAAATTATCAGGTCACTTGGTACTGTTTATGGCCAATCCAGCCCAGGGGTATTCCAACCCGTATATAAATACACATCGACTGGCAGTCAGTCACTCAGTACCGTATAAGGCCAATCCATCCCTGGGATAATTTATCCCCAAATATAAATAATACGATCAAGATCCATGTCCAGGTAAACTCATTACAATACAAATAAGTAAGGCAAGTCCATGCCCTGGGAAAATCCATCCCAAATATATATATAAACAGTAAGTAAGGCAAGTCCATGCCCAACATAAATAAGTAAGGCAAGTCTATGCCCTGGGAAAATCCATCCCATATATATATATATATAAGCAGTAAGTAAGGCAAGTCCATGCCCTGGGAAGTCCATCCCGAATATCGATGATCATCTACGCTCACTGGGGGTGTGTACAGACTCCGGAGGGGCTCCTTCAGCCCAAGCGTAATACAAAGCCAATAAGGCTTGCTGCAGGCGGGCAACCCCGATCCATAAAATAGTAAAGCCAATAAGGCATGCTGCAGCGGGCATCCCCGATCCAGAACAATAATAATGTATAAAGCCATTCTGGCCTGCCGCAGGCGGGCAACCCCGATCCATTTAATAATAACATATATAAAATCAAATGGCTTGTTGCGTTGCGCAACTCAATCCCATAAATATCCTCACAATGGACAATTATTATTGAGTGTGAACTGTATATTTTAGAATAATTAATTCAATAGCATCACGACCCCATGGGTCATAAAATATCGGCACATAGCCTAAACATGATCTTTATTACTAGCCTTCGCTAAATTACTCTAACACGTGCCACATGTTCAGATAATAATATAATTCTTTAATTTTTACAACTTCACAAGATTTATTCAAGACACAATTTCTGTGGTGCACGTCTACATGTTCGTCACCTATCGTGTGAGTCACCTTCAACAATTTATATCATACCAAATTCGGGGATTCATACCCTCAGAACCAAGTTTAAAAGTGTTACTTACCTCAGAGTGTGAAATTCTTTACTCTGCTATGCCCTTGCCTCACAAATCGGCCTCTGAATACCTCAAATCTAGTCATAATGAATTCGTTTCGATCAATAATATTTATTGGAATTAATTCCATAAGAAAATACTAATTTTTCATAAAAATCCAAAATTTAGCTCAAATTTTTGCCCGTAGGGCCCACGTCTCGAAAGCCGACAAAAGTTATAAAATTTGGAATTCCATTCAATCACGAGTCTAACCATACTAATTTTACCAAAATCCGACCTCAACTCGACCTCCAAATTTTCAAATCCTATTTTCAAATACCTAAGTTCAAACCCCCGATTTACACCTCAAAAATATGTAATCTAGTCGGATTATTTGATGATAATTCAATATTATGGAGTAGAAATGATCACAAGTGACTTACCTCAAGTGTCCCTTGAATTCTTTCTCAAAATCGCCCCAAAAACCATGCTTGAAGGCCCAAAAATGACAAAACTCGGAACCCCATCTGTTTTTAACATTATGTCCAGGATTTTCGCATCCGCGGTAATTTCTTCGCACCCGCGATGATTTATTCACGTCTGCGGTCTTCGCCGCGGTGATTTCTTCACGCCTGCGGTCTTCACACCCGCGGTGATTTTTTCGCACTTGCGGTCTTCGCACTTGCGGTGATATCTTCGCACATGCGGTCTTCGCACCCGCTGTGACTTCTTCGCACATGCGGCCTTCGCACCCGCCGCAAAATTATTCGCACCTGCGGTGCCTGGCCAGCCCATGCATTTTCCGCTTCCGTGACAAATTCCTCGCATCCGCGAGCTTGCACATGCGGTCCTTTTTCGCGCAGGTGCGATCACACCAGTAGCCCAGCTGCTTTAGCTCCTCCTCCAAATCCAAATTCGATCCGTTAAGCATTCGAAACTCACCCGAGGCCTTCGGGACCCCATCCGAACATACCAACAAGTTCTATAACATAACACGGACCTACTCCAGGCCTCAAATTATATCAAACAACATCAAAACGATGAATCGCACCTCAAATCAAAATCTATGAACTTTAAACTTTCAAATTCTATATCTTGTGCCGAAACATATCAAATCAATACGGAATGACTTCAAATTTTGCACACACGTCATAAATAACATAATGAAGCTATTTTAATTTTCAGAATCAGATTTCGAGCCCGATATCAAAAAGTCAACTCCCCGGTCAAACTTTCAAACATAAATTTCTATTTTAGCCATTTCAAGTCAAATTCTACTACGGGCTTTCAAATAATTTTTTGGACACACTTCTAAGTCCAAAATCACCATACGGAGCTGTTGGAATTATTAAAATTCAAATCCGAGGTCTTTTATACATAGGTCTACATCCGGTCAATATTTCTAACTTAAATTTTCAATAATGAGACTGTGTCTTATTTCATTCCGAATTCCTTCCGGACCCGAGCCAACTAACCCGATAAGTCATAAATAAATTATAAGGTATAAATTGATCAGTAAATTAGGGAAGGGGGTCGTAATACTCAAAATGACCGGCCGGGTCGTTACACATTGTATGTAAAGAATAGGTGAGGTAGTGGTGGGCTTCTAGAATTTAATTTTATAGGGTCCCAATTTTTAGTATCTACTTGATTTTCAATATTTTTAGAGAGTATATCCATGCAAAGGATAAAAAGGTAGGGGGACATAGGGTCGCCCTGCCTTATGCCCCTTGTAGGAGCGAATTCTTTTATTTTGTTCCCGTTAACTAGTATGGATATATTTCTAGTTGTGACACAATTAATAATTAATGAGAAAATTTTTGGAGGGAATTTAAAGAACTTTAAGTTTCTATAAATGTAAGACCATTCCAATTTGTCAAAAGATTTTTCTAAACCTATTTTTAGAATTAAGCTAGGCTTGCCTTTTGATGAATTAATTTTCCTCATGACTTCTTGAATGATGATTGCATTATCACTAGCCTGCCTGTTTTTTAAGAAGCTAGATTATTGTGGGTTGATGAGATGATTTAGGAACGCCTTGATTCGATTGGCTATGATTTTTGTTATCACTTTATAAATAGTGTTACATAAGCTGATAGGCCTAAAGTTTTTAAGGTTGTTAGCATTATTAATTTGGGGGATGAGGCACAAGTATGTGTCGTTGATGTCAGGAGTAATTATGCTTGTTTGAAGGATGTTTTGGCTTAAATTGATAACATTACTTCCTACAATGTGCCAGTATTTTTGAAAAAAGAAAGGGTGCAATCCATCCGGGCCTGGTGCTTTGTATGGTTTAAAGGAGAAGATTGCATTTCTGAGCTCATAATTTCTTAGAGGATTATCAAGGCTTGAGAGATCTATTGTATGAAAACTCTCATTGTCCCTTTTAATAATCGACTAGTCAGTTCTAACATGAGAGGTAGTAAAAATAATTGTGAAGTAATTTGTTGTGTGGTTCATTAAAGAAATTTGATCGTCTATCCAATTCTCATTGTCATCTTTGAAGAAAACTATATTGTTCTTCCTTCTTTTGTTGGTCGCCTTAATGTGAAAAAGTTTTGTGTTTGCGTCACCATCGTTAAGCCAAGTTACTCTAGATCTTAATTTCCAATAATCTTCTTCCAGTTTTAGAATGTTGGTATAATCATCAATAAGCGTCTGTTCAAGAATACTAAGGAAGTTACTCGTAGCATAATTTGGAAAATTTTAAATTCCATTGAGTCTAGCTAAAGTTTTCCTCTTATTATTAAAAGTATTGCCAAATGTCTTCTTCTTCCATTCTAAAACTTCAGTTTTGAGGAAGTTTGTGCCACTTAATAGATCCCTAACTATTTGTGATTGAATTAGCAAAATTAGAATGAGAGCACCAAAATCTTTCTATTCTAAAGGGTCTGTCTTGATTGATGTATATTTTTTTGTTAAGGTTAATTAGAATAGGGTTATGATCCGAATGCATTTTTGGAAGGTGAGTTATGGTTACATTCGGAAAAGCTTCTAGCCATTCCACATTTGAGTATACCCTATCTAATCTTTCTATGATTATCCCATTTATCTTCCTATGGTGATTAGACCATGTATATTTGCATCCCTTGAAGCCTAAATCTACTAGGTTTACGATAGTTCAAGTAGTTAATTAATGAATTAGTCCGTCTTTGATTAATTTGTCTACCACCAAATTTATCTCCAGAGTCAATAATTTCGTTAAAATCACTCCCTACCATCAATGGACCTTTATAATAGTTAGTAATATTTTTCAAGTTGTCCCATAAAATATTTATTTCAAGTATGTCATTACTAGCATATATAGCACTAAAAATCCAAGTAAGATTTGTGGGCTTTACCTCGATCATGGCATGAATTTCCTGCCCCCTTCTAGTAAAATTATTGACGGTTACCATATCATGGTTCCACAATATCACCAATCCACCAGCTTGGCCAATAACGGGGACTTCAGTTATCTCAGTGAGATCAAAAGCCTCCATAATAGGTGTGTGGTTTGCCATTTTAGTCTCCGAAAGAGCAACTAGACATGGCCTATGGGTACCCATGAGCTATCTAAAATTTCTCCTAAAGTTATCACTATTAGTACCCCTTACATTCTAGATTATAAAATTATTTGGTTGGTTCATCATTGGATGGTTGTTTTGGTTGTTGTTCAGTGGCATTCCCATGTTTCTATTTAGATATGGCACCAATATTACCACATGCTTCCCCATTATAGGGTCCTGTGGAGGTCTTATATCCAGAGAGCACTTGAAGAGTGTCACTCGACAACTGAAGATCGATTTCTTGTCTAGGCTCTCCTTGAATATTAGTACTTTTACCTCGCTTACACTTGAAAAGGCCACTTATGGCTCCCCGGCCCCCGGGTGTGGCATGATGTCCTCCTCTTCCTCCTGGATTCCTTCTTGGTTTTGCATGTTTGGTGGTGGAGCATGTTCTTCCATTGGAGCTGGCTGTGGTGCCATCGGTTGGTTCTCCCTGTGTTGTGTAGTCCATTGGGTGAATATTGGGTTTATCAATGTTAGTTCTTCTGGTGCAAAGAGTGAGAGGTTTAATGGAGCATTATGTGGAATCTGTTTGTTGAAGGTGGAAGGTATATTCCACATTTGTTGCTTGGTGTGAACTAGATTTTGGTTCATTGAAGGCGCAAGAGGTTGGAGGATGTTGTTCATCCATATTTGATTTATATAGTTGTTCATTGCAAGATTCATTCATTCCGAGATTAGCTGTGCAAGATAGTGTGTGTTTTGGATTATCATAATGGATTCTTGGCCATTGATCTCTAGATTGAATGAGATTACATGGCCCATCAGACCTAGCTCCACCCACGATTGAGGTTGGTAGTTTGGTGGATTTGGTGGTTGTGCATAGATCACTGGGTTTGATGGGAAGTGAGGAGGAAGAGGTGGAAGGTTGTTCATATTTTGCTGACGAGGGAAGCGATAGAGTTGGATGAGCCTGTATCTCCTCCTTAATATTAGTGGCACTCTTGACATTTTGGTGGTTTTCTTTCTTTATACTAGAGTTATTGTCTATAGGGTTAGAAAAAGTGGTAATGATGGGCTCTATTTTCATGGAATTTGAGAGTGTTGGCGTAAGGTTTTTATCCAAATCTTGCATGGATATCATCTTCGCCACTTGTCTTTCATTATTCTTCCATGTGTTCAATAGTTACTTGGTTGAGGGGGAAGTATTTTGCATATTGATTGTTATTGGTTAATCCCATGGCAATAGTGTTATCATTGTTAATAGGGCAATTGATATAATCTCGGGGTGTCCTGTTTGTAGTTAAATAATTGTTAATATTTTTTTTTGTTAAGCGGGGAATTACTATTACCAGAATAGCATGCATTTGTTGCCACGTATTTGCCACTTGTAATGTCACAGCTTATTGGTTCATGCATGTGTTTAGTGGTTTTGTTGCTTTTGTTTTCTTTTCTTTTTTTCAAAACCATGTGCTCTTCTTGAAGCATTGCACAACTGCTCATCTGATCGTTTTGTGGTTTATCAAAATATGTTTGGTAATATTTTGGTCTGTTAACATGCATTAAAAGGGGGAGTTTTTTAGAATCATTAATGGTATCTCGATGATGTTATTTGTTAACATATTTCAAGTGTTGAGTGTTAAGGTACTTACTAGTGGAAGCATCATAAATGCGTACATTAATACCTGGCACCATTGATGTGCTTGCAATATTATTGGAGTTCTTGGATATTCTAACCTTGCCTTTTTTAGGGAAGGAAACCATCTACCACTCTTGAGATCCTTCTTGCACGGATTGAGATAGTTGTAAAAGCTTTTGCTCTCCCATTTATTGGATTGGTTGACTAGAGTAGGGACAATTATGGCACGTATTCCCTAACCTTCCGCAAGCTTTGCAATGAATATTTTCTCCTTCGTATAGAAGAGCTTGCTTGTGAGGTCCAACGAGTACATGAGTTTGTACTGGCTGCTCTAATGGCAGTTCTACGCATAGTCTTGCGTATCTTCTTTTTTGTGTGGCTGACGTGGACGCATCTACTTTAAGTATTTTTCTAATACTGTTCCCAATTTTTGAGAGGATAAGTCCATCGTAGAATTCTGTGGGGAGTTGGGGCAGCTTTATCCATACTGCATTGTAACTTTGTTGAGCTTTCTTAGCCATGAAGTTTGGGACCCATTTTTGTACTGATAAGAAGAAGTCGTTAATAAACCAAGGTCCATTTTGTAGCACCTTAACCATGTTTTCTTCTACAAACTTGACAGTATAGTAATCTTCTCCAAGATCTATTAATGAAAGATTCTCGTTAAGCTTCCACATATCTTGTATTTTTTGTTTAAGATAGTAGTGCATTAGGCACTTTCCCATAAGCTTTATAATGACTGAAAATTTTCATGGGTTGTAGATACGCTCACTACAAGAAATAAGCTAATTTGTGGGGTTATAAGACCCCCCACTATAAGGTCATTTTATGGCATTTCTTTCAACCCCAACAATATAGTTCTTTTTGTGGCAATTTTATTGTGGGGGGTTTGTGATAACCTCCACAAATCGTATTAACTTGTGGAGCTTTGTAAATCACCGCAATTCAATATAATCTGTAGTGGTTAATAATTCCTAATTTATTTATTTATTTATTTATTTCACTTTATATTTTGTAAAAAAGTTGCATAAAAGTGAAGGAGTTTGATCAAAATGACCAATTTGATATAATTTACGACTATTTCTAACCTCAATATAAATTGAGCCATTCTCCAAACTCTATTTGTTCAACTATGTTTTGATTATAGTTAATTGAAAAGCTCTTAATTAAATATGCCGTTATTATAGCTTGTCTTTTCTTGAATAAGATTACAAGATTAGGTTCTTGTTGCACAACGTCACCTTTGAGTAATAAATAATAGATTAATTGCAAAGACTTAAAAGTGATATTAGAGATGACGAAGTTTTGGCGCGATTGATGTGAGTCGTTTGAATTGCTAGCTAGAGTTAGTTTGAGAGAATAATTGTAAAAATTACTGCTTTTGATCGAGAGATAATTACGTTATGAGAGAATTCACGATCAATAGAATTCACGATCAATAAAGAATAGTTCGGCAAAATTATAGGAAGCATGTTCATTGAAAAACACCTTTATTTACTTAGTTATTTATTTTTATTGCTTTAACAGTTGTTAATCAATAGCTTAAATACAATTTATAATTTTTATTACTCGAAAATTACTCGAACATGTCTTCTTAGTTATATTAAATAGTTATAGGTAAGCGTCATTTCTCGGTGGATTCGACTCCAAACTCTTTAGTCGGGTATTTCTAGCAATTTTTGTTATTTTTTTAGGAATAAAGTTGGACGCGATGAATGCACTTGAATGTCTTTTATTTTTAGTATAGTAGGACTTTTGAATTTAAACAAATAATATTTGTAATTTTACAACTTTGTTACGTATCTAGTCATGAGTATTTAGCATTTTGAATATTAAATGAAATATTTTTATGAGTTGTTGTGAGTTTGTTCTATATTTTAATTTATTATTTGATAGTATTTTTTGTGTTTCATTACTTTGTTATTTTCCTGTTTAATTATATTTATCCCTTATATTTAAGTATTTTTTGTTAGTAATTTAGTTATGTTTTCCATTTTAAAATTTAAATAGTAAAAAGGAAATGAAAGAGAAAAATAGAGAAAAGAAAGATGTTAAAAGACGATATCAGCCACCATCTTTATAGGTTTTAATCTGCACATTGGGGGTAATTTGGATATTAGACTCAAATTTATGGAACCGGGAAAAATTCCCTCCTTTTTCCCCTTTATTTTCAAAGCGCACAATTAGTTCCCTCTCTTCAACTCACAAATTAGCAGGGCTTAATTTCCTTTCTTCATCATAGCAGGGCTCAATTCCCTCTCGTCATCATCTTCTCTACAAAATAATTCGGCGCAATCCGAACAATAAAGGTTTGTACTTTATCATACTCTTCTTATTTTCTTTGCTCTGAATCGTCTTTGTTTACTTTCTAATGTAGAGTTCGTACCCGAAATTATTTTCGATATGCCTTTAGAATTTGGATCAATGTATTATTACAAGTACTGGGTTATATTTTGGTTCAATTGTTGTGTGGGTTCCTCTATTTTCGAGGTTCAATCGCAAATTTTACACTTTTAAGAGTCGTCGTTGTGGAAGAAATGAGTGCGGGCTTTTGAAAAGAAGGATCTCTACTGAGAGGTTGTATATTTGTATTAGGTAGTATTTGGAAGATCTTTTATCTTTAAGGATGATTGAAGTTGTCTGTATTTTTGTTATTGGATGGATTATGTGCTTAGGATCGTGAACCCGGTACAACGCTATGCACTTTTTCTATTTCGTGTTATTCCCCTTTTATGGGGTTTGATGATTATATTCTTTGGATCTTGGATGACTTATATTATGCACTGCATGAAGCTTTTCAAGTAAATACTTTGCAACATCTGAGAATATTTTGTTCTTTAATTAGTCTAAAAGGACATCAAATAGGTTATGTTGTATGTATGCAACTACTGCATTCTTGTATATGAAATATGAGTACAATTACATGAAGTTTTATACCACGTGCAGGTTGTTGTATATAATTATCCACTGAATCAAAGGGTATTAAGCAAAGGATCAATCATCCAGGATTTGAGCTAATCACCATGGTAAAGCATTCCTTGCTGTTTGTTTACATGTACAAATGTGTTTGGACTTTGTTTATCCAAAACTATTTCAACAGTACTTTTGAGCAATTTATCTATGAATTAATTGCTGGAGCAACCTGGCCGTCACTCTTATCCTTTGACGGACAAGTTGTTTCTATCCTTGTGCAATAAGGGCTCTATCTTTTATTTCTGAATACAAGCTTGGTGAGCCATCATCGTCTTACATTAACTAGAGTACAACATTAAACTTTGGCTAACAGTTCCAGCTTGTCTTTTTTAAGCCTTATTTAAAATCTGAACATGTCTTGTCATTATAAAAGCTATTCAATAACTAGCTAGAGTAAGTGCTAGAGATCATATTGAAGTAACTTTGTCATATTCTTCCATTTCCCTTTTCATGGTACATGGCCTTTTTGAGTGAAAGAAGCATGGTAATTATGTATCCATTCATGTAGATGTTTTTAGGATTTAGTGTGATTTCCAGTTTAGCATTTTTTATTTGCACAAAATTAAAAAGGGGAAGTTCTTTTCCTTTTTGTTTTTGCACTTTTGCTAATTCTAGTTTTTTGATGTTTTCTGCCTCTTCAATGTTGCTTTAGATAGTTGAATTTAATAACAGGAAATCATGTATGTAATTACAGTAAATCAAATTTTAATGATTCTTATTTTATTGGTCAATAATTTTTTTGTTGTGCCTTGCATTTTGTTTATAATGTCAAGGTGATGCACATCCATCGCAAGATAAATCCTCCACTAGTGCAAAGGTTTGATGGGCTGTATGATAGCATTGGTGAGTAAGTTATGTTTCTTAGCTTTTTTGGCTAGACATTCTTTTTAGAGAAAACTTAATTTATATAACATACTTCTTTATTATAGGAAGCTACAACCATTGAAGAATATTTGCAGCATTGAATCCAGTTGGATTGAAACAAAAAAATGGTAGCCTTCGGAACAAATGAACATGGTTAGTTCAATGACATCTTGCTATATGGCTACAGGTAAACGAAAACTTTAGATATAAGTCTAAATTCACAGCTTAAATAAATTGATTGCCTATGAATTTCTTTTATCCCTTAACACTATTGTTTACAGAATTATACTGCAATATAAGAAACAACAAAGATCCTTGGCATTCTTATTGTGAGAATTGATTCTGCTAGCTACTTTTCCAACTCCAATTACATGAACTACAGGTACTAATTATTTTAATTAGCCTACCAATATCGTTTTCTTAAAGCACTAGACTTTTGGATTTGCATGAAAGTGGTAGTTTTGAAGGATACTGTGATATGGTTAATTGATGAAGAAGAACAACTGAAAGAAACTAATCAGCCAAACTTAAAGAATTTCGATAGTTCAGTTTCGATAGTTGAGATGTCACATAAGTTATCTCCTAAATTTTCAATCCTTTCCTGTCTTTCCCCCAGATAATGTTAAGTAATATAGAGTAATTTGTAACATACTCTTTCGCAGTTGTTACTGATACATATACTAGGGGAATCCATGCCTTAAAGATTTGATTATGTCCTAATGTTAGAATCCTATAGAGGTAACTTGTATTTTGATAATTAGTAATTATCATGAATATATCGGTAGAATTTATGCTGCCAGATAGAGTAGCTTGTGATGAGATGTGCGGTAATTACTTTGTACTTTAGCTCTTATTCAAGTGAATATCTAACAAATTCAGTGGAATGTTTGTGTTAAACCAAGTACCGGACATTTATGTGTAAGAGATTTAATTTGAAGCTTTTGTCTTTTTCATGTCACTAGAGTTTTTCATTTATCCTTTTAGAAAAATTCTAGTTGTTTATAAGCGTTTTCTGAAGTATTTTTATTGCAATGTTTCAGCATAGTGATGCTAAGAGTGAGCCTACTTCACTGTGGATGTAAGAGTATCACCAGATGACAACAATTCGAATCACTTAGCAAATACTTAGCACTTTTGTATATTTTTTTTTTATTATGGAACTACTCTAGATTGTATTATGTTTAAGTTACCATATATAGTTTAAATTTGAATATGTGATGTTTGTTATTATTGATACTTTTCTTTATGGAATTTGATTTATATTATGTGAGTTATTTAATAAAATAATTTATTGAATCCTAGAACTGAAATTTTCATAAAAAAAGATAATATTTCCACCTTAAAAAATTGTGGCAGTGTTTATAACTGCTGCATATTAGTTTTTTTTAAAGATTAAGATCATATTGTGGAGGTTTATAATTCCCACAAAATATATTTTTAACACATTGGGATTATATTGTTGGGACTATAAACTGCCGCTGATTTTCTTTGAAAACCTCCACAAATTAAAATTTTATTTTGTGGCAGTCGTCGGGGCGGTTTTGAAAAATTGCCACAAATATGCTTATGGCGAACATAACTATGGCGTTTTCTGAAACTGCCACAATTATTTTGTGGGGGTCAAGAACGGCCTCAAATCGACCAGAAAACCCCAATAAATTGAGCCTTTTCTTGTAGTGGCTGCCTGTCGGCTGTCGACATCCGTTAATATTATTTTTCTCAAATTTTTTGTGAATTTCCCTGCTAACGTTGCACCTGGCTCCGATGATTGAACCTCCATTGGAATTGTTGAAGTCTCTTCAGATGAGTGTGTATTTGTAGTAAAGATTTCATTTTCCAGTAGCTTATCTTTGTAGGATGATGTTGGTGAAACTAGGTTTGTGTTTATGTCAGGAGGCTTTGATGGGATTTGGGTTTGGTTTCCTGATCGGTTATCTAGTGAGAAGTCGCTCATTTTCTCTTATAATTCTAAGACGAAAAATTCATCTTCTTCAAAATGGAATGTTGAAAGTACCATAAGGTACTTTATAAATGTGCATAAAATATTTCTTACTATTTCCTTTAAGAATTTACTCCAATATAATTTAAGATCCTTTTTTTAACGCTTCACGTACAAAAAAGACAACAACAGAAAATTAAAAAGAAAATCAAGTCAACTTCCATATCCACTTTTTTTAAAAATGATGTAAGGCTCATATCCAATAGAATTTATTAGGAGGAGCTAAACCCATATATGTGAACCGTACTTTTCATATATCTTGTACTTTGGTTTTATTTCTTAATTAAAAATTTAACAGAGATTTGTTTTCTTATAACTCAATACCAAAAACTAACTTATGAAGTGAGGATTGCTCAAGATCATATAAAGAGACCAAGGACCACAAACCTCACCGACGTGAGAAAACTCAATACCCCTCCCTTAGGTAGTTTGAACCATCCAAACAAGCGTATTTTAATTTAAAAAATTTGGCCAAATTTCCCTTTATAAATAGATATGAAGCCACTCCACTACCATATAATAATGCCCCATAATAATGTTTGGGGTTGTTATTGTATTTATAAAGCAGTACATAAGTATAAAATGTAAGAATACCCTTATTTAGAAGGGTAACATACAACTACTCATAGGCATGGTAATATATATATATATATATATATATATATATATATATATATATATATATGTCAATTGATAGTAAGTTAGTTGATACTAATATAAAACACAAGGGCTGCTTGCACCCATATATTGGACCACTATTCTCCCTTTAACCCATTCGGCGCCAAAATAAAATTTAAGAAAAAGATCACAGACAAATATTGTTCGGTCAAAAAAGTTGTTTGTAGAATAAGTGGATTACATACCAATAAAAGATAAGAAGATCATGAATTGAGCATATTTGGGGGGTTGTGGCTGAGAAAAAACTGTTGCACACGTCACACGACATGCATTCTTCATAGTAGGATTAATCCTATAAATTAATGTTATCAGGTGAGAAAAAACTGTTGCACACGACATGCATATCAGGTCGAGAGTAATGTTAACAAGGACAAATTAAAATTTTAAAATATCGATTAATTGCACTGAATGTCAAGCAATAAACAAAAAATAAATTATAAGAGGTGCAGGTTAGAGAATTGGGTCAATTTGGCCCATACTTCATCTTCTCCAAAGTATTTTTAAAAAATATAATTCTGGGGAGAAACTATTTTTTTTGTTTTACTTCAAATATATTTTTTCTTTCTAAAAGTTTAGTCAAACACATTAACTTAAAATTTAAAAAAAAATATTAAAAAATATTTTTGGAAAATAAAAATTTGGCCAAATAGACTATAAGATGAATTGAGCCGAAAGTAGAAGGAAAAGAATAAAAAGAACAAATGAAGGAATAAAAATGTCAGGAGATCAGTTTCTATTCTCCTCTTCACAGACTAGCCATGGCTTCGACAAAAATGAGTTCAGTATCGGCTTCTTAAATTCCATAGAGCCGTGAATGATTTAAGAATTGACCATATACTGATATACATTTATCTGTTTTTTAATAATCAGGTTAGTTGATTGTACCTTTATTAATCACTTGTTCTAATTTCTTTTAATAACCAAAAATTTGTACTCCAACAACTATTTTCCGTACATACTGTCGCATCTGAACTATGTTGCTTGCGTTTGAAAGTACAAATTCAGAGATTATACGATCAAAAGCATTTGTTTGTTAAAATCATGTTTTGTACTTCAATACCACACATAGGGGTATTTTGTGCGGTGTTCATTTTTTGCGTGCACAAATTATAAAAGAATCTGGTTCTTCTATGTGTTCCTTATACTACTGTAGCGAAATAATAAATGCGAAAAGTAAAGAACATGAGTATTTTTACGTGAAAAATACCTGGCTCAAAAGGTGAAAAAACCACAACCTACTACCCAATAGGATTTTTTCCAACACTTCACTAAATCACTTAGCCAAAAACAACATTTACAAATTCTTTGTAAACCTAAGGATTACTTCTAACCCTTTTGTGGCAACCAGCCTCTAGTTGTTGCGACAACTTTAAGTTAACACTAACTTGAATACAACATTCAAAGTACCTAATACAATTGCTTCTAGATAAAGCTATAAGGTACAACTCAAAAGCCCTACTATAATGAAACTAGAATAAAAGACAAACACTTGGAACTGGGTCTTCTATTTGGTTTATGTAGCTTCTGGTTTGCACACTTGAATCACACAGGAATTACTTGCAAAATGCCTTGCTATTTTGCTCTCAACTCATGTTTAACTTCAGCGTTTATGCGTACCTGTAAAATGAGAACATCCTGTAATTTATAGAGTTAGTAGAGTAGGAAATAACTAGCTAGAGTTCTAATGCTATACTCTTCCTTGGTGGAAGAGTTCTAGTTATCTTCAACTTCTAACTCCTCCCTTATCTAGGATAGAGTTCTCTCGAGTAAGGAGTCCTTCTCCTTATCAATTATGTAACCTTTTCGTTCAGTAAATATCAGATATAACCACTTAAGCCTATCTCTTTTACGTGTATGCCTTGTGCCCGAATTCTGCCCCTATTTTGTGTACACTGTGTATGGACCTGGTTCATACTTGAGTTTCATTGTCAATCATCAAAACAAACTTCACTTAGGCCAACAAATTCCCCCTTTTGATGATGACAAACTCTGTGCTTTTCATAAGCATAATACATGTTTCAACTCAGCTCAACATCAACACAATGTTAGAATACTTTCCATTTTTAAAGTCACAAATTATCAAGGACCAGGTTCATTAGGTTATAAACATCACAGTCCAAGTAAAAAGTGTCACAGCCCAAACCGATGGGCTGCGATGGGCACCCGATACCTTACTCAACCGAGTACTAACATAACGTATCTTTTCGTATTATACTATCATAGATAACCGAGCCAGATAGGCTGTTGTGAGATAAGTAGAATACAACATGTAATACCAACTTATACATAAGACATACTCGCCTATAAGACCAAAATAACCACTCGTACACTGAACATAGGCCGACAAGGCCATACAATCTTTTACTTGACATCTGTTTACAAGCCTTTAAGAATACATAATTATCATAAAGGTCGGGACAGAGCCCCACCAAACTAAATAACACACGTCTAAATCATACTGACCAAACAAGCAACTCTGGAGCAAATGGAGTGCACCAACACCTTCCGCTGAGCTGATAGCTTACTTGGAGAACTCACAACCTGTCTATCGGGACCTGCGGGCATGAAATGCAGCGTCCCCAGGCAAAAGGGATATCAGTACAAATAATGTACCGAGTATATAAGGAATGAATATCAATAAATAATAGACATGAGAGAAACATGGAGTAAAAGACTCAACATATAAGTCTGAATAGCTAGTGATTCATTAATATTTACAATGTCATGCATATGCGTATAAATGTCATACCATGCTTAGGTATATGCGTTCATAACATCATCAAGCTTCTGAAGGTATCACATCATATCATCTAGGCCACTGTAGGCAAATCATTAACGTATACCAGATGATCAGGTGGTGATGCGTATATAACGCCGTAACCTTTTCCCATATCCCATATACATATAATATACATATATACGCGTATATAATGCCATCTGGTCATGGGTCAATGTAAATGAATGCAATGCATGAGAAGTATATCAATAAAATTTCTCGGAATATCATAAGACCATTATGTCATTGATTAATATCATGAAATAAACTTTATCAACTTACGTATTTTCTGAGACCCATGAACAGATGATAGAATAATAGCACACATGGGGAATTAAGAATATATGCATCTCTAGTATTTCTATGAGTAGAGTCATTTATGGAAGTTGTGCATTTGCTCGTTTCGTTTGTATCGTATAGATCATGCCAAAAAGAAAGAAGGGATAACCTTAACATACCTAGACCAATTCTCTTGATAATTCCTCTAACACATATCTTTTGCGACGAACACGTAACGACAGATCGAATTAGGAAAAATTCATATGATATTCTTGAGAAAGATTGTACCGTACTCCCTTAGAATCGCAAAAAATCCCGTTGCTATAACATTACGTAGTATAATTTCGTATGAAGATTTCTTGGCTGGAGATCCATTACATTTGTAGATGTAGAACACCTCCTTTTTGGTGAATTTGATCACAATTTTGGATGGCTTTTCTTGCTGAAGCAAATCACGTTTTCCATTCCATATATTTGTGAATTTGAGACTTTAATGGCTTAGCCAAGATTCCTTCTAACTTTGATTTGGGAGATTCATTAACGTTGCTGGAGTCCTTTTGATGCATAAATTCATGCATCCTTTCCATCATTGAAAAATGTATTTGTTTACAATAGTTGGTCCAGCAACATCCATGTTTGATTTATTTTGTGCCACCACCTCCTTTAGGCTTGATTAGTTGGCAATTTGTTGCCACACTTACATACCCCCACGTGTATAATTGCCCCCTTACTAATCTTATAATTAATTTGATAATCTCTCACTATCTAATAATTAATCAATTACCCACATAATTAAGAATTATCTCAAATTACTTAAAATACTACTTATTTTTACCACACCTTATACACCCTACTATCATGGTCATGTAGTACCTTGTATGGTACTAGTCCATAATTACCGTGTATTATAGCTCGTTACGTATTTTATTTCAAAATATCAAACTTCGACGAAATTCATTTTCTTTGATTTGCTTACCCTCTCATTACGTCGATTAACTTACGACGAAATTTTAACATACGAAAATGCGGGTTGTAATATCTCATTTCCGAGCTTCCATCAATTTACTTATGACGTACTTTTACGTACAAAAACATGGGGTGTAACAAAAAGCACAACCTATCTTCCCCCTTTGGTATCAACAAAAAGTTGCAGAATTATGTTAGATAACTAGATATTAGTAGATATTACTCATGGCCACTGGGGCTAATTCAAATGCAATCATGGAGTCAAGCATCATATATCAATCTAATGATATAAGCTATCTAAGAAGCATCTACAAACAGTTAGAGCACAAAAACAGTTGATTAACATTGATACTAGTCATCCACAAAGCATAAAGAAAAATAAAGATACGGGATCATGAGCAAAAGGAACAAAAAGAAATCCCATCTGGGTCACTAGTTTGTCTAACTGGGCTAGGAAGGTTTCAACGCTGTGAAGGACCAGGTTCTTGGTTTCTGGCCTAAAGTAGCTTCAGCATATCATGAAGAATGCCATCATTCTTCTTCTTCTCCTTTTCAAGCTCAGCCCTGAGAGCAACCCTCTCAGTTATTACTTTAGCTAGCCTCTTCTTCAGCCTCTCAATCTCAGCATCCTTAGCCCCACTCTCCTGTACCAAGGCTCACACTTTGCTGTTCACGGGTACCTTTTTGGGTGAACCAGTTTCTTTGGGAGTGGTGTGGACTTCATAGTCACATACAGTCAAAATGTTTGCCCCAAAGTGATCCTTGTTTGTACCTACTTCCCATTTCTTGAGGGGTACCTTGAAGTGATCAAGTACAGCCGTGAGAATGAAATCATAGGGTATGGCATGAGTTTTGGTGCCAATTAGAACCCTATCAAGAAGCTGGATGAAAAACCCAAGCCAATTTATTTACCCCCTACTGTCCGGACATTCCATAAGGACCAGGTCCATGAATGTGACAATGTGCCTTCTTTCCTGTCTGGGCAGCTTAACCTTGTTAACAAATTCAAACAACACTTTATGAGATGGCTTCATCTCACTTTTGTACACAGCCTTGGCCTCTAGCTCTAACTCATTGTCAGTAAACTTCCTTGTAATGGCAAGGTAGGGAGGGAGGTTCTCTAGGCTTGGCCATTTGATCTTTTTGTAATCATTATACCCTTCAGCAGGTATACCCAGAATCTCTCCCAATTCTTTTTCGTCGAATCTCACAGTCACTCCCTACACTATACTGGTGACTCTGCCATTTTTGATCTCACAATTTTCCATGAACTCTACAATCTCAGCCCTGGCAAGCTTTCCATCCATCTGAAGAACCATGTCCTACCAACCCTGCAGTTGTAGTTTTTCCAGCAGCATCATCATGCCTTTCAAGATGGTTCTTTTTCCAAACTTAACCATCTTGTCCTTCTCTGCATCAGATTCTTCTTCTTATTCACTCTCTTCTTTTTCCACTACTTTCACTTTTCTAGACTTCAAGGCAGACCTGGTTCTTTTTGCCAAGGTAGAAGGTTCTGCTGACTTTGTTTTCGAAGGAGACTTCTTTTTGGAAGTCTTAATTTTCTTTTCTTTTGGATTCACAACCTCCACCTCTTTTGCCTCATCACGAAGGACCAGGTCCATCTCCTCAATTTCAACTACTTCAACAGGCTCAACCACATTCTTCTTTCCCTTTGCAGCAACTTTTCTTTAACTTTCTTTCAAGGCCTTCTCAAGTTCAGCCGCACTCTGCTTCTTCTGACTCCTTGTAGCTATTTCTCTTGTGGGAGGAGTTTCTACAGGGATAGAAGAGGCATCCTTTCTCTTCTTATTTGCCCTAGCAATTCCAGGGATTTTAACTCTTGAACTTTTCTTCCTTTTTGGATTATAGTTGTCAGACACACGTTTTAGTAGATCTTCGAGGGGTTCATGTACTGATGGAACAGGTTCTTGAATATTCTTCCCCAATCTAAACAACCCCTCATCAGCTTCTCCAGACCCACTTCTCACTTTTTCTCTCAACTTTTTTCTTCTCCAGTAGATTCCTCACTCCATACTACCAAGCTCCTGGGTGAAGATTCAGCCACTCCTTTTCTCATTCCCCTCACATCGCCTTGAGCACCCTCACTCTCTTTTTCTTTTTCGTTTTTATTTTTACCACCCAATTTTCTAGACTCAACTGTTTCAACCTAGCCATAGTTCCTACCAAAACAAACCTATTTTCCAGATTTTCAGCAACCTCAGAGATGAGAGAAGATGATTATGTGTGTTTAGAAGATGAGAGAAGGTAGAGAGAATTATTTGGCGTTTGTAAATTAGAAGTAAAGATACGACTAAGGCCAAATCAATTTAAAGAGGGATAATTTGATTGGATAACGGCATCTTTTTCAGAAGCTTAAATGTCTAATCAAGCTAGGAGTCAGTTTGAAAAGACGTTGAGGACTCTCCCTAGAATCTAGGCACTTATTGCATTTTGGGACTCTCTTTAGGTGAAACTGGTTCATTTCGTAATGGATAAGCTCAAGGAGGTTAGGATTAAATGGGACTCTCCAAAAATTATGATTCAAATATAATTATTTCAAAATATGCAGAGTGAAGAGTATGTACCATGTAATCTTGATGAATCAGGTTCTTCACTGAGAAATCTCTTGTGTAAGTCTGAATTTTCCAAGAAAATAAAGATAATATCATTAGAGATTAATGAGACATTTTAGCACATGGCACAAGTATACTGATGAAAGTATGAGACTCAGCAAAATCTAATATAATTACTCCCTCCGTTTCAAATTAGATGAGCTACTTTCCCTTTTAGTCTGTTCCAAAATAAATGACACATTTCTAAATTTTGAAATAATTCAACTTTAAACTCTTTATTTTACCATTTTTTCCTTAATAAGAAGTTTTTATAACCACACAAATGTCAAGTTTTTACCCCTTAAGCTTTTAAGACCACAAGTTTCAAAAATCTTCTTTTTTTTCCTTAAACTCTGTGTCAAGTCAAACTACCTCATCAAAATTAAAATGGGCGGAGTATGTACAAATTCACAGATTTTCTAACCAGTTTGAGTTAGAACTGGTTCCTTTCAGGTGAAAAGATCCCTAATTCTAACATGTTCCTTTCAAAGTGATCTCTACTTAGAGCTTTTGTAAAGATGTTAACTATTTGCTTGTTAATAGCACAAAATTCCACAGTGATCAGACCCGTTTCATAGTTGTCCCTCAAAAAGTGATGCCTAACATCTATGTGCTTAGTTCTTTTATGATGAACCGGGTTCTTGGTCATACTAATTGTACTAGTGTTATCACAAAAGATAGGGACACAACCTACATCAATTCCAAAGTCCATCAATTATTGTTTGATCCATAACAAGTGAGCACAACACAAGGCAGTAGTAACATATTCAGCTTCAGCAGTAGATATGGCCACCGAATTTTGCTTTTTGGTGGCCCAAGACACAAGACATGAGCCAAAAAAGTGTGCCATACTTGAGGTTCTCTTTCTATCCACAAGAAAACCTGCATAATCAGCATCAACATATCCCACTAAGTTGAAATTACTACCTTTTGGATACCATAGACAAAGGTCAGTGGTGTCTTTTAGGTATCTCAAGATACTCTCTTGATAGCAGTCAAGTAAGACTCCTTTGAATTTGCCTGAAATCTAGCACAAAGGCCTACACTGAAAACAATGTCAGGTCTGCTAGCAGTGAGATATAACAAAAAGCCAATCATTCCCCTATACAACTTCTGATCAACAAATGAACCAGGTTCATCTACATCCAATTTTGTGGTTGTTGTTATAGGAGTGTCAATTTCTTTGGAATCTTCTATTTTAAAACCTTTTAAGCAACTCTTTTACATACTTATGCTGATAGATCATAGTTCCATTTGAATTTTGTTTAATTTGTAAGACTAAAAAGAAATTAAGCTCACCCATCATACTCATTTCAAATTCACTCCCCATTAGTTTAGCAAATTCTTTACTTAAATTATCAGTAGTTGCTCCAAGATTATATCATCAACATATATCTAAACTACCAAGAAATCTTTACCTTTTTCTTTCAATAATAAAGTATTATTATTTTTACCTCTCGTGTAGTCGTGCTCAAGCAAGAATTTTGATAATCTTTCATACCATGCTCTTGGAGCCTGCTTGAGCCCATAAATTGCCTTGTCAAGATTGTACACATGATCAGGACATTCCTTGCTTTAAAAGCCCTGAGGTTGCTTGACAAATACTTCCTCCTTTAGATAGCCATTGAGGAAGGCACTCTTGACATCCATCTAATTGAGAGTGAATTTCATGTAAGCAGCAAAGGCTATAAGGAGTCTAATTGCTTCCAATCTTGCAACTGGAGCAAAAGTCTCATCATAGTCTATGCCCTCCTCTTGACTATATCCTTGAACCACCAATCTTGCCTTGTTTCTTGTAATTGTTCCATCTTCATCAAGTTTGTTTCTGAAGACCGATTTTGTACCAATTACTGATATGTCCCTGGGTCTTGGTACCAGATGCTAAACTTGACTTCTTTCAAATTGGTTGAGTTCATCTTGCATTGAATTCATCCAATCTGCATCCTGCAAAGACTCATCAACATTTTTAGGTTCAATAAGAGATTAAAAAACGTCAAAAGCACAAAGATTCTTCAAGGAAGATCTGGTTTTGATTCCAGAGGCTGGATCAGTAATTATGTTCTCAATGGGATGAGAACTTTGATACTTGTAAGGTTTTACAACCAGCTGGTTTCCCCTAGATATTCCTTCAGTGTTTTTTTTTACTGAGGAATAGGTTCATGGACAGGTTCCCTCGAGGTTTGAGGATCAGTTCCTCTTTGTTCAATTCCCCCTGTCAAGTTACCCTGGGTGAAAGGACCTGTTCCTTCCTCTGGTGCAGCTTCAGTCTGGGATGTGGTTTTATTTGAGTTTCTTACCAGCCCAATTGATTCATCATCATGTTCTTACCTCTCAGAAAGAATGTTAGTTTCGTCAAAAATCACATGTACATTTTTTTCTATACACATAGTTCTTTTGTTATAAATCTTATAAGCTTTACTATGTGAAGAATATCTTAAGAATACTCCCTCGTCACTTATGGGATCAAACTTACCTAGGGAGTCTTTACCATTATTATGCACAAAGCACTTGCATCCAAATACCCTAAGATGAGATATATTTGGCTTTCTCCCTTTAAGTAACTCATAGGGAGTCTTCTCAACAAGAGGTCTAGTCATGCACCTATCTATGATGTAGCATGCAATATGTACAGCTTCTGCCCAAAAACTATGGGACAGTTTACTAGAAAGAAGCATAGTCCTAACCATTTCTTCCAATGTCCTATTCTTTCTTTTAACTACTCTATTTTTGTGGAGTCCTAGGAGCAGAAAAATTATGATTTATTCCATGCTCATCACAAAATTTAGCAAATTTAGTATTCTCAAATTCAGTACCATGATCAGACCTAATTGATGCAGGTTGATTACCTAGTTATTTCTGAGTTTTTCTAACAAAAGAAGTGAACATGTCAAATGCTTCATCTTTAGATGTTAAAAACAATGTCCAAGTAAACCTAGAGTAATCATCAACAAGCACCATACCATATCTCTTACCACCTCTGCTCAATGTTCTCATTGGTCCACAAAGATCCATATGGACCAGTTCCATCATCCTGGTGGTGCTTACTACTTTCTTGCTTTTGAAAGAGGATCTTACCTGCTTCCCTCTTGCACAAGCCTCACAAACTTTATCTTCCTTGCACAAACTTTATCTTCCTTAATGTTAGGCAGCCCTATCATCAAGTCCTTGGAGACTAGTTTGTTGAGTTGACTTAGACTGGCATGTCCAAGTCTCTTGTGCCAAAGGAGGGGATCATCATCCAACACACTTAAGCAAGTGAGTTCATTATCTGAAAGTGTGGACAGATCCACAATATATATGTTGTTCACTCTTTTTCCTGCAAAACTATCTTGCTAGTGGTAAGATTAATAACAAAGCATTTTGTAGAGGTGAATGCTATCGTGTTATCTCTATCACACAATTGTGATACACTTATTAGATTGTACTTCAGTCCATATATGAAGTAGACATTCTCAATAGAGTGAGAATCAGTCTTACCTACCTTTCCAACCCCGATGATCTCACCTTTATTTCCATTTCCAAAGGAGACATTACCTCCTTTAAGGAATTAGTTCTTGCTTCCTGTCATATGCTTTGAGCAACTACTATTCATGTACCATATTTGGTTGCTTCCCTTTACTTGGACCTGAAAAAGGAAATTAGGGGTTAGTCTTTGGAACCCAAACTAGTTTGGATCCCTTTCTATAGGCAGAAGGATGAATCAGATTCTTTTTAGCCTAACTTGAAAGCCTATTCTTCCCTTGAACAAATTCTTTGTTCTTTTGACTTGCCTTTTCTTTTGCAATGCATT
Source organism: Nicotiana tabacum (assembly GCF_000715075.1). NCBI lineage: Eukaryota > Viridiplantae > Streptophyta > Magnoliopsida > Solanales > Solanaceae > Nicotiana > Nicotiana tabacum. The sequence continues at coordinate 62,865,004 of NC_134101.1, forward strand.
CATTTTTATAGTGACCTGTTTTACCACAGGGTATGCAAATCTTGTTCTCAGAAAGTGTGAGGTACTTGCTTTTGGGATCCCACTTAGGTGTCAGGTTCCCAAAGCCAAGTCATCTTATGTTGCTGCTATGGTGTTCTTGTAGCCATGAAAGTGCATTGGAGCATCTGTTCCATTTACAGGTTTTGTCTAGCCCATGTTTGACCTTGCTTGTATCCTATTTTAGAATTCTTACATGTTCATCTCTCTTGTACAACTCATCCTTCATTTTTCCTACATTTTCTTCTAAAGTGAGTTGTGTGTGATCAGCTGTATTTTGCTTGTTCCTAGTTTCAATTTTAGATTTTTAGATCTAAGCTTTAGGACAGTTGAGTCAAGTGCATGAACCTGGTTCTTCAACATAGTATTTTCACTTACAGTTTCACTAACCCTAAGTTCCAGGTTTTTGCACTTGGCCTTCAAAATCACACATTCTTTAGACAGTTATTCTTTTTCGTCATTTACATCCTCAGATTCATCAATTATCTCCAGTAGTAACTCATATAATCTTTCTTTAGACAAAAATTTAATCTTGTCTTTGAGATGAAGGACACATACCTCAGTTTCTTCATTAGATTCTCCAATGGCCACAAGTTCTTGTTCATCCTCATCCTCATCATCTGAGCTTTCTCCTCAAGCAGCAAACATAACCTTAGTTGATCCTTTGTTGTTGTTTTTCTTGGGTTGAACCTATTCCTTCTTCCTATTCCTTCGTTCAGCTCTTTCCTTCTTCCATTCAATTTCTCACAAAGGACAGTTTTTTATGTGGTGATCAGTCTTTCCACACTCATAGCAGCCATCATTGGTTTGCTTCACAGGAGATTTTGACTTGCTATAGCTTTCACTTTTTGAAGAACCCTTTCCTCTCCTCAGGTACTTCTTGAAGTCCTTGGTGATCATAGTCATTTCATCATCTTCCATATCATAACCTTCAGTGATTCTGAGTGCCAAGCTTATTTCCTTCTTAGGTACATCCATCTTCATGGTTTGTCTCCTAAGTTCATGGGCAGTGAGATTTCTAAGTAATTCATCCAGTGAGAGAGTGGCAATATTCTTTGATTCCTGGATGGCGGTGATTTTGCTCTCCCAAGTGATAGGCAAAACCCTAGTCAGTAACTTCTCGACTCTATCTTCTTCAGGAATAATCCTTCCAAGAGATTTTAGCTCATTTGTCAGTGTAGTGAACCTTGTGTACATTTCTTGAATGGTTTCTCCTTCCTTCATAGCAAAGTTCTCATACTGAGAGTACAATAGAGTTCTTCTGGATCTCTTCACCTGAGGTGTTCCTTCGTGAGCCACTTGCAGTGTGTCCCAAATTTGCTTAGCAGTGACATAGTTTTGGGTTCTGTTGTACTCATCTGGACCAAGTTCACAAACAAGCCATTTCTTGACTTTAGCATTCTTCTCCCACTTCTTCAAGTCCTCAGCATTGCAATCCGCTCGTCTTTGGCACATCTACTCCTTCAACATTTTTCTTCAAGGTAGCTAGTGGACCATCGGTGACAATGTCCCATAGCTCATAGTCCTCTCCTATAATGTGATCTCTCATCCTGTTTTTTCACCAAGAGTAGTGTTGGATAATAAAGAGTGGTGGCCTAGCAGTGGATTGTCCTTCCCAGTATCCAGGCGGTGCACTTATGTTGATTTTCTCCTAAGGAGTAAACCTCTTTAAGGATAACCTGCTCTGATACCAATTGATGTTTTATACTTCAATACCACACAAGAGGGGGGTGATTTATGTGGTGTCCAATTTTTTGCGTGCATAGATTATAGAAGGACATGGTTCTTCTATGTGTTCCTTATACTACTGTAGCAAAATAATAAATGCGGAAAGTAAAAAACACAAGTATTTTTATGTGAAAAATACCTAGCTCAAAAGGTGAAAAAACCACGACCTACTACCCAGTAGAATTCTTCCCAATACTTCACTAAATCACTGAGCCAAAAATAATATTTACAAAACTCTTTGTAAACCTAAGGATTACCTTTAGCCCTTTGTGGCAACTAGCCTCTAGTTGTTGCGACAACTTCAATTTAACTGTAATTTGAATACAACACTCAGAGTACCTAGTACAATTGCTTCTAGATAAAGCTGAAAGGTACAACTCAAAAGCCCTTGTACAATGAAACTAGAATAAAAGACAGACACTTGGAACTGATTCGTCTATATGGTTCATGTAGCTTCAGGTTCGCACACTTGAATCCCACAGGAATTGCTTGCAAAATGCCTAGCTATTTTGTTCTCAACTGACGTTTAATTTCGGCGTTTGTGCGTACCTGTAAAATGAGAACATCCTGCAATTTATAGAGTTAGTAGAATAAAAAAAACTAGAGTTCTAATACTATATTATTTCTTGGTGGAAGAGTTCTAGTTATCTTCAGCTTCTAACTTCTCCCTTATCTAGGATAGAGTTCTCTCGAGTAAGGAGTCCTTCTCCTTATCAATTTATATGCAACATTTTCGTTCAGGAGATATCAGATATAACCACTTGAGTTTATCTCCTTCACGTGCATGTCTTGTGCCCGAATTTTGCTCGTGTCTGTGTACACTGTGTATGCACCTGGTTTATGTTTGAGTTTCTTTGTCAATCATCAAAATAAACTTCACTTAGGCTAACACAGATCTTGTCCAATATTTACCCACTTTTAGCAGCTATAAAAATTAAGGTCAGAGATTAGGTTTAAGATACCCAATTCCAAGTAATACTGGTTGCTGTATAAATTTGATGAGAAATTTTAATTAAATGTCCAAATTTACTCCCCAAGTCCCATAGGATTTCATATGAAAAGGCACATAAGCCATTTAGTTGAATTTTTGCTACAGTAGTACAATTATTGATTTGATAATTGAAACGAAGACAATTTAAATCATTAAGGTCAAACTTAGAAATTCTAAGATAATCAATCTACATTATAATTTTATTTTTCAATTATATCGTATATATTATTTTCCTAAGTTTCACATTTGGTTTTAATAATTTGAGAAGTGACTTCCATCACATTTCGGTAGGAAAACTGCTTTTACCGCTGAAGCACCTCACATATTAATTATAAAACACTTTTTTTTAGACAAACACCTTAAATCCTTTTACATAAAAAGAAAAAAAAGAAAAAAAAGTGGCCTTTCCATTGTTGTTTCCCAAACAGCTACTGATCAATATTGCGAAAAGGTATTATAAAATTCCCAGGCCCAAATAGTCTTTCTGAAGATAAATAAATGGGCCTTTAATTGGATTGAGGTTTGACCCAAACTCAAATATAGGTGGAGCAAACAGCCCTAAGTAAACTTTTCTTAGGACAAAATGGAGAGAGTTAACAACTTCGGGAATTGAATTATGAAAACGGAAAGAGGTTACCGCTGAGAAATATTTCTCTGTCCAATTAGTTAATATGGTTGATTTTTTAAAAAGCTAAAAAGAAATATTTCATTGTCATGTGAGAATTTATGTTTAATCTTTCTCACTACTTGAATTTGTTTTTTGGGTTGAATTTCGCCCAAAGCTCATTTTTTATCAGTGCTAGTTGTCAAATTACATTTAAATCAGTTCATCTCACTATAAATAAATGATTAAATAAGAACGAAAATTTAATTGTATATTCATACAGGGGATCACACTCCATGACTACTCCAGTTGCTGAACTCAAAATGAAAAATCATCTTTCCTTTCTGAAGTGTCAATTTAAGCAGATTACATGTCAAAAAAAAAATCAATGATAACCTACTTTTACTCTTCTTTATTTAAAAGATAAACCGGAATAGCAAAAAACATGTACTAGTACATTTCTCTCTTTTTTTTTTCTTTTTTTTTTGGGTATATTAAGTAACAGATACTTGTTAATTAATTATAGTGTAAAACCATATCAAAACATTTCAATGTGCAGTACAACCAACCGTCTATCACGCGTTCTTGGGTCGTAATTCGTCCAAAAGAAAAGAAAAATAAAGGATACCTAACTAAACAATATTTTAAAAAGGCAAAATACATAAATTGCTACCTAAACTTTGGACCAAATCCGTCTTACATATTTTTTGACGCCGAAAATTATTTTACACACTTAACCTTTCAAAAGTATGTCTATGACACACCACTTTGCTAATTAGCTGGCACTCGTGTGTTATACACAGAAAAATGACGAGTGAGCTCCAAAAAATTAAAAAATTAAAAAGCTTAAAACTTTAACTCGGTTTCGAAGTCATAAGAACTCAACCATGGAAGTTCAGAATTCCTCCTGAAATCACTCTGTTCAAATAGTTTTAAGCTCAAGGGTTAGTTCTTAATCAACTCCAAACAGCAAACAATCCACATAAGTTTTAGATCTCAGCTTCGTATCAACCTAGAACTCAGTAACTATTTTTGCATTCTGCTCGCCATTGAAGTCTTTTGAAATTAGCAGTTGCTTTCAAATTTTAACCCACACAATTATTATTCGTTGATGCCAACTACAGATTCGAGTTCAAAATTGAATTTTATCTGTGACTCGAACAATGGAACCCACCTCAAGTCTATTACAATAAAATCAATATTTTTTAAATCAATAATTTATTTTTAAAAAGAGTGGTGTTGTGAGATCGAAAATTGAATTGTAATCACTGTTTGAGATGAGATTTGGGTGGAGTAATGTTCAAATCACCATTGCCGGCAAAGCTTCGAAGGTTGAAGTCGGAATTACATTTGAATATGAAATTTCATGTTCAAATTCAAGTGGGTATTCAAGGTTCTTGGTGAAAACACTTGCACGAAGTTAAATCTGATATTTGGAATGAATTGGAATTGATTAAGGTGGCTTTGGAAAAAAAAAAGCAACTAAAAGAAAGTTGAATCCGAAAAAAAAAATCCAGAAACCTAAGGAAGGAGACGAGGGTAGATTTGTAAATTTAAGTATTTTTTTGCATTAAGCACACATGTCGAAACCCCATTGGTGCGTGACATAGACATGTTTTGTGAAACTGGTTAACTACAAAAGTGGTGTGTCTTGGACACACTTTTAAAAGGTTGAGTGTGTAAGATAATTTTCGCCATCAAAAAATGTGTAAGAGGGATTTGGTCCGTTTAAGTAGCAATCTATGTATTTTGCCTTTTAAAAAAAATAAAGGATACCTAACTAAACAACATTTTATGTCTTAAACCAATGCTCTTGGGTGCAAAATGAACTGTATGGAGTATGGATTAGGGCTGCTTATTTGGCGGATTGGGCGGTTAATTACTCTTAACAGTTTGGCTTAACGGTTATCGACTTTTAAATGTATTAATCCGCTAGCCACCCGATAAGATATCGGACGGATTGGTAACGGTTTAGCTCTTATCGGGCGGTTATTGAGCGGTTTATCGGCCTAATTCAATATATATTGCGTTCATTAATTGTTTGTTGACCGCTTAGCATACAAATTCAGAATAGGAAATTACACATTGAGTCCAGACATACATGTCTGTTAACGCCTATATAAGAATGATGTAGTGTGTCATGTGTTATAGAGTAAAAAAGGTTGTGGCATAACACTATTGTTCTTGTATTAAAAATAGACAGCAGGCATTAGTTTTAAAAAAATAAAAGCAGAGGTGAACCATAGACACCAGCTTAAACAATCTTGTTGTAGGGTGGGAGAATAAGCTAAGCTATGCCAAGCCTGGATCTTCTGATGCATAGTACGTAAGGGTTCTGATTATTTAGGAATTAGGCGTTAGAACTTAGAGATGGAGTACTGGAAGAAGTGGAAGGGTTTTTGATATTTAATATATATATATATATATATATATATATATATATATATATATATATATATATATATATATATATATATATATATATATATATATATATATATATATATATATATATATATATATATATATATATATATATATATATATATATATCCGCCCCCAAACCGATAAGCCGTTAATAAAAGAATTTCAATCTGTTCCCCGTCCGTTAAGCCGTTAACCCGATACCAATAAGCCATTAAGCTTCGATTTCGGTTCGGTTTTCGATTCAGTTTTGAACACCCCTGGTATAGATACCTCATACTGGGCCTATATTGTCCCAAGGAACCAACTAAATTAATAAGTAATTGATGTTGGCAGTTCTTCAAAGAAAAATAATTAGTGAGATGCGACTATTTACCCTCAAAATCGGATAACAATTGAATTTGTAAGTGGTTTTAAAAATATATGGATTACCTTGACACAAAATAATAAATTAGATTGCAATTGAAATAAATAACGATAAAGTAAATGCAAACCACACGAATTGGACAATTTCAGCCTTGGAAGGTTGACCACCCTCGAGCCGAGTGCACTTCGATCGGTATCAAGACATAGAAGAATAAGAGCTTAAAGAGAATAATAATATTGTATTGCTTTGAATGCGTGTCACAACATGCTAAATGAATTATCAAACCCCTTTAATATAGTAGAGGAGTCTTATTTTAGGTACAATTCTATAAAGGGTAAAAAAATTCTTGATTTGCTGATTGTCGGTTCCTTATTGATACGTGCCAAAATTTTTGCTGTAATATCCGACCGCTCATAGATATTTCGGTCTTCTATTATTTATGCTAACAATATTTCTTATAGCTCGTTTGGGGTTATGGTAGACTCAGGGATCACACACTCGATATTCTTGAGGGTAGGCATTCTGACCCCGGGTCCTAGCCCGGTGGGACTCGGAGTCGATCTTCAGCCCTTTATTGCCAAGTTCCAAGCCTGACCCGCCATGTCGTAGAAGAGCTCGATTTCGACCATATACAGATAGTCCCCTCATTTTCAGAGAGTAGACGACGAGAAACGACATGAGCTTCCGATTCTTACTTCGATACTCCGCGACAGAAATGACAGAATAAATGAAATGTCTCGTCAGTCAAGTCTTAATGGCATTAAATGCTTGTCAGTTGTCGATCGACCACTCCTAGATGTGAACCGTCGCTGAAAAACTATAAATACCCCTTCCTTTGTTCATTCCAACTTTACATCCAAACCTTCTACCCTCGTACCTAAGAAATTTTAATACTTCCACGCACTTATATTCTAGTTTTTTGAGATCTTTTGTAAGAACTTTTGTTTGTCTTCATCCCAAAATATCAAGTGTACTCCTTTAACTTCCTCTTTTCCCCCATTTTCCTTCCATTTTCAAAGAGATGGCGAAGACTTCAAAAATCGTTCCCCAAAAAAGAAACCCCTTCTACCTCGCGGTCGGCTACCGAGGAGACCGTTTCGCGTAATCCTGTCGAGGAACCAGTACCAGAACCTCCCTTGAAAATATTCATCCCCGGGGGGTGCCCGGTCGATGCTGATTTTAAGGTTGAAAAGCCCTCTTCCGTACATGACTGGTGCAAGGAGGTCTCGAAGTACATCTGCTCGATCATTGAGGATGTTCTTTGTGCGGTCAAAAAGGATTGCAATAGGGTCGACAAGCATGTAGTGATTCCCGAACCTGACAAAGACATCACTACCCATGTTGAGGGATATTTAAGTGTTTACACATATCCCTTTACACTAGACCCCTTGGATCAAGTCATCATCGATTTCTGCAAGAGATACGAGGTATGCCTCGGTCAAATTCATCCCTCATTCTGGAGGATCGTGATCCCTCTCTATTTCTTTGTGAGCAAGATCGAAGGATGCCCATTCACCATCGATCACCTCATGTGTTTATACAGTCCCCGAATCTACCGGGGGGGAGGGCTGATCAAGCTTGCGCGTCGGGCCAGTAAAGCCCCGTTCTCGAGTATTGATGAAGATTGGGATCGAGGCTGGTTAGGTCGTTTTGTTTGAGTGAGGACCTCGGACTTGATTCCAGCTGAACATATGCCATTTCCTAAGAAGTGGAATATGTCGCGTAAGTATAATTTCGCTTCCAAAATTTGATTTATCATTTTTTTCCTTCCTTCTTATCGGTGTTCTGTGGTGGTGCAGTTGTCGCTCGGGTCCGCAATGCAATTCCTCAACTCAAGGAGTGGGTTGAGGGCATCGTACTACAAAGGCCCTATTCCGAGCGCTCATGGCGCAAACTTTCAAAGGTTCGATGGGAGGCCCGTTCCCATGGTGAGATCCCTTTCATGAGTAAATAATACTTGAGTTCATTTTTGCTTCATTAAGTTCTCACTTGTTTTACTTCTTTATGCAGGTTTATCCAAGGATGTCATACTGAGGCCTCCATCCGGTGGCGAGAACTTCCCCGCCGAGTCCCCTGCTCCGAGATAGGCTGAAGAGAAGAAAAGAAAGAGGGCTCTGAGTTCTCCGAGCTCGAATAAGAAGTAAACAAAGAGAAGGCTAGTGCGCAAGTCGAAAGAAATCTCCAACGCTCGAGCACCGTCTTCGGATTCACTCTATCGGTTGAGGGACGAATCCGAAAAACAAGATGAAGCCTTCGATCCGATGGCCCACGTATCATCACAACTCGAAGAGCAAGGGGCCTCCGAACTGGAGAGAGGCGAAGCCAATCTACCTTAAGTTAGGGAGGCCGATGAGGAGGCCGTAGCCGAAGCTTCTCGGGATATGGGCGACGCCCCGAAGGAGGAACTTGGTATGATAGACATCATCGAGTCGCCTTCATTCACCGAGTCCATGTACAACGAGGCTTAGATGGTGAAAGAATGTCCCAACGAGGGGGCCCACGGAGCGGATGACCCCTTCCGCGACCTTTTTGATGGCGTGGAATCTACCGCCACATAGGATGGCACTGGGTTGGGTGACTTAGAGGTGCCGAAGAAGAGTCCGTCTTCGGGAACAAGCGGGCCCTCTTCAAGCCCGAAACTGGTCAACTGGTTCCCAGCTCTAAGTGTGGATCCCGACCGGTGGATCCCGACCGGAAGCGGTCGATCGTCATGTCCATTCCAGAGAATGCCCGAGTCCTTTCTTCCCCCGTAGGGGTGGTCAACTACTTTCGGCTTTTAGTGACCGAGGAAGAACAAGCTAAGATGACCGAGCTGGACGCACCCTACCTATTCAATGAAGCACAACAGGTGCTTAAATGGGTAACTTCAAATATCTCCTGATGACTTCAATTCATACTTAGATTAATTTATAGATAATCCTAACATTTTTTGTTTGTGTCTATAGGCCTCGGTTTTTTGTTTGTGTCTGTAGGCCTCGCAGGCACCAGTGCTTCATCATGAGACCTTTCTCCGATATCGGGACGAGATGAACCAGTTTGAGGCAGAGGTCCGAGGGATGAATGAGAAGAGAAACGCTTACAAACTTCTCAACGAGCAGCGTGAAGGGAAGCTAAGTGCCTCCGAGCTGAGCTGGAGGTGGCTCGGAAGGATTATGCTGATCTGGTCGAGCAGTTAAAAATATTTGAGGTTAGTGACGACAAGCTAGGCTCGGTGACTAATGGTAAGAATCCGCAGGTCCAACAGAAAATCGACCGGATCGCCCAACTTCGAGCTGAGATGAATGCTGTCAAGGGCGAAACCGACGAATTGAGAGGCAGGATGCACCGTCTGGCCTCGAAAAAAGAGACTGCTTGGGCGCAACTGACTTCGGCGGAGACCCAGCTTCGAGCGTCAAATAAAAAGGCCGAGGTGTAGGCCAAAAAGGTTGAGGAGCTCCAGTCTTAGCTATGTGCGGCCGTCTCTGATCGAGAAAATCTTGCCAATGAGCTCAAAATGGCCAAGTCGGTAGTCTTGGTGGTTAAAGCCGATGTCGATGAGATGGTGGCCCAATACAAGGTCGATGCTGAGGCGGCCCAGGATCGAACGAAGGATATCATCGAGCATGCAAAGCGGAAATCCCGAAGGGAGGCCCTCGAGGAGATTCATGCTCGGGTTTTTGACTTGTCGGCTAAAATAGAGAGTGCTAAGGGGCTCAAAGCTGAGGCCAAGAAGTTGGCTTATCCCGAGGAAGATTCTAAGGGTTTAAGTGGATCCGATGGTGGAGGAGACTCCGAAGAACCTGGTGACGAGACGGGCTCCGGTGAAGACCATGCCGTTTAAGTGCCTTGTACATTTTTTATATTTTTGTACTTGTGTACTTTTTTACTTTTTGTCAAGGCTGTTTGGACTTTCTAAAGACTTCATGTATATATAATACAAGGCTTCCTTTTCCCTTCGACAATTGTTTAGTTTTGTTTTTTCTTTGCTTTATTCTTTAAATTCACAAAGATCGAAATGCCTTAGCATGAACTAGTTAGGTCATGTTCGGTGGTTCGAACACGCCTTGCCTTTGACATTATTTTGCTCAAGGCATTGTGGGGGTTCGGTATGACCAGAAATTTTCCCCAAGGTACTTATAATTTTTTAAACTATAGTTTGTCAAGGGTAGCCTTTAGAACCGGTTTAGAAATTTTTCAAGGCCTTGTTTTTTTATTATGGGTCACGGACGTCTCCGAGCCATTTTACTATGGCCATAGACTTTTTAGTTCGGGTGTTGCCCAGTGGGCTTGTCACCTCGATTTATCTGGGCTTGCCTAAGATAACAGTCCCCGAATGGGGATGGCCGTAGCCTTTAAGGTTTGGGCGTTGCCTAATGGGTCTTGTGCCCCCAGGGTTCCTTAGCCCGAGCCGTCCGAGTTTGTTTTTGGATGGAAATCTCCGATTGGGAGTGATCGTTTGAACCCGGATAAAGGCGGCCCTTGGGTTCGATATATTTAGGGGATCGAATGTAGGAAAATCCTTAAGAGGAAAGAAAAAAGATAAATTTTTATGGGACAAGATATTTATCCGCAGGGTAGAGACTTTTTTTTATTCCTGTGTGTAATAGTTACACATGTGTACCAGCTTTGTGCCAGGGCTCGACCAGTCTATGCAAGCATGGTTCATCTGACCGTTTAGCCCTTACAGTAAATTCTATCGATCGAGCCGTGACCATTCAATCATAAAGTTTCTTTCCTTGCTAAAGTCGTTATCCGAGGGTAATGCCCCCCAGTGTTCGGGGCCTAATCGTAGAGAGGCCTCAAATACTATTGTTATGATCTTCCATATCAGTTCGTAATCGGCCTTCAATTCTAATTTAGCACTATTCATTGTTGCCTCATTAAAAACCTTACCGGAAAAACCATTTGGGACAAAACCAGTTCAAGGAAAAAAGAGTGCAACGCATGCTTTCAAGCCTAAAAATCGTATCGTTCCTTATTTGTTTCCTGCAAGTGTTAGTTCAAAATAAAAGAAATAAATGGGGTCGTACCTTAGCAGTAATATCGTTTCAAGTGAGTTATATTCCAATTGTTTGATAGTTGCTTGTTGTTCATCGCTCTGAGTTTGTAGGACCCCTTTCCGATGATCTCGATAATTTGGTACGGACCTTCCCAGTTCGGCCCCAACTTCCCTTCGTTTGGGTTTCGGGTATTTAATTTAACCTTCGTTAATACCAAGTCCCCGACATTGAAGTGGCAAAGGTTACCTCTTCGATTGTAGTACCTTTTGATCCGCTAGTTTTGGGCGTCCAATCGAACATGGGCGGCTTCACGCCTTTCATCTAATAGATCCAGGCTTGTATTCATGGCCTCGTTGTTTGATTCCTTGGTTGAATATCGGAACCTAAGACTTTGTTCTCCAACTTTAACCAGTATTAGAGCTTCGACACCGTAAACCAGTGAAAATGGGGTGGCCCCGATACTGGACTTCGAGGTCATACGGTATGACCATAAGACTTCAGGCAGGATTTCCTTCCATTTTCCTTGGGTGTCAGTTAACCTCTTTTTAAGGTTCTAGAGTATGGTATTGTTGGTCGATTATGCTTGTCTGTTCCTACTAGGGTGATAGGGCGTTGATAGAATTCTTTTGATCTTGTGGTCTTCGAGAAACTTTCTTACTTTGTTGCCGATAAATTGTTTCCCATTGTCGCACACGATCTCGGCCTGCATTCCGAACCGGCATATGATGTAGTCCCAAACGAAGTCGATGACCTCCTTCTCCCTGACCTTCTCGTATGCCTGGTCTTCTGCCCACTTAATAAAATAGTCAGTCATAAATAATATAAATTGAGCCTTGCCGGTGCCCACAGAAGGGGGCCAACGATGTCCATTCCCCACTTCATGAAAGGCTATGGTGACAGATCCGAATATAGCAGCTCCCCAGGTTGGTGAATCATCGGAGCATGTCTTTGACACTCGTCACGTTTTCATACGAACATCTTTGCATCCTTTTCCATATCGACCCAGTAGTAACCGGCTCTGATTACTTTTCGAACCAACGATTCGACGCCCGAATGATTTCCACAGGTGCTTTCGTGTATTTCCCTCAGAACGTACTCGGTATCACCTAGTCCTAGACATGTCACGGGTGGACCATCAAATGTTCTTCTGAATAGTGTTCCATCTTCGGACAAACTAAACCGGGCTGCCTTCGTACGTAGGGCCCTCGATTCTTTTGGATCCGAAGGCAGTTTTTTGGCCTTCAAATATTCTATATATTTGTTTCTCCAGTCCCAAGTTAGGCTCGTTGAGTTAATCTCGGCATGGCCTTCTTCCACTACCGATATCATGAGATGTACGACTGTCCCCGAGTTGAACTCGTCGTCCTCAACCGATGATCCTAAATTAGCAAGGGCATTGGCCTCGCTGTTTTGATACCGAGGTACGTGTTGCAAAGTCCACTCCTTGAACTGGTGTAATGTTACCTACAACTTGTCTAAGTACCTTTGCATTCGTTCTTCTCTCACCTCGAACGTCCTATTAACTTGGTTAACCACGAGAAGGGAGTCGCACTTAGCTTCGATCACCTCCGCTCCCAAGCTTTTGGCTAGTTCGAGACCTGCAATAATGGCCTCATATTCGGCTTCGTTGTTAGTCAATTTCACAATCCTAATAGATTGTCTAACTATATTGCCTGTTGGTGGCTTCAATACGATGCCATGTCCATATTCTTTTGTGTTCGAGACACCATCCGTAAAAAGGGTAAGATCCCCGAGGACGTCCTTGAGTTTATCAACAACTCTCTTTCGACCTCGGGTATTAGGGCCGGCGTAAAGTCGGCCACGATGTCCGCCAATATTTGAGATTTAATGGAGGTCCGGGGTTGATATTCAATATCGTACCCGCTGATCTCCACGGCCCATTTGGCCAATCGTACTGAGAGATCGGGTTTATGCATTATATTTCACAATGGGTAAGTAGTCACAACATATATAGGATGACATCGAAAATAGGGTTTCAGCTTCCTAGAGGCGCTTAGAGAAGCGAGCACCAATTTTTTTAGGTAAGGGTACCTAGTTTCGGCTTCACCTAGGGTCCTGCTAACATAGTAAATTGGAAATTACGTACCTTGCTCTTCCCGGACCAGGACTCCACTTACCGCTATCTCCAATACTGCTAAGTACAGGTATAGTTGTTCATCTGTCTTTGGAGTGTGAAGCAACAGTGGGCTTGATAGATACCGCTTGAGTTCCTCCAAGGCCCGTTGGCTTTCCGGGGTCCATGAGAAGTTATTCTTCTTCTTTAATAGTGAGAAGCATCCGTGGCTCTTATTGGAGGACCTCGAGATGAATCGTCCCAGGGTGGCTATGCATCCGGTTAATCATTGCATAACCTTCACGTTGTCCACAACCATGATATATTCAATGGATTTAATCTTGTTGGGGTTGATCTCGATTCCTCGATTGGAAACCATGAATCCCAAGAATTTACCTGATCCAACTCCAAACATACATTTCTCCGGGTTCAGCTTCATATTGTATTTCTTCAATATACTGAAGGTTTCTTGCAAATATTTTAAATGGTCCTTTGCTCGTAGGGACTTAACCGACATATCGTCAATGTAAACCTCCACTGATTTTCTTATATTGTTCCTTGAACATCCGGTTTACTAGGCGTTGGTAAGTGGCACCGGCATTTTCTTAACCCAAATGGCATCACGTTATAACAGTATGTGCCATGTTTAGTGAAGGGTTTTTTTTCTGATCACCCAGGTTCATCTGTATTTGGTTGTACTCGGAGTAGGCATCGAGAAAATTGAGGATCTCGTGGTCAGTCGTGGCATCGATCATGCGATCGATGTTGGTCAAAGGGAAGGAGTCATTGGGACATGCCTTATTCAAATCCTTATAGTCTACACACATTCTTAATTTATTCCCTTTTTTTAGGAACACCCACTACGTTCGCTAACCAATCCGGGTATTTAACCTCCCGAATGGACCCTATTTTAAGGAGTTTAGATACTTCGTCCTTGATGAATTTGACCTCGGACTGTGGTCTTTTCTTTTTCTTGACCGGATGAAACTTCGAGTCCAGGCTTAGCTTGTGAGTGGTTATTTCCGGCGGGATCCCTGTCATATCAAGGTGGGACCAAGTGAAACAATCTATGTTAGCTATAAGAAACTGAATGAGGTTTTTCCTGAGCTCGGGACTTAACCCCATGCCCAAGTATACCTTCCGGTCGAATATTCTATCAGGTTTTATTTCAACTACTGTAAAGCCACCGAGCTTTAAACATTGAGTCCCTGGGTGAAAGCTTGAATGGACTAATCGTCCGCAATCGGGAGTAAGTCCATTCTCTCCGTTTGAAATCGGGACACGAACTTTCTTAGCATTTCATTATCCCTCTGTATTACTTTGAAGAGGTCTGACTTCCTGGCCTCGACCTTGATAGCTCCGGCATGTGCTTTTACAAAGGAATCTGCAAGCATATCAAACGAGTCAATAGAATTAGGAAGTAGGTTATGGTACCATATCATGGCTCCCTTTGACATGGTCTCTCCAAACTTCTTCAACAAGACAGACTCGATCTCATCATCCTCCAAGTCGTTCCCTTTTATAGCATATGTGTAGGAGGTTACATGCTCATTTGGGTCGGTCGTCCCATTATACTTAGGAATCTCGGGCATGCGGAACTTCTTAGGGATCGGCTTTGGAGCTGCGCTCGGAGGAAATGGTTTTTGTACGAATTTGTTGGCACCCAGGCCTTTCAATATCGGTGGTGCTCCTCGGATTTGGTTGACCCTGGAGTTGTAGGTTTCCACCTTTTTGTCATTAGCTTCGATTTTCTTCTCCCCTAATTATACCCGTCTGGTCAGTTCTTCGAGCATCTTTATGATCTCAGGGTTATTCCCTGATTCATTTTCATTTGACCTCTCTGCTACCGGTTCATCCCTGCGGGTGACTTCCAGGGACGGATCGGGTTCAACTCTGCTCGGTGCACGGCTTTGGTTCTGTAACTGAGCTATCGCCTCCTGTTGAACCTGCAACATTTCGAAGATCACTCATAGACTGACCCCGTCTTCTCCAATGTTTTGTGTATTTTGAGCTGCCTATCGGGTTCAACCAAAGATGCTATTCTCAGGGTCGGTAGGCAGGTTTGTGTTGATAGCCACATGTGAATTAGCACCAATTGGGTCTGCGATCGAAATTCTGATAAGATCAACGCGCGGTACCTCATCATCGGGCGCTATGTTATTTTTACCGTGATGACTGGACTCATTGTCAACATGTGGGGTGCTGATTAAGAGTTTGACATTTTGAGTTTTAACATGAAACCAGAGACACTTCAAAGAACAAGTGTAAAGTAGTGTGTGTTATAGAGATTTATATCAAATAATGTAACGATCCGGTCGGTCGTTCTGAGAATTTGAGACCTGATCCCCTAATATCTACTTTCCCCATATTTATTTCTGCTTTTGGAATTTCTGTAGCGTTTGGCTATGGAATTCAGGGAGTTTGGGGACACTGATTCCCTAGTTGCGAGTTTAAGCCTTTAGTTTGGACTGTAGTCAAAACTGTATGAAGACGGATCCGGAATGGAATTCTGTTAACTCCGTTAGCTCCGTTGAGTGATTTTGGGGTTAGGAGCACGTCCAGAATGTGTTTTGGAGATCTGTAGTAGATTTAAGCTTGAATTGGCGAAAGTTAATTTTTCGGCGATTTCGGCCGATAGTGGAAATTTCGATATCGAGCTCGGAATGGAATTCCGAAAGTGCATGTAGGTTTGTAGTGTCATTTGTGACTTCTATGTAAAATTTGAGGTCATTCGGACTGGAATTGATGTGGTTCGGCGTCGTTTGTAGAATTTGGAAAATTTTAAATTCTTAGGCTTGAATCCGTGCTTAATTCATGATTTTGGTGTTGTTCGACGTGGTTTAAAGGCTCGACTAAGTTTGTATGGTGTTTTAGGATTGATTGATATGTTTGGTCAAGGTCCCGGGGGCCTCGGGTGTGTTTCGAATGCTTAACGAGCGAAAGCTTGGACTTAGTGAGTTGCGCAGATGCACACGTTTTCTGCACAAGCACACCCGCAGGTGCGAGCCCAGGTTCCGCAGGTGCGGAAATACCTGGGCAGTGATTAAAACCGAAGGGCTTCGCGATTTTTATCATTTTTGGCTTTACAAACTCGGGATAGGGCAATTTTTGAGAGCATTTCTTGAGGTAAGTTCCTTGTGCTTATTTTTGGTCAATAATCTTGAATTGCCATGTGTTTTCCCACCTAGTTAATGTGTATTTAAGATGAAAATTGAAAGTTGGAGGCTAGGGATTTGGAAGTTTGAATTGTGGATTGGAGGACCATTTGGTGTCGGATTTTAGTAAATTTGATATGGTTAGACTCGTGAGTGAATGAGATTTCTAGTTTCGTAAAATTTGTCGGGTTTCGAGACGTGGGCCTGGGGGCCGGGTTTGAGCCAATTTCGGGTTTTGGCCTAATTTTGTAGTTTTTCTTGTGGGATTTATTCCATTAGCGCGTATTGATGGTATTGTACTGTTTTGAATAGATTCGGGCCATTTGGAGTCATATAATCGTGGCAAGAACGTGATATCGAGTTGATTTAAGCGATTCGAGGTAAGTGGCTTGCCTAACCTTGTGTTGGGGATTTTTCCCTTAGGATATCTTGATATTATTTGGTGTATGGGCGCCGTGTACGTGAGGTGACGAGTACGTACACGGGCTATTATTGCAAAAATCATGTTTAACCTTTTTAAATCATAAATTGCTTCTCTTATTAAGTTGTACTAATATGTTTAATTGTGTAGTTTAGACTAGAAAAGCATGCTTACGTGTTTTAACTGCCTAATGGACATTCTGTGTGTCATGTTTAGCTAAGTACTTATTTGCCTTATCTGTGTCCAGTATAAACTATATAACTCGATGTCATACATGCCATTTCATCTTGCACTGCATAGTTACTTTGGGACTACAGACGTATTTCGGGAGATCCCCCAGCACTACATATTTACTTTGGAACTACGGACGTATTCTGAGAGATCCCCTAGCAATGTATATTTACTTTGGGACTACGGACATATTCCGGGCGATCCCCCTGTACTGCATATTTACTTTGGGACTACGAACATATTTCGGGAGATCCCCCAGTACTGCATATTTACTTTGGGACTACGGACGTATTCCGGGAGATCCCCCTATACTATATATTCATTTGAAACTACGGGACGGTATCCCGAGAGATTTCTCACTGTGTTTACCTTGTTTTGAGCCGAGGGCTCCCTTAATTGTTAAATTTTTGAGAATTTCTTTAACTATGTTACCGTAAATTTCACTTATATCTTTTACTGTTTAATTTATTATATTTACTCCGGTAGGGCCTTGACCTGACCTCGTCACTACTCGACCGAGGTTAGGCTTGGAACTTACTGGGTGCCATTGTGGTGTACTCATGCCATTTCCTGCACATATTTTCGTGTGCAGATCCAGGTACGAGCTATCAGCCTTGGGGTTAGTGCGTGCTGCTGATTCTAGGAGACTTCAAGGTACTTCTGCTTGCGTCAGCAGATCTTCGGAGTCCCCTTCTACTCCCTCGTCTAGAGACTTTCCTTATTATCTTCAGACTTTTTTATAGAGCTACATAGATTATAGTAGCTTATGACTTAGTGATATTCCGGGTCTTGGGAAACTATTTTGTATATGCCGAGTGGTGCTACTCTTGGCTATTTATAATATGTTATTGATCTTTAAAATATTGTGTTTTCTTTATATTTTTCAAAATATTAGGCTTACCTAGTCGTAAAGACTAGGTGCCATCACGATCACCTACGGAGGGATAATTTGGGCCGTGACAAGTTGGTATCAGAGCACTAGGTTCATAGGAGTCGCGAGTCACAAGCCGGTTTATTAGAGTCTCACGGATCGGTGCAGAGACGTCCATACTTATCTTCGGGAGGCTATGTAACTGTTAAGAACAATCATATTTCTTTCATTTCCTTGTCGTGCGAGTTATTGACACCAAAAATTCTAAGATTCTATTCTATTCTTTCTCACAGATGGTGAGGACCCGCAATGGGAGGACCGACGATTAGGCACCCGAGCCCCCTGCCAGAGCCACCAGAGGCCGGGGTCGGGGTAGAGGACGACCACGCGGTGCAGCTGGAGCACCTGCGAGAGCTGCGTCAGAGGAGCCCCCAGCAGCTCCAGCCGGAGGGCCAGCGCCGGAGATCCCTATTGCTACTCCAGCCCTCCAGGAGACTTTAACTCAGTTCTTGAGCATGTTCAGTACTCTGGCTCAGGTTGGACTATTTTCGATAGCTCCCGCTACATCTCAGGCCGGGGAGGGGCACAGACTCCTGCAGCCCGCACCCCTGAGCAGAGGGTCCAGGTTGATCAGGCCCCAGAGTATATTCCTATGCCCCCAGTGGCTCCGGTTCAGCATGAGATCAGGGTAGTTGCTTCTGAGGCAGAACAACTCATACTTGAGAGGTACAAGAAGTAACACCCACCTACTTTCAGCGGACTAGCTTCAGATGATGCTCTGGGTTTTCTTGAGGAGTGTCATCATATTCTCCGCACTATGGGCATTGTGGAGACGAGTGGGGTTTCTTTCACCGCTTTCTAGCTAAGGGGAGCAACATATCAGTGGTGGCGTGCCTATGAGCTGAGTAGTCCGGACGAGGTAGCCTCACTAACTTAGACTCAGTTTTCAGAGATGTTCTTGCATGAGTATGTTCCTCAAAGCCTCAAGGATGCTTGGCGCGTAGAGTTTGAGCAGTTGCGTCAGGGTTCTATGACTGTGTTGGAGTATGCAGTCCGTTTCAGTGGGTTAGCTCGCCATGCACCGGCTCTGGTTGCTACAGTCAGAGAGAGGGTTCGTCGCTTCATTGAGGGACTCCACCCCAGTATTTGGACCAGTATGTTCAGGGAGTTGGAGATGGACATCACTTATCAGCAGGCAGTGAGCATTTCCAGGAGAGTAGAGGGCATGTTTTCCCGGGACAGAGAGGAGAGAGAGGCCAAGAGGTCTCGAGAGACTGGTCATTATTCAGGAGCTCGTGCACCAGCAACACGCTATGGTAGGGGCTTTGTGAGTCGCCCTATTTATTCAGCTCTTCCCGCAGCCAGCGGTGTTCCAGCTTCTCCTAGACCTTAGGAGCCCTATTATGTACCGCCGGTATCCAGTATGCCTCATACTCGAGGTGCTATTATCGGCCAGTCCAGCAGGCCAGGTCCGAGTCAGTCTCAGCCGCCGCGTCCTCTGAGGGGTTGTTTTGAGTGTGGTGACACTTGTCACCTGGTTAGAGATTGCCCCATAGCTAGGAGGGGTGCACCTCCACAGACTTATCAGCCTCCACGTGCTCCACTGGGTCCTCCGGCCATTCTTCCAGCACCAGCTGCTACCCCACCTCCTCAGCCAGCTTGAGGTGGAGGTCGGGGAGGTCGAGGTCACCCTAGAGGGGGAGGCTAGGCCAGGTACTATGCCCTTCCAACCCGATCAGAGGCCGTTGCTTTAGATTCAGTCATCATAGGTATCGTCCATGTTTGTCATAGGGATGCATCAATATTATTTGACCCAGGCTCTACGTACTCATATGTGTCTTCTTATTTTGCTCCACATTTGGGGATATCTCGGGATTCTTTCAGTTCCCCTGTTTATGTATCTACTCCCATGGGAGATTCTCTCGTTGTGGACCGCGTATATCGGTCGTGTTTGATTGCTCTTAGTGGTTTTGAAACCAGAGCCGATTTGTTATTTCTTAATATGGTAGATTTTGATGTTATCTTGGGCATGGACTGGTTGTCGCCCCATTATGCTATTTTTGATTGTCACGCTAAGACCGTGACATTGGCTATGCCAGGTTTGCCGAGATTAGAGTGGAGAGGTACCTTAGAGTATACTTCCCGCAGGGTCATTTCATTTCTTAAGGCTCAGCGAATGGTTGAGAAGGGGTGTGATGCGTATTTGGCCTATGTGAGAGATATCAGTATTGATACCCCTATAGTTGAGTTAGTTATAGTAGTGAGGGACTTCCCAGATGTGTTTCCAGCTGATCTTCCGGGCATGCCGCCCGACAGAGATATTGATTTTGGCATTGATTTGTTTCCGGGCACTCAGCCCATCTCTATTCCTCCATATCGTATGGCTCCTCCTGAATTAAAGGAGTTAAAAGAGCAGTTGCAGGAGTTGCTTGATAAGGTCTTCATTCGGCCCAGTGTGTCACCTTGGGGTGCTCCGGTATTATTTGTAAAGAAGAAGGATGGTTCTATGCGTATGTATATTGATTATCGACAGTTGAACAAGGTTACAGTGAAGAACAGGTACCCATTGCCTCGTATTGATGACTTATTTGACCAGTTACAGGGTGCTAGGGTGTTTTCCAAGATTGACTTGCGTTCTGGCTATCATAAGTTGAAGTTCCGGGAGTCGGATATCCCGAAGACTGCTTTCAGGACCAGATATGGTCACTATAAGTTTCTTGTCATGTCATTTGGGCTGACCAATGCCCCACAACCTTTATGCATTTGATGCACAGTGTATTCCGGCCTTATCTTGATTCCTTCATCATTGTGTTTATTGACGACATCCTGGTATATTCCCGGTCTCGGGAAGATCATTTGCAGCACCTGAGGACCGTGCTTCAGACCTTGAGGGAGAAGAAGTTATATGCAAAATTTTCTAAGTGTGAATTCTAGCTTGATTCAGTGGCATTCTTGGGCCACATAGTGTCTTGTGATGGGATCAAGGTAGATCCGAAAAAGGTGGAGGCAGTGCAGAGTTGGCCTAGACCGTCATCAGCTACGGAGATCCGCAGTTTCCTTGGTTTGGCGGGATATTACCGTCTCTTTGTGGAGGGATTTTCATCCATTGCAGCACCTATGATCAGGTTGACCTAGAAGGGTGCTCCGTTCAGGTGGACCGAGGAGTGTGAGCAGAGCTTTCAGAAGCTCAAGACAGCTTTGACTACATCTCCAGTATTAGTATTGCCTACAGGTTCGGGGTCCTACACTGTCTATTGTGATGCCTCGAGGATTGACCTCGGAGCGGTATTGATGCAGGACAGTAGGATGATTGCCTACGCGTCTAGACAGTTGAAGGTACATGAGAAGAATTATCCGATTCATGATCTCGAGTTAGCAGGTATTGTTCATGCCCTGAAGATCTGGCGCCATGATTTGTACGGTGTTCCCTGTGAGATTTACATTGATCACCGGAGTTTGCAGTACTTGTCCAGGCAGAAGGACCTTAATTTGCGTCAGCGGAGGTGGTTGGAGCTACTTAAAGACTATGATATCACAATATTATACCACCCGGGGAAGGCCAATGTAGTGGCCGACGCCTTGAGTCGCCGGGCAGAGAGTTTGGGGAGCTTGGCATATCTTCCGGCAGCTGAGAGGCCCTTAGCCTTGGATGTTCAGGCCTTAGCCAGTCAGTTCGTGAGATTGGATATTTCAGAGCCTAGCCGGGTATTAGCTTGTGTGGTTGCTCGGTCTTCTCTTTATGACCGTATCACGGAGCACCAGTATGATGATCCTCATCTTCTAGTTCTTCAGGACAGGGTTCGGCGAGGTGATTCCAGAGATGTGACTATTGGTGATGACGGCGTGATAAGGATACAGGGTTGGATCTGTGTGCCCAATGTAGATGGGTTTCGGGAGTTGATTCTTGAGGAGGCCCATAGCTCGCGGTACTCCATTCATCCGGGTGCCGCGAAGATGTACCAGGACTTGAGGCAGCACTATTGGTGGAGAAAAATGAAAAAGGATATAGTTGGGTTTGTGGCGAAGTGTCTCAACTGTTAGTAGGTTAAATATGAGCATCAGAGACCGGGTGGATTACTTCAGAGGTTAGAGATCCTAGAGTGGAAGTGGGAGCGGATCACCATGGACTTTGTGGTTGGACTTCCTCGGACTTTGAGAAAGTTCGATGCTATTTGGGTGATCGTGGATCGGCTGACCAAGTCAGCCCATTTCATTCCAGTGTTGAATACATACTCTTTAGAGATATTGGCTGAGATGTATATCAGAGAGATTGTCCGCCTTCATGGTATTCCAGTATCCATCATTTCAGATAGAGGTACACAGTTCACATCTCGGTTTTGGGGAGCCGTACAGCAGGAGTTGGCTACTAGGGTGGATTTGAGCACATCTTTTCACCCTCAGACGGACGGGTAGTCCGAGCGCACGATTTAGATTCTTGAGGATATGCTCCATGCCTGTGTGATGAAGTTCGGAGGGTCATGGGACCAATACTTTCCACTTGCAGAGTTCGCTTACAACAACAGTTATCAGTCCAACATTCAGATGGCACCGTATGAGGCTTTGTATGGTAGGCGGTGCCGGTCCCCTGTGGGATGGTTTGAGCTGGGCGAGGCCCAAATGTTGGGTACAGATTTGGTCCATGATGCCCTGGATAAGGTAAAGGTGATTAAGGACAGACTTCGCATAGCCCAGTCCAGGAAGAAGGGTTATGCGGACCGGAAGGTTCGTGACTTGGCATTTATGGTTGGTGAGCGGGTCTTGCTTCGGGTATCGCCTTTGAAGGGCATCATGAGGTTCGGGAAAAAGGGCAAGATGAGCCCGAGGTTCATTGTTCCTTTTGAGATATTGCGGCGAGTTGGGGAGGTTGCTTATGAGCTTGCCTTGCCACCCAGCCTAGCAAGAGTTCACCCGGTATTCCACGTCTCTATGCTCCGGAAGTATCGTGGTGATCCGACTCATGTATTGGATTTCAGCTCAGTCCAGTTGGACAAAGATTTATCTTATGTTGAGGAGCCAGTAGCCATTTTGGACAGGCAGGTCAGAAAGCTCAGGACAAAGAATATTGTTTCAGTAAAGGTCTAGTGGAGGGGTCAGCTGATCGAGGAAGCGACTTGGGAGACCGAGCAGGATATGCGCAGCCAGTACCCTCATCTTTTCACAGTTTCAAGTATGTCTTTATACTCGTTCGAGGACGAATGATTATTTTAAGAGGGGGAGGATGTAACGACCCGGCCGGTCATTTAGAGAATTTGAGCCCCGATCCCCTAATATCTATTTTTCCCATATTTGTTTCTTCTTTTTGGATTTGCCGGAGTGTTTGGCTATTGAATTCGGGGAGTTTTGGGACACTGATTCCATAGTTGTGAGTTTAAGCCTTAGAGTTTGGACCATAGTCGGAACTGTGTGAAGACGGATCCGGAATGGAATTCCGTCAACTCCGTTGAGTGATTTTGGGGTTAGAAGCGCGTCCGGAATGTGTTTTGGAGATCTGTAGTAGATTTGGGCTTGAATTGACGAAAGTTAGTTTTTCGGCGATTTGGGCCGATAGTGGAAATTTCGATATCGAGCTCGGAATGGAATTCCGAAAGTGGCTATAGGTTCGTAGGGTCATTTGTGACCTATGTGTAAAATCTGAGGTCATTCGGACTGGAATTGATGTGGTTCGGCGTCATTTGTAGAATTTGGAAAATTTTAAATCCTTAGGCTTGAATCTGTGCTTAATTCATGATTTTGGTGTTGTTCGACGTGGTTTAAAGGCTCGACTAAGTTCGTATGGTATTTTAGGATTGGTTGGTATGTTTGGTCAAGGTCCCAGGTTCCGCAGGTGCGAAAATACCTGGGCAGTGATTAAAACCGAAGGGCTTCGCGATTTTTATCATTTTTGGCTTTGCAAACTCGGGATAGGGCGATTTTTGAGAGCATTTTCGAGGCATTTCTTTAGGTAAGTTCCTTGTACTTATTTTTTGTCAATAATCTTGTCTTGCCATGTGTTTTCCCACCTAGTTAATGTGTATTTAAGATGGAAATTGGAAGTTAGAGGTTAAGGATTTGGAAGTTTGAATTGTGGATTGGAGGACCATTTGGTGTCGGATTTTAGTAAATTTGATATGGTTAGACTCGTGAGTGAATGAGATTTCTAGTTTCGTGAATTTTACCGGGTTTCGAGACGTGGGCCTGGGGGCCGGGTTTGAGCCAATTTCGGGTTTTGGCCTAATTTTGTAGTTTTTCTTGTGGGATTCATTCCATTAGCGCGTATTGATGGTATTGTACTGTTTTGAATAGATTCGGGCCATTTGGAGTCGGATACTCGTGGCAAGAACGTGATATCGAGTTGATTTGAGCGGTTCGAGGTAAGTGGCTTGCCTAACCTTGTGTTGGGGACTTCCCCCTTAGGATATCTTGATATTATTTGGTGTATGGGCGCCGTGTACGTGAGGTGACGAGTACGTATACGGGCTATTATTGCAAAAATCATGTTTAAACTTTTTAAATCATAAATTGCTTCTCTTATTAAGTTGTACTAAAATGTTTAATTGTGTAGTTTAGACTAGAAAAGCATGCTTACGTGTTTTAACTGCCTAATTGACATTCTTTGCGTCATGTTTAGCTAAGCCCTTATTTGCCTTATCTACTCCCTATTCCGGGAGATCCCGGGAGATCCCCCAGCACTGCATATTTACTTTGGGACTACGGACGTATTCCGGGAGATCCCCTTGTACTGCATATTTACTTTGGGACTACGAACATATTCCGGGAGATCCCCCAGTACTGCATATTTACTTTGGGACTACGGACGTATTCCGGGAGATCCCCCTGTACTATATATTCATTTGAAACTACGGGACGGTATCCCGAGAGATTTCCCACTGTGTTTACCTTGTTTTGAGCCGAGGACTCCCGTAACTGTTAAATTTTCGAGAATTTCTTTAACTATGTTACCGTAAATTTTACTTATATCTTTTACTGTTTAATTTATTATATTTACTCCGGTAGGGACTTGACCTGACCTCGTCACTACTCGATCGAGGTTAGGCTTGACACTTACTGGGTACCATTGTGGTGTACTCATGCCCTTTCCTACACATGTTTTCATGTGCAGATCCAGGTACGAGATATCAGCCTTGGGGTTAGTGCGTGCTGCTGATTCTAGGAGACTTCAAGGTACTTCTGCTTGCGTCCGCAGATCTTCGGAGTCCCCTTCTACTCCCTCGTCTAGAGACTTTCCTTATTATCTTCAGACTTTTGTATAGAGCTACATAGATTATAGCAACTTGTGACTTAGTGATATTCCGGGTCTTAGGAAACTATTTTGTATATGCCGAGTGGTGCTATTCTTGGCTATTTATAATATGTTGTTGATCTTTAAAATATTGTGTTTTCTTTATATTTTTTGAAATATTAGGCTTACCTAGTCGTAAAGACTGGGTGCCATCACGATCACTTACGGAGGGATAATTTGGGTCATGACAAATAACCACTATTATCCTTAGCCCCACGGTGGGCGCCAAATTGTTTACCCTCAAAATCGAATAACAATTGAATTTATAAGTAATTTTAAGGATACGTGGGTAACCTGACACAAAATAATAAATTATATTGCAATTGAAATAAATAACAATAAAGTAAATGCAAACCACGCGAATTGGACAGTTTCAGCCTTGGAAGGTTGACCACCCTCGAGCCGAGTGCACTTCGATCGGTATTAAGACACAGAAGAATAAGAGCTTAAAGAGAATAATAATAATTTATTGCTTTGGAATGCGTATCACATCATGCTAAATGAATTATAAGACCCCCTTTATATAGTAGAGAAATCTTATTTAAAAAGTCTCTTAATTTGCTGATTGTCGGTTCCTTATTGATACGTGCCGAGATTTCCGTCGTAATATCCGACCGGTCACGGATATTTTGGTCTTCTGTTGGTTATACTAACAATGTTTTTTCGATCTCGTTCGAGGTTATGGTCAACTCCGGGATCACTGACTCAATGTTCTCGAGGGTAGGCGTTCTGACCCCGGGACCTTGTCCGGTGGGACTCGGAGTTGATCTTCAGCCCCGTGATTAGTAAATGCAACTTATGTGTGAAAATTGTGTGACCTATTTCATTTAAATGTTTGAACATTCAGTGATATCAATTTTTTATTCACATTCTATATGTTAATAGTATAAAGTATTTAAAACTTTATAGTCAACGAAAAAACAAATATGATTTCTAAATAGCCATACCGTATTCTTTCTCAAATGAATGGGGTAGTTTACAAGCTCATATTTCTCTTTGTTTTTGTTGAAGAGCTCAACTATGGCGCCAGACGAAGACATGCAGAGATGTAGTTAGAGAGAAGAGAAGAGAAACTCCAAACTGATTCTATTAGATGAACAGAAGAAAATGAAATATGTACAGTGTTTACAACTAACTAACTCCTATTTATACAACTCAACTAACTACCGACTTTACTTAACTTAATCACATCTCATTGACAGTTTTACACCTACACACCTAGAGTTCTCTACACTCCCCCTCAAGCTGAGGGATGAAAACAGGTTCTTCATTCCCAGCTTGCTCACTAAGTATTCATGTTGTGGACAACAAAGACTCTTTGTCAGCACATCTACAGGTTGTTCTTTGGTTCTAATATGCTGTGTTTGAACCAAATCTTCCTTAATTTTCTCCCTCACAAAATGACGGTCTATGTCAATGTGTTTTGTCCTCTCATGAAAAATGGAAAGAGCTGCAATTTGAATGGTAGCTTTGCTATCACAGAATAGTTGTATGGGCTTAATCACATAGTTCTCTAGTAAGTAGGTGCACTCTATTTATTTCAAAACCTATCAGCTCCTTGAATTTACTTAGCAACCCCAAGTTGTGCACCATGTGATTAGTAGCCCCTGTGCCAACTATCCAGTTATTATCAGCTAGATGCCCAAGAAGTATATTAGCTCCTCAAGGTCTTTCATTTTGAATCTGACCTGCAAATTCTTCCTTACTTGCTCAATCAACTTCAAGTTAGTCCATGTTACTAGGAGATCATCTACATAAACAAGTATGACTACCAGGTCTGATCCCTTTTGTTGTATGAAGAGAGGATAGTCATAATGAGACTGTTATCCCTTTTGTTGTGTGAAGAGATGATAGTCATAATGAGACTGTTTGAACCCCATATCCAGTAGAGCTTCTGTTATCTTCAAGTTCCACTGTCTAGGAGCTTGTTTAATCCCAAACAAGGACTTGTTGAGCCTGCACACCTTCTGATACTCCCCTTGGCTTGAAAAGCCATCTGGAATTTACATAAATACCTCTTTAGAAAGGTCCCCTTGAAGAAATGCATTATGCACATCCATCTGAAAAATGTACCAGTGAGAAACTACTGCCAGAGCTACTACAGACCTCACTGTAACCATTTTGGCTACAGGAGAGAATGTCCTAATATAGTCCAGTCCCTCCTGTTGGCTGTAGCCTTGGGCTACAAGCCTGACTTTTTATCTTTTCACCTATCCATTTGATTTGTATTTTACCTTGAAAACCCATTTGCAACCAATTGGAGTTTTGTCCTGAGGATCATCAACTATGGTCCAAGTCTGGATCTCTTCGAGTGCAGCTATTGCAGCTTTCATAGCATTAACCCAGAAGGGATCCTTGTAGGCTTCAGCATAGGATGAAGGTTCAACTACTGCTGAGTAGGCAGCCAAAAAAACTTTATAGGTAGGGGACAAGTGACCATAACAGACATATGAGGAGATAGGATAAGAGCAGGAGGGCAGCTTAGACTGCACTACATAATCCTACATCCACATAGGTGGTTTAGAGGGTCTAGAAGATCTTCTGAGTGTCTCCACAACTGGCTGAACCACTGGCTGAGAGGATGGTGAAGAAGTACTAGAACTGGGAGAGAAAACAGAGGAATATGGTGGAAAAGATACAGCAGGAGAAGAAGAAGTTTCCTCAGTAATAGAAGAAGGTACATGATCAGACACTCTAAGTTCTAGAATAGGGAATAAAGGTGTGATCTTAGACTTCATGTCTCTAAATGGAAAGATGTCTTCCTTGAAGACTGCATCGCTGCTAACAAAAAACTCTTTACTACTGAGGTCATATAAATGATAGCCTTTCTGAGTGACAGAGTACCCTAAATGAATAGCAGGAATTGCTCTAGGACAGAACTTGTCAGTTTTCTTCACATTAGTTGCATAACATAAGCTTCCAAACACTATTAGATGCTGTAAGGAAGGAGCTTTATGAAATAATCTCTCAAATGGAGATTGGCCCCTTAGAACAATGGTAGGTAGTCTATTCAGAATATACACTACAGTTGTTACACACTCTCCCCAAAATTATTAGGGAATGAATGCCTGGAATTTCAAGTCTCTAGCCATATCTAAGATATATATGTGTCTTCTTTCTACTACCCCATTCTGTTGGGTTGTGTAGATGCAAGAACTTTGATGAATCACTCCATGCTCCTTGAGTAACTGATTTACCTACTCATTGAATAACTTAGATCCGTTGTCCGTTCTGAGACACTTAACAGCACAATTAAAATGAGTCTTGATCAATACAATGAAATCTCTTAGAATAACAATTGAGTCTGACTTATTATTAATTAATAAAATCCAAGTATATCTAGAGTAGTCTTCTACCAGAATCATGAAATATCTCTTACCACCATGTTTTTGAACTCTATAGGGACCCCAAATATCAGCATGAACAAGATCAAATGCAGAAGCATAACTGTTTTTACTCAAAGAAAAGGGCAATCTTGTTTGCTTGGCAATAGGACATACAGTACAATTGTGATCTTTCACATGTATGTTTTTCAGACTACTAATGCTTCTCATGACCTTTAGAGGTGGATGTCCAAGCCTCATATGCCATAAAGATATGCTATCACAAGATGTAAGCACACCCTCAGTTTTATTCTTAGTACTGGAACTAGAGATGCTATCTACATATGAACTATTTACATATGAAGCAGGCAGGCTATGTTTACTTGCAGAATCAGAACTGAATCCTCTTTGTGGACTAGCTTTCAGTAAGTAGAGGCCCTAATCCTCCCTACCAATCCCTATTACTTTCCCACTGAAGAGTTCCTGAAACAACCAGAAATCAGGAAAGAATGCTGCTAGACATTTTAAATCTTTTGCGATCTTAGCGATTGATAATAGATTGTACTTGAAGTCTGAAATATATAGAACATTATGAAGAGTTCTATCTTGAAAAATGTGTGAGTCACCAGTTTTCTTAATGGTTACTTGTTCTCCAGTAGGTAGGTGCACTCTATTTATTTCCAAACCTGTCAACTCCTTGAATTTACTTAGCAACCCCAAGTTGTTCACCATATGATTAGTAGCTCCTGTGTCAACTATCTATTTATTATTAACTAGATTAGACATAAGATATGTGGTAATACCTGCAGGTCCTACTTTAGCTATGTTGGCCATAGATTCAACTTCCTTTCCTTGGTTCAACATTTGCAAAATTTGAGAGTATTGTTCTAGAGTGAAGAATTGGGCAGTGTATGGTGATTGTGTAGATAAGGAGTTCCTAGCAGTGTGAGAGCTGGACTGGGACAGATTCTGTTGCATATCAGGTGCTGCAGATGTTGAATTAGTATTAATCACATTGTTGGCATATTTGTTAGGTCCTCCTCCTTTCTTTTTATACTTGAAATCAGCTGGATAACCATGTAGCTTATAGCAATTATCCTTTGTGTGACCCTTAAGCTTGCAGTATTCACAATAAGGAGGAGACTTCCCATAGTTATTTCTAGGTCTGTAACCACCTCTATTTGCTCCTCTATTGCTTAAGAGTGCAGCAGGTTCTCCATTCTCAGTACCAATACTAATGGTATTTCCTCCTCCTGTTTTTCTTTGGCTCTCAACATTAACAATCATATCATAAGATTGATTTATTTTTGGCAATGGTCTAGTCATGAGAACTTGATTCTTAGCATTCTCATAAGACTCATTTAAACCAAACAAAAATTGATACAGTTTTTGCAATTGATAATGTTCAGCACGTTTCCTGGACTTAGGACATCCACAAGAGGGTGGAGGAGCCAGAGTTTCATATTCATCCTACAATTCACATAGTCTAGAAAAATATACAGATACTGAGGACACTCCTTGGACTAATGTGGCAAGTTTCTTATGCAAATAGCAGGCTCTAGATGAATTCACTTTGTCAAACCTCTCTTTTAAGTCTTCCCACACCTTAAATGCATTAGAGGCGTATATAAATGTGCTAATTATACTTGGAGAAACTGTATTCATTATCCATGCTAACACAATTGTATTACACTTATCCCACAACTCATATAGACTAACATCATATATCTCCTTTCTACAGGTTCCTAGCACAAATCCTAACTTATTTTTACCGTGAAGAACAATTTTCATAGTTCTATTCCAAATCGAAAAAATTTCAGAACCTTGAAGTTGAATTGAGATGAAAACAGAACCTTGAGTATCTGAAGGATGAATGTATAGTGGATGATTCCATGAACAAGATCGAGATTCGGTGTGTTGTGTGATTGAGCAACTGGTGTACTTGAGGTTTGAGCAGGCGGTACTTCTTCATCAATTGGCATTGTTGCGATACAAATTTAGCAGAAACACTTCCTTATCTCTTCACTAAATCACAATAGAGCACTGAATTGTACTCGCAATTTCTCAACAAAAAAAACAGAGATGTTCGTCGAGTTTCAGCCACATACAAAAAAAGCCCTAAATTTGGAACTTTTTCTCTTAGCTGAGAAATTGACTCAACAACCGATGCTTAACACTCGTCTGATATTTGCTGAGCTGTGGGATCTAACTCACAGCTCTGATACCATATTGAAGAGCTCAGCTATGGCGCCAGACGAAGATATGCTGAGATGTAGTTAGAGAGAAGAGAAGAGAAGCTCCAAACTGATTCCATTAGATGAGCAGAAGAAAATAAAATTTGTACAGTGTTTACAACTAACTAACTGCTATTTATACAACTCAACTAACAATCGACTTAACTTAATCACAACTCATTAACAGTTGTACACCCACACACCTAGAGTTCTCTTCAGTTTTTTATCTTGACTGAATTGACACATGGTACTGAACTTCTCTTCTCATTTGGATTTAGGAGGATCAATTGATGGATTTGTCCTATGATTTTATTGAAGACCACTCTTTCAATTACTTCTTTCACATGTTCAAAAGTGTGAACCCGATTAAACGAATTAAGAATTTGTTTTACAGATATTGTTGTATAAAAAAGTCTAGAACTTGTCTTTAAGAAAAGAAAAGAATTTCTTTTGAAAATTTGGCTAAAACTGCTACAACTTGAATCATTTATTAATGAAACTTTGTTTTACATGCACAATGTATAAAACTATTTAAAAACTACATACCAGCAATTGCACTCTTAAACAACTGTATTTATTACTACTATTTTGTACAGAGAAAGGTGACAAAAGTTTACGTTTAGTTAAACCTAGAGCACATTCCCCCTGGAATAAGAAAATGTGAGAAGCATGAAACTCATCAAATGTATTCTGAAAAGAAAAATGCGTATACGCCAATGAAAAAGGTCCTACATGCATGAATATTCTCTCCTCTTTTATTTTTCTGATTGTCGTCTTAATTTAAAGGGCTTTCACGCCGTTCCGGAAACAAACAAAGAAGTAGAGACGGCCAAATTACCAAGTCCAAGTCCAATGGATTAAGAAAGAGAAATTAGCATTTTGTTTGATTATAATTAATTAGTTGGACCGTTCTGGGTGAGTATTATTTATTGAGGAATTTTCATAAACAATTATTGTTTAGTGGGTATTAACTTTTTATAGCTACTATATACATAATTACTTCCTATAGTTACTATGGGTCAATTGATTTTGTGGCCCGTTACAAACTTGTATTTAGTTTTATGACCCCATCTCTTTTTTTATACATGAGAGATTTGTTTTTACACATAAGAGATCTTTCTTTTATACGTAAGAGATCTGAAAAAGACATTTTCTTAAATTCAACATTGTAAAAGGCCATGAAGGCCTAAAACCTCAGCTACTATTCAGTTGTTACGGTAGTGTATTCACATGTATTCACGCTGCTGTATTCATGAATACAACAGCAAAAAAGCACCTAAAATCAGGGCAGTCCAGTTGTACGCGCATGTATTCACATGTATTCGCGCCATGTATTCATGAATACAACAGTAAAAAGCGCCTAAAACCAGGGCAGTCCAGCTGTACGCGCATGTATTCACATGTATTCGCGCTGCTGTATTCATGAATACAACAGTAAAAAGCGCCAAAAATCAGGGCGGTCCAGCTGTACGTGCATGTATTCGCGCCATGTATTCATGAATACGGCAGCAAAAAGCGCCTAAAATCAGAGCAGTCCAGCTGTACGTGCATGTATTCACATGTATTCGCATTGCTGTATTCATGAATACAGCTGTACACGCATGTATTCACATGTATTCGCGCCATGTATTCATGAATACAGTAACGGCAATCCCTTAAAAATAGGTATGTCCAGTTGTCTAAGAGAGAGGAAAAACATAAATAGCATATTTCATGTCTCAATGGTAGTATATACAATAAAATACTTATTTTGCTATATAATATAAAAAATAACTATAAAAAATAATATTTTAAAATAATTTTGATTTATAATAAATAAGGTGTATACCTTTGTTATGGGAGGTAAAATTTCTTTATTTATTCAACACCAGTAAATTATCAAATGTTTAGGATTTCGGGAGCAGTGACTAAGCCACATTTCCCGGGTAATCAGAGGTGAAATTATTCTTCTACATATTGATTGTTAAATTCTATTTTAAAAACAATTCGGTGGAATCGCAAAAGAAAAAAATAGGTAATCAGGAAAACGCCTGCACCAACCAAAATTGCAAAATGGAGTCGGCACTCTCTGTTTGTTCTTTGCTTAGATCTTATTCCCTCTAATCACGTGGCTTGGCCGACTCCATTCTCCAACTCATCTCCTTTTCGGATGCCGACAAGTTCAATAATCCGGGACCGATTTATCTTTAATTTCAACTTTACTGCAGTAATTTTACTAATGTGACTGGTGGTGGCAAAATAAATAAATAAAAATTATTCATTTCTATTATTTACTAAAAAATGAATTAAATTATTACCGTAATTTTTAAAAATAGTTAAATATAAATAAGATCTATATTATCCACTTAAAAAATTAATATTAATGGATAACCAATGTGTTTAACTTTTACATTTGCTCAAATTGAGGGTTTTTCAAATTTGGGAGACTAGAACTTCTCCCAAAAATAATTACATTCAGGAAGTCATAGATAATATGAATACACATATTATCCACCGTTAACTCATTTTCTACTATATTAAATATGGGAAAGGTTGAATATTTTATCCGTTTTTTGCATTTTTCGTTTTTGACCCGCCCGTTTTGCTACCCCTAGTCATGACTAATGTGACTAGTGGTGGTAAAATGGATAAAATAAATAATTATCCATTCATATTGTCCTCTAAAAATTGGTTGGATAATAAACTTCTTAAAAATGAGTCAAATATGGATAGGATTCATATAATCCACTTAAAAAATAGATACTAATAGATAACCAATGTGTTTAATTTTTATATTTTGCATAGGTTTAAATCAGGGATTGCTCAAATTTGGGAGATTAGAACTTTTCCTAAAAATGATCACATTCAAGAAGCCATAGATAATGTGTGTATTCATATATCCACCGGTTAATCCATTTTCTATCCAAAATAAATATGAGCGGTCGAATATTTTATCTATTTTTGTATTATCCATTTTCGACCTCTCATATCCAATCCGACCAATCCGTTTGCCACCCCAAATGTGATACATGAGCTATGTTACTTATTAAGTATAAGAAAAATAGGCTTATATTATTAAATATTTTATTCATATTCAAATGTCCGAATTTGATGATAACCGTAAAAGTGAGCCCAATTATTGAATAATAATTAGTTGTTGTACCGTTCACTTAATGTGATTGGTGGATTCAGTGTGGCAGTGAGTGTAAGCTCAACCTAAAAAGGGCCGTAATGAAAGAACCAATCAGGGTTTCATTAATTGCAGGTAGATCGCCTTTTTAGCCCTTATATAACTACACGGTCCATATTATTTTATTTTATCTCTTATATATACGTAATACCTGTCCCATTAACGATGTCATATTGAAGAAAGAGTAAGAGAAAGGAAGGCCTAGTCGTTCGCTATTCCATGCTCAAACAGATACGCAACTATTTTTGCTAATTTAAATTATATTATATTATAATATATATCATGTTTGATCTTGGATTATATTGTACTATCATTCGTACATTAAGCATTTCTATTTTCTGGGGAATGCTTATTAGATACTACTAGTTAGTCTCGATAATAATTCTAGAGAAGTCTAATTTTTGCTTACTGTAAGTGTAAATTTTCTACACAATAATCAGTTTATGTATAAACCATTAATACTACATGATATAAAAAAGTTGTACCACAACAAACTTATGTGCTTCTAGAAAAGGTAAAAATGAAACAATATGTGACTTCAGAGGTGGAATCAGAATATGAAGTTTATAGGTTCGAAATTTTAATCATTATAAGCTATTAAATTTTAAATTAATAATTTTATATATTTAATAGATTTCTTAAGATAATATCATAATTTGAAATAAAGCTATTGGCTTGTATAACTTGTATATTTTGGTGATTAATTCATTGTGAAAAATATGACACAACACTTAGTCAAGTTGCAAGTACTCTTTACGACTTTACCCACAGTGTCCCAATAAGCTTGAATTTGGCCCCTACAACATCATGTCTTCCCCCACAAATCCCGTGCATACCACGTGAACTCTATCTTTCCGAAGCACATCATGTAATGATGTAAATGTAATGACTTCACATATTATTGTAGAACTCTACAGTCCCCACTCTCAACCCATCATAGTTAGAGCCTAGAGGCCCTCACCAAATTACTTCCGCCAAATCAATGACGTTCAACTTTTTCTTCCCAAAATTCAAGGCTTGGGACCGAACGCAAAATAAATAAATAAATAAATAAATATATATATATATATATATATATATATATATATATACTCCATCCGTTCATGTTTACTTGTCCACTATGAACTTTCTACGTTTCTTAAGAAATAATAAATAAAGTGCATAATTTACTGTGGTACTCATATTAATTAATGCATATATTTAATAGATTTGAGAAAATAATTTGAAATGAATAATTAATACTATAGGCATAACAGGAAAAAATAAATTGTCTTATCTTGATATGCGAAAAGTGACAAGTAAAAGTGAAAATCTATTTTTAGAATATTGGACAAGTAAAAGAGAACGGAGGGAGTACATGTTTAACTTTTAATTATAGGTAGTGTAAATTTTTATATATTACTCCCTCTGTTAACTTTTACTTGTCCGTTATGGACTTTACACGTCTCTTAAAAAATAATATAAGAAATGCATAATTTACCATGATACAGAAAAAAATAAATTATTTTATCTTGATATGTGAAAACTGACTAGTAAAAACAAAAATCTATTTTTAGAATATTGGACAAATAAAAGTGAACGGAGGGAGTATTAAATTATCTAAAGGTAAGGACGAGTAGTAAAAGTAATAAGTGATATAAATAATTTAAAAAATAAAACAAATAATCTAGTAAATAAATTAAACCGCGCTAATAATGTAAGGATTTTTTTTTATTGACAGGGAATATACCCTAAGGATCGTTTGGATCTAAGACAAGTTATACATGAATTATAATGCAAGGATCGTATTAGTAATGCATAAGTTAATAATACCTGAATTAATAATACATGAATTATTTTTTGTTGGGTGTTTGGTTCATTGCATTAAAATAGAGTACACAAAGTATCATCGCATTATTTATTTACTTTTCAAACTAAATAAATAATGAATTTGCAATTATACCCTTGGATATTTAGTCGGAGGCTTTTAGAAAGAAAAAAAAAGATAATTTTATCCTTTTGCTGCTTTATCCATGTATGACTTATAAATAGATTTGTTATTCAATATTGGTGGTAGTATAAGATAATACACCAATTTGCGGGGCAGATTTATAGCTCCAATCATGAGGCACATGACCCATGGTCTCACTATCAAAGTAGATATTTTATGTATGTATTTTTTAGAATTAATCTAATATTATGTGTTGACACCCACGTCCAAAAAGTGTGAATGGTGTACTTGATTGAATATTAGGTTATTTATCTTATGAAACAGGGATCGATTTTTTCTACTTTTTTTTTAGTGACACACTCATGTTCAACAAATTCTAGATCCGCCTTTGTCAATTGATATATAAAGAAATACATAAATTGGTTATCCAAATTTAATATAACAACCAAATAATGTATTATATCAATACAAATTCTTATACCATGATTAATTGCTTTATACATCATGCCAAACCACACCAAAGTCGTATGGATATATAGAAGGATGGGCTTTAGATTGCTTTGACAAATGCGTGGCCTATAAGTGCGGATTTTTCTTTTTTCTTTTTTTGAAAAGGAATTTTATAATGAAAGAGAGAGGTCCACGAAATGAAATGGGAATACTGGCAAAGCCTACTTAGAGTGTACGGACATGGGACCCATCTTCAGGTGGAGGCTTTTCACGTTTCATGTGTAGAGAATTCCCACTAACAAAAAAAAAGCACTAAACCGGTAGATATTTTAATGGTAAAAGCTACCTAAACCAATAAACTTACATGCTAATAGATTTAATGAAATGAAACTTATATTATCTATCTATATTATTATAAAGTATGAATAAAATATTAGATTACAAAATAACTTTTTAATATTAAGTATAATAACTCACAATAAAAAGACATAATCGGAATTCTAGATATTAGCCTGATTAGTTTTAGGAGATAATACTACACGTTAGGAATCCTACATGATTATCTTTAGAAATCCTATTAGTATAATTATTTTCGGGCATAGATATATAATACTACATGTTAGCATGTAAACATAATATTTTTAGGAATAGCATGTGAACGTAATATTTTTAGGAAGATGTTAGATTTTCTATTAGTATAATTACTTTAGGGATATGGACATATTTTTAGCCATGTAATCCTATTACTTTTAGAATATATTTCTTAAAAAATTTTATTACTAATTTAATTAAAAAATATATTTTATTGTCCAAAACCATTTAGAAACAGGAAAGCTTATATTATTATAAAAGCACGAATATAATATTGATAGACCAAAATAGCCCTTAAATATTAAACAGAAGAACTCATAAGGAAAGGACATACCTGTAATAACTTATTTTTTGAATTACAATAACTTCTATGTTAGTTTTTTTAATATAATATTTAAGATTTTAAAATTAATACAATCTTGTCTATTGAATTCTTATTAAAAATATGTAGGAAGGTTTAATAAAATTAATTTCATAAGAATCCTCAATATTAGCAATACATTACCACTATATAATATTCAATACCAAAAAAATATAAAAGAAATGCTAAACGGACTGCATAAAGCGTTGAAATTGAGAAAAAAATCTTTACGATAATAGATTATTATATTATATTTGAACTGCTTTCCTACTCAAATAATATTTTTTATTATTAATTTTTTGTATAATATAAAAAATATAAACAATTATTAAAGAACAACTAAGAAAAAATTTTAAGAATATAAATGTGTGAGAAAAGAAAGAAAAAGGTTGGTAAGAGCCAATATCACTAATGATTTTGCAAACATAAAGATCTAAAAGTGGAATGTCAGATCGATTTTTCTACTCTTTGAAAATAAAATTTATGGTGGATAAAATTATAATTACGGTTAAATATTCAAACATGAGATGAACTACTATTAACAATCTAAATCAACAGAAAATAAATTATATTTTATGTTAAAACTAAAAAATTAAATCTTTTAATTAATTATTTAGCAAGAGAATCCAATTAAATTATTTTTTAAATTCATCATATGAGTAAAATCATTTTTCAAGTTAAAAAAATCTTAGGGTACATAAATTTATTCCATAAAAAGAGTGTTAGAGATTAAAAAAAATAGATCACAAAGTAAAAAAGATTAGTATAATATTAAGAAGGTCATACAAGTATTTGAGGAAGCACTATCAAAGCAAAATTCTGAACAAGAATAAACTTTCAAGACTATATTATAAAAAGTCGTCTTTGTTATAGCGGGATTATTCTTTGTAGTTGCTTCCGGCAGAATCGAAATAATATTATGTCATGCATTACTTGCAAATGTCAAATCAAAAGGCATGATATTATTAGCAATAAGAACAAGTGGTGTACCAGCAACGATTTTACTATGGGGTCGTACAACTTACTTTAGATTTAATATACCTCTTCAAATACCTGAAATAGCCATCGCAAACATATCAAAGCTAAGCAATAGTGCTAAATTTATAAGGAATGCAAAAGTGATAATATGGGGTGAAGCGTTTTTGGCTAAGCGTCAAACGATTGAAACAATCGCCCATAGTTTTAGAGATATATTGGATATCGATGAACCATTTGGTGGAAAAGTAATAGTTTGGAAAGTGATTTTTGTCAAGTACGATCAGTAGTTCCAAAATTGACCAAAGCAGAAACTGTAAAAGCTAGCCTGCCAAAATTATACGTGTGACCTCAAATGAAAAATTATAGCAACCCCTTTGGGAGGGTGCTACTTACGAAACAAATCTAATTTACTACTTACAACATTAAGAAGATATTAATTAAAACAACATTCAGAATAATTTAGTAGCGGAAATAGGCTCATGCGATGAGGTCCAAAGTGTAATATTTTTATTTTTGAAAATACTATTTATAATTTATTTTTTATAAAGATAAAATACAATGTCAAAATCTCAACATAAGGTAATACAACCCTTTTTTTTGAATAATCAACACGTTAAAGCAACTTCCTAACAAAATTATATTTTCATTCAACATCACTACAAGTTTGTATTGTACGTAAATTTTAAACTATCGGGTATAAAAAGGAAAACTAGTTTTCTCCTTTGTACATATTTATAAGACAAAGTGTAAATTCAGCATATTACAAGACTTAAGTTATTAACACACCCTAAAACAACAAAATAAGTTATTAAATTCAAGTTATAAGATTTTGGTCTTAAGATACAACAAGCCTCCAAATAACATACATAAGTGTAACATATATATCATGTACATGTCCCAAAACTATACAAAACCATGGTGCATATGCAAATATGATCTCCATAAGTGCTCCCCAAAAGACTACTTTATAAGGTCGTCTTCAAATTTCACCTCGTACATTACCTACGATAGAAAATAACTATCGCTAAGCATAAAGCTTAGTGGCGTATAAACTTTAGACTTGGAGCCATTAACTTCTCCAATTCCCATTTTCAGTCCTAGGTAGCTCAAATAAAACCTAATTTAAAACAAGTGAACAAATATATCAAAAGTATCAAATATCAACCCTTGAAGTGTATCCAAATATCAATAACAATGTTCAAGATTCAAGAGTTGAGAAAGCATATACTATCAATCCAAGAGAGTTTGTCAAATATCTATTTTTCGCCCAATATGTACGTCATGCCATCACACTAAGCAAAATCAGATATCAAGATGGACCGAAGCCCCAAATCAAGTAGGGTCAAAACCCAATAGTCAAGAGAATCAAGAACCATATTAAAAATGGCTTCCTAGTTCGTACTTAACACGGATAAGTTCCATAATTTAAGACGAACTATAAATCCAAAGTCAAGATGGCAAAAGATCCAAATCAAGAGGCATGCCTAGATGAGTGACAAAGTCACTGCCACAAGAAGGACAAAGTCCCAACAAGAATGTAAAATGGTCAAGCAAATTCGTACGATTGGGCGATTTAGCGAATATCTTACAATACTTGATATAACACGAATACAACGATATAAATTGAAGACAAGAAAAATAAAATATCAGGTTATTTCAAAATATTCTAGCAAATAAAAAGAGTATAAAGTTTATACATAAACCTTGGTATTTTACCCCAAAACAGTTCAACCACAACTTGAGGACGTTCGAATCGTCTACGTCATAGACAAACCAAATCCGTCCACTTCCTCAAATACTTCCCCTTAGATTTTACAAGGGTATATATACCTTAAATATATAATCAAGTATCTATATAAGTTCAGTGATTTAACATGTCAAACTAAACATGATATTTATGAAAATTACCCAAAATATTTGAAACAGAAATTCTGGACAGTATCACTATCTCGTGTTATGACTCAGATTTGAAGATGAAAAAGGACAAACTAGACTGTATAGTCTTCTTTACAGTTATAGATATGTGTCTTAGTGTTTCAGAACATCTTGAATCACCCCATATCAATTTTGTACAAAAAGTTATGCTAAAATTACTAACAGTAGTACAGGGAGGGTTTGTAAAACAGAAAATCTGGGCAGCACCTGCCCTGAACTTCATCACTTATTTTAGGGTAAATAAAAGACAAACCAGGTTTTGGTTCCTTCATAAGAGCTATAGATCTATAAAATAGATTTTCAGAAAGTCTTGGATCACTTAAAACGGAGCTCTATATAAACCGATATGAAGAAAACACTAATAGTTGTCTAGTGTAAAAACGGGTTTAGTAACTTGCCACAAAAGAGAGGAGCAACTTGAGCTTCACCAAGAACAAATTTTGCTGGTTGGTTTAGTGGAAATTTATAATGGTTTTCATGAAATTTTTCAGGTGATAAAGAAGCAGAGAGAGATGGGGTTTTCTTTGGCATTAAGGACTGAAAATGAGATGAGGTTATGAAAAAGCATGTCACAAAAGAAATATAAAAACTTTGGATAAGTATGAAAAATGTGGCTGCCCAACCTACTAAATATTTTTAGATAAATACAAAAGAGTGGCAGCCCAAAACCTTAATTATATAATGTATTTAATAATAATTCATCAAAATAATATTAAGTGTTATACATAGCAATACCATAGAACTTCTTTGTCAATATTAACACAACCTAAAGTAAGAATTTTTCATATATTGTAAATTTCACGTTTAGAAAATGCGAAGTAAAATATCTCCTCATTATAAAGATGCTCAATCGAGAATGCAAATATTAGTAAAAATTTGGGGTGTTACAAATATATTCAAATGACAAGAAATATAAAAGTAAGAACAAATCCAACATTTAGTGATTTCTTGCTTCGTGTTAGAAACGAAGAAGAGCATCCAATAAAAGATAATTTGGTTCTTCTAGAACACTTGGTTATCAACCCCAATGGTAATAGTAGTGCATTTAGTAAGGAAAATATTTTCATCATTAGACTAAAACTCAATTTGTGCAAATTACATGATAAAAATTAAAGAGTTATCTTAGCTAGCAGAAATGAATATGTTGATCAACTAAATAAAAGGTTGATTGCTAAGTTTTATGGTAAAAACAAAATATTATTCAGTTTTTACTCAGCAGAAGATGATACCAATAATTACTACCAAGAAGAATACTTAAATACCAAATGGCCTTCTACCGTACATGTTTGTTGTCAAGTTCATTATTTTTTACGTATGTTAGTGTCACCATATATATAATAGACTAAGTTAAAATTGATCTTCCATTGCATACATGTTGATTTTGAAGAAAAATATGCCCCTCATGCTACTAAAAACTTAGATTCGCTGAATAGCTTATGTAATAGTACACATATGGTATATTGAAATTTTGACATTAACGTCATACATGCAGAACTTATGATACTGGTCAATGTGCTTCCAAGTATGTGTTTATCCCCAAATTCAACTTTCGTCTTCCGAAACTAAAGAATATCCTTTTAAATTTGTGTGAAAATAATTTTCAATATGTTTATATTTAATTTGTAGTTATAATAAATAAAACACAAGGACAAACATCCTAAATATTGGACTATATTTATCACAATATATTTTCTTACACGAATAACTATATGTTGCACTTTCAAGAGAGATATCAATATCAACAACAAGAGTTCTGGTTATGGCAGAGTAACCAAAGCATTAGAAGGAAACATATACAAAAAAAATACCATCTATAAAGAAGTGTTCGGTAAGATACCATCATATTAGATACTCTTAAACTACAATACATAATTATCTACTTAGTATGACTAAAATTGATCATTTATGTAAGTTCTGATGATGTCCTTTCATTTTGAATTCATGTATTATGCTAATGTAATAATATTTTTCGGCATTTAGATGATTATTGTAGTATTATATATAAAATTTCTCTCATTAATTAAATTTTATTGTTTCTTCATATAAATAAATATTTAAACCATCATGCACTATTATGTTTATAGATACTAGTTAATTAAAATGTAAATATTCTATTAACACCTTTCTTTTCTCATATTAGATGGGAACGGTTCATTCAGCATTCCTCTCGAGCTTACATAATGTAGCATCTATTGTCGTTCATTCTATGTAACAGAAACTTTAATGTTAACTCCTATAAATTACCTGAGGACTTTAAAATCCGCATTAGATATTTTCTTGTAGGCTTTATTTTCAATATGATAGTGCTACTGTGGTACAACCCCAAAAAATAAAGCATTGGCCAATACAGACTTTTCAAAAGAAAAAAGAAAAATTAAAACAGCCTCAGAAAAAACATGGAACTCAACAGAGATAGTGCATCATCTATATATATATCCCTTTTCTCACAGTTACTATCTTTGTGAGTTTCCTACCCCTATCCCCCCCCCCCCCCCCCGCTCTACTGGTAAATGAATGTATTTCTTTTTTAGTTTATGTAGCCGATTCATCTGAAAATTAAGGAATGTGGTCAGGAGATGTCTTCATCTGTGAACAAGATCTAGTCCAAATACCAGGAAAAAAGCATCGGATGTTTTCATTTGATTATTTTATGTATATTTTAAGCTGTCAATTTTCCCGATTCATTGCTTTTAGATGCATACACAAATTTTCTTTCTAAACAAATAGAGTTTGTTTTTGTCTGCTTCCTCCTATTATGTGAAAATTACGAAAACACTATTCTTAATTTGATACCCGCACGGCATAGCTAGAAGTGTAGTCCATTGATTCCAAGATGTACCTTGAATTCAGCCACTATATATATGTGCATACAATCACATAAAACTAATTAGATACAATAAATATCTATCTTGCTTTTGCAAAAATAATAGAGTATATATAGGACCTCTGGTTCCTTTTTATTTGTTTGGGTACGGGGTATCGATCGATTGATACAGTCGTTGTTTGCGGATGTAGCATCATCAAGATTCACATGCAAAACGCATGGTGATGAAATGATATTAATGGCCATGGCAGCTTTTTGAAGGTGAGAATCTTGATGATGCTGCATCAGCAATAAACGACTAACTAAATTATCCATTGGAACGATACAGAGAAGATTAATATGTACTCTTTGCGACTTGTAAGTACAGTTCTCAGTTCTTTATTCGGAAAACAAGATGAGGAGTTCCCCCTATTTTCCTATGAATTAATCTTTTGATTTTACTTTCTCCTGAGTTTCTTCTGATTAGGTGGGGATAATTTAATTATTTGGCTGGTATTTAATCTCTTTTATCTTACAGGTGAATTACAATTCTCTTAAATTTATTCCAGATTTTTAGTATATTTTGAGAAATAACTGTTTGAAGACGGACTGAAATGAGCTTGTAAATGGAGCACAGGAGTTTTCCGTTTTCATCTTTCTTTGTCTTTAATTTAGGGAAAGAAAAGAAACAAATCTAATTGATGTTTTTAGTCTG
The DNA here is from genome assembly GCF_000715075.1 of Nicotiana tabacum. Classification (NCBI taxonomy): domain Eukaryota; kingdom Viridiplantae; phylum Streptophyta; class Magnoliopsida; order Solanales; family Solanaceae; genus Nicotiana; species Nicotiana tabacum. The sequence goes on from NC_134101.1 coordinate 62,908,653, forward strand.
TTGATCATCAAAATTAGTCCTACATGGGGCTCTTTGGTTCTTTCTTTCTTCTTCTTCTTCTTCTTCTTCTTCTTCTTCTTCTTCTTCTTCTTCTTCTTCTTCTTCTTCTTCTTCTTTTTTTATTGACTTTGAGGAGTCAATGAAGATTATACGTCGTAGATCCCGCGGATTGCTGAAAGAAACAACAATCATATTCCAAATTTCTGGTCCAACTTTGGAAAGAGATTGTAACTTCTGGAGATATTCATGTTACTTAATCTGAGTAGCTTGAAAGTCTATCCTAATCCCCAAGACCTAAAAAGAAAGCAACCTTCCAAAAAGGAAGTTCCTACAGCTTGTTGGGTTAATTTGGCATAGAGGTTTAATATAGTATCTCCATTTTTTTGCTAAAATCACTCATTGTTGTGACAACTCAGAGTATTCTCTATTCTATGTTTGTGCCTTTATTACTGTTTATAAACACTGGTTCTGACTAAGAACTACTACAAGTCAAAAGAGGTTAAGTATGGATGCTTATATCACATAACTAAATGCAGCATAATCTGTGTTATATACTCCACTATATTATTGATACTTTTAGATAATTAATTTTCTCATTCTTGAGAAAAGCATATGATAGTTCGTCACAATTGAAATTTATTTTTGACATTTTTTTAAAGATTATTAGACCTTTGAAATATGTAAGAATGACATGAAAATAGAATAAATGCTCTACAAAAAAATTACTAGTATGAAGAAAAATCTCAGTACTAATGTAAAATTCTTTTATAGGTACTCTTTTCAACAACAAAAATATAACTTGCACATGGCTTTACATATTTCCCAACAAAATATGGGAAAGCGTGATAGTACAACAACATACTTCTTATTATGAGATCGACCTTCTCAATCTTGATGATGCAAAATGAGAAACGATCCTCTAGCTATGGCTCTACGACCCAATGGTCATGTGGTCGTTAATATGCTTTTTTCTTTTAATTCACCACATTTTTAGTCCACCACCTTATAGGAATCATTTTCAAAGTAAACTTTTGAAAGAAATACTAAAATAATTTTGAAAATAATTAGTTCAAAAAAGTGGTTAGCACTATCACTTTCAATAAAGATGATGAAGCGTCTCTATCTTATGAATTTTACTACAATGGCAATATGGCACATATACACAGATCATATGTAAAAACCAAATTTCTTTGTTGAAAATGTTTCCACTTCAAGAAAGAGATCTCGGAAGGAAGTTTCTTGTGTCAATTATTTTTATTCGTGTAAGTGGTATTTCTGCGTCTTATGATAATCTGAGAAACTAATTTAGTGCTAGAAGAGCACGATCAATGAGTTACATTTTCAAACAGCCTTATATTATTCTCATTGAATCATTGTGATTTATTGAGGGTTGTTTACCCTAAAAACGGATAACAATTAAATTTATAGGTGATTTTAAGGATACATAGATTTATTCAATACAAACGGTAAAGATTGCTAGAATAAACAGGCAAGAAATGTAATAAATTATCAAACCGCTTGAAAATAAGGGGGATGATTGTGGACTCGAGGGCTGCCCCAACAAGTATCCGTCTTCGATCCCCGGCTTATAATAATAAAACACTAATCAACAATGTAAGAGCTATGAATAACAGAAAAATAATAGTATATTGCTTTGGGATGCATGTTACACTGTGTTCAATGAATAATCATACCCACTTTATATAGTAGGGTAAGCCCTCTCTAGGTACAATTCCATAAAAGGTAAAAATCTCTCGTTTAACTAATTACTGGATTCCCGTCGGTACGTGCCGAGATTCGCGCCGTGATATCCGGCCGGTCGCGGATATTACGGCCTTATGTTGGTCGTGCTTGGTTGCCTGACAACGTTCTCTGAAGTCCTTTGGGATTTGGACCGATCCCGGATCACGACCCCGATATTCTCGAGGGTGGGCGTCATGTCCCCGGACTCTCACTTGATGATACCCTTGCCTCGATTCCGGTCCCTTGTCATCATGTATCTAGCTCGTTTTATCTTATCGGAAGCCGGGATGTACCATGAGCTCGGTTTTACCCGTATACAGATAGTCCCCTCGTTTCTTGGAGAGTAAGTTGACGAGAAACGACATGAGCTCCCTGATTCCTTCTTCAATACGCCATGACAGAAGCGACAAAAAATCCGAAACGTCTTGTCAATCATATCATTATGACCTCAAATGCGTGTCAGCCGTCGGTTGGCTGTCCCTGGATGTGAAACGTCGCGGAACTCCTATAAATATCCCCTTATTCGTTCATATTTTACTTTACGTCCATACTTCTACCCTCGTGCCTTCAAGATTTCATTACCCTTTTTTATACTCTAGCATTTTTACCTCTGTTACTAAAGATTCCTCAGTACGTTGCAAAATTTTTACTCATTCTCTACTCAAACCTACACACCCGAGCCTTCAACTTTCAACCTTTCTCTATCTTTTTCAAGCTTTTCCAGATAACAATGGCCAAAACCTCCAAAATCTGTTCCCGAAAAGGTCACTTCTACCTCCCAACCGATTGTCGAAATTAATGAAACCACTACCGATGTGGTCGACCTCGAGAGGTTCGCCGCTAACGTGGATATCGATGAACCGGCTGCTGAACCTCCCTTGAAGATGTTCATTCCTGGGGGTTGTTTGGTCGTTGACGACTTTAAGGTTAAGAATCCTCTTCGGTGCAGGGTCGGCGAGAGGAGGCATCGAGATATATTTGCTCAATCACCGAAGATGACCTCCCCACGGTCCGAAAGGAGTGCAACTGGGCCGATAAGGACATAGTGGTCCCCGACTTCGAGGAGGCCATTACTACCCATGTTGAGAGATATCTAAGTGTTTACACTTATCCCTTCATACTGAGCCCGGTGGACCCGGTCATTACAGACTTCTGTAGGAGGTACGAGCTATGCCTCGGTCCGATCCACTCATCGTTGTGAAGGATCGTAATCCTCCTTTGATTTTTTGTGAACAAGATCGACTCCTGTCGGCTCACTGTGGATCATCAACTCCATCTGTGCAGTCTCCGAATCTTCCGAGGGGGACTGATAAAGCTCGTGCGCCGGGCTAGTAAAGCCCATTCTCAAGTATCGATGAAGATCACGATCAAGGTTGGCAGGGACGCTTTGTCCGGGTGAGGACCTAAAACTTGATTTCGGTCGAATTTAGGTCATTCCCCAAGAAGTGGAATGCATCACGTAACTACAATTTTCTTTTGAATGTTGATTTCATGTTCATCTCCCTTTTCCTCATTGGTATTCGTGGTAGTGCAGCTATTGCTCGAGTCCCAAATGCTATCCCTCGGTTCAAAGAGTGGATCGAAGGCATTATCTAGCATATTCCCTACTCCGAGCTCTCGTGGCGCAAACTCTCGAAGGGTCGTTGGGAGGCCCATTCCCATGGTAAGATTTCTTTCCCAAATAAGTTGCGTTAGGCTTCTTCTTCTAGCATCACGTTCTTATTTATTTTATTTCCTTTTTGCAGGTTTGCCTAAGACCGTCGAGCTTAGGCCTCCGGTCGGGGACGAGGACTTGCCCGCTAATTCTTCTGCTTCGGGGCAGCCCAGAGCCACAATAGGAGAGAAGAAAAGGAGAAGGGCCCTGAGTTCTCCAAGCTTAGAGAAAAAGAAACCAAGGAGAAGGTTGGTTCGTAAGCCAAAGGAAAGCTCCAGCTCCCGAGTGCCAGACTCAGACTCACTCTTCCAGCTCAGGGACGAGCTCTTTGTGGCCCACGAGCCGTCTGTCTCCGAGGAACGGATGGCAGCCGAGGGGGAAATTATGGAGGTTAATCTCTGAGATCTCTTGAGACTCCGGCTCCGCCCCGCCCCACCCGGTGTTAAAGATATTTCGGGATCACCCTCGTTCACAGAGTCCATGTTCGATGAAGTCGGGGCGACGAAGGAGCGATCCAACTAAGGGATTCATGGAGCGGATGATCTCTTCCGATGCTTCTTTGATGGTGTAGACTCAACTACCCTAGAAGACTTTACCGGATTGGGTGATTTAGAGGTGCCGAGGAAAAGTCCATCCTCGGAGGTCGGTGGAACGAACTCGAGCCCAAGGTTGATCAATCGGTTCCCCGCTCCGAGCACGAATACTGGCCGGAAGCGATCAGTTGTTATCACTGTCCCGGAGGATGCCCCGGTTCTTTCCGTCGCTGTCGGGGAAGCTAGCTACCTCCGGTGCCTGGTAACTAAAGAAGACCAGAAAAATATGAACGAGGTGGATACGCCATGCTTGTTCAACGAAGCACAACAGGCGCTGAACCGGGTAAGGTGTTATCACACTCTTTTATCTTTGAATTCAGGTTTTTGATGACTTTAATGCCTTCTTTTTTTCACATTTTGCAGGCCTCGGTGCTCCATCATGAAATATTTCTCTAGTATCGAGATGAGCTTAGTCAACTCGAGGCTGAGGTCAAAGAGCTTGCTAAAAAGAGGGATATGTATAAGCTTCTAAACGAGCAACGTGAAAGAGAAATCTAGAATCTCCAGGTTGAGTTGGACGCGGCTCAGAAAGAACATACCGACCTAGTGCAACAGGTAAGTTATGCATGGCGACTAACGGTCAAAACCCGCAGGTCCAGCAGAAGGTTGATGGGGTCGACCAGCTTCGAGCCGAGATGGACGAGGTCAAGGACATGGCCGAGGAGTAGAAAGGAAAAATAGTTCGATTAGCTTAGGAAAATGAGACTTCCCGGGAGCAACTGGCCTCGGCGGAGACTGAGGTCGGGTCCCAAAAAGGAGACTGAGGCCCGGTCCCAAAAAATCGAAGATCTCCACTCTCAACTGGGCTCGGTCGTTGCTGAATGGGATACCTTTGCCGAGGAGCTTAAAGCAGCCAAGTAAGTGGAGGAAATAACCAGGGCTGATGCTGAAGAAATGGTGGCCTAATACAAAGCTGACGCTGAGGTAGCCTAGGATCGCCTGAGAGTTATTGCCGATTACGTGAAGTGGCAGTCCCTAAGGGAGGCTCTTGAGAAAGTTTATGCCCGGGGTTTCGACTTATCGGTCGAGATTGAAAAAGTTAAGAGGCTCGAGGCCGAGGCCAAGAAGTTGGCATATCCCGAGGATGAGGAAGGCTTTGAGGGTTCCGGCGGATCCGAGGGCGGAGAAGACCGTGATGGTCCCGGTGACGAGGCGGGCTTTGGCGAAGATCAAGCTTAGGTGACTTGTATATTTTTCTTCATTTTTGTATTTTTGTATATATATACAAGGCTCTTTTTTCCCTTCGGCAATTTTTAAGTTTGTTTCTTTTGGATTTTTCTTTACGATTGCAAAGATTTCAAATACTGTAGCACGTAGTAATAAGGTCTTGTTCGGAGGTTCGAACAAGGCTTGTTCTCGATGTGATTTTGTTTAGAACTCGTGGGGGCTTGGTATGACCGGAAGCTTCCCCCAATGTGCTTACTTATAAGTTTTTAGATTATAATTTTGTCGAGGGTAGCCTTTGAACTGAGTTAGCCTTGGACGACAGTCCCCGAGTGAGGTTGATCTCTTGGATCCGGACAAAGGTGTCACTTGGGCCCGATGTCCTTAAGGAACAAAATGTAGTAGTTTTTAAAAGACAAAATATGTATCTGTAAGGTAGGAACTTTCTTTCATTTCTGTGCGCAACATACAAAATTGTGAATATGTACAAGCTTCATGTTATGGCTTAAGTGGTCTATGTGGGAACGGTTCATTTGACTGTTTGGCCCTTACAATAAATCCTATCCACCAAGCCCGGAATGTTCGAGCATAAAGTTTCCTTCCTTGCTAAAATCATTATCCATGGGTGATGGCCCCAATATTCGAGGCCAATCGAAGAGGGGGATCGGATACTGTTGATGTGATCCTTGACTCCGGTTCATAGCCGGTCTTCAATTCTAAGTTAGCATGATCTATTGTTGCCTCATTAAAAACCTTGCCGGAAAACTCATTTGGGACAAAATTGGTTGAAGGGAAAAAGAGTGCAACACGTGCTTTCAGGCCTAATAATTGCATCATTCTTTGGCCATTGCTTGCAAGTGTTAGTTCAATTCGTAATATATGTAAAGAAAAGAATGAATGGGGTCGTACCTTAGTAGTAGTACCGTTTTAAGTGGGTCACGTTCCAGTTGTTCAGTAGTCGCTCATCGTTCTCCGCTTCGAGTTTGTATGATCCTTTGCGGGTGATCTCGATAGTTCGATATGGACCTTCCCAATTCGGGCCCAGCTTACCTTTGTTCGAGTTTCGGGTATTTAGTGTCACTTTTCTTAACACCAAGTCCCCGATATTGAAGTGTTGCGGGTTGTCTCTCCGGTTGTAATACCTTTTGATCCATTGTTTTTGGGCGGCCAGCCGGACGAGGGTGACCTCGCGCCTCTCGTCCAACAATTCCAGGCTCGTGTTCATGGCATCATCGTTTGACTCTTCTGTCGCGTATCGGAACTAGAGACTCCATTCTCCTACTTCGACTGGTATTAGCACTTCGGCACCGTAGACCAACGAGAAAGGGGTTTCCCTAGTACTAGATTTTGAGGACGTTCGATATGCCCACAGGACTTCGGGCAAAATTTCCTTCCATTTTCCTTTGGCGTCGATCAACCTCTTCTTAAGATTTTGGAGTATGGTTTTGTTCGTAGACTCCGCCTGCCCATTCCCATGATCTCGGCCGGTATTCCGAACCTGCATATTATGTAGTCCCAAATGGAATCAATAACTTCTTTCTCCCTGACTTTCTCACAAATGTCCGGGCTTCCACCCATTTAGAAAAATAGTCAGTCATAAATAATATAAATTGGGCAAGGGACCGACGATGTCCATTCCCCATTTCATGAATGGCTAGGGTGACAAAACCAAGTGTAGTAGCTCCCCGGGCTGATGAATCATCGGTGCATGCCTCTGACACCCATCGCATTTTTGCACTAACTCTTTTGCATCTTTCTCCATGTCGATCCAGTAGTAGCCGGCTCTAATTATCTTACGGGCCAACGATTCGGCACCCGAATAGTTCCCGCTGGTGCCTTCGTGAACTTCCCTCAAAACATATTCAGTATCTCCCGTCCTAGACATATGGCAAGTGGGCCATCAAACGTTCTCCTAAATGGGGTGTTGTCTTCGGACAAGCTGAACCTGGCCGCTTGTGTGCGCAGAGCCCTTGATTCTTTGGGATCCGAGGGCAGTTTTTTGGTCTTCAGGTAATCTATATACTTGTTTCTCCAATCCCAGGTTAAGCTTGCCGAGTTTATCTCGGCGTTGCCTTCTTCCACTATCGATTTCATGAGTTGTACGACTGTTCCCGAGTTGAATTCATCATTATCCACAGACGATCCTAAATTAGCAAGAGCATCGGCTTTGCTATTTTGATCTCGAGGCACATGCTGCAAAGTCCATTCCTGGAACCGATGTAACATCACTTGCAGCTTATCCAGGTACCGTTGCATTCGTTCCTCTTTGTTTTCGAATGTCCCATTGACTTGGTTAACCATAAGGAGGGAATCACACTTAGCTTCGATTACCTCGGCCCCCGAGCTTTTAGCCAGTTCGAGACTTGCAATCATGGCTCATACTCGGCCTCGTTATTAGTCAATTTTACAGTTCTAATAGATTTCCTGACTACATTACCCGCTGGTGGCTTTAACACGTTGCCAAGTCTGGACCCCTTTGTGTTCGAGGCACCGTCCGTAAAGAGGATCCAGATTCCGGAGGAGGTCCCTGAGTTCAGCAACAACTCCTTCTCGACTTCGGGTATTAGGGCCGGCGTGAAGTCAGCCACGAAGTCTGCCAAAGTTTGAGATTTGATGGGGGTTCAGGGTCTATATTCGATATCGTACCCGCTGATTTCCATGGCCCATTTGGCCAATCGTCACAAGAGCTCGGGCTTATGCATTGTGTTCCTCAATGGATAAGTAGTCACGACACATATGGGATGGCATTGAAAATACGGTTTTAACTTCCTATTGGCGCTTAGCAAAGAGAGCGCCAAATTTTCAAGGTGAGGATACCTAGTATCGGCCTCGCCTAGAGTCCTGCTAACATAGTAGATAGGAAATTGCGCACCTTCCTCTTCCCGGACTAGGACTCCACTTACCGCTATCTTAGATACCGCTAAGTATAGGTACAACTGTTCATCTGCCTTCGGAGTATGAAGAAAAGGCGGGCTCGAAATGTACCTCTTGAGTTCTTCCAAGGCTTGCTGACACTCCGGTGTCAATGAGAAATTATTCTTCTTCTTCAATAACGAGAAGAACCGATGGCTCTTGTCGGAGGATCTTGAAATAAATCGGTCTAATACGGCTATGCGCCCGGTTATCCTTCGAACGGACTTGGCATTGTCCACCACGGTAATGTACTCTATGGCCTTGATTTTATCGGAATTGATCTCAATTCCCCGGTTAGACAACACAAATCCGAAAAATTTCCCAGACCCGACTCTGAATGCGCATCTTTCTGATTTCAGTTTCATATTGCATTTCTTTAATATGTTATAGATTTCTTGCAAATGTTTCAAATGGTCCTCTACTCATAGGGACTTAACTAACAAATCGTCAATGTAAACCTCCATTGATTTTCGTATTTGTTCTTCGAACATTCGATTTACTAGGCGTTGGTAAGTGGCACTGGCGTTTTTAGTCCAAATGACATTACGTTATAGTAGTAGGTGTCGTACTTAGTGATGGAGGACGTTTTTTCCTGGTCGGCCGGGTCCATCCAAATTTGGTTGTAACCGGAGTAGGCATCGAGAAAGCTAAGGATCTCGTGGCCGTCCGTCGCATCGATCATGCGATCGATGTTGGGCAGAGGGAAAGAGTCCTTGAGGCATGCCTTATTCAAGTATTTGTAGTCTACACACATTCTTAATTTATTCCCTTTTTTAGGGACTACCACTACGTTTGCTAACCAATCTGGGTATTTAACCTTCCGGATTGACCCTATTTTAAGGAGTTTAGATACCTCGTCTTTGATGAATGCATGCTTGACTTCGGACTGAGGCCTCCTTTTCTGTTTTACCGGGTAGATCTTTGGATCCAGGCTAAGCTTATGGGTAGCTATCTCCGGCGGGATCCCTGTCATGTTGAGGTGGGACCAAGCGAAATAATCTATGTTAGCCATAAGGAATTTAATGAGTTTTTTCCTGAGGTCGGGATTTAACCTCGTCCCCAGGTATACCTTATGATTGGGTAGGTGCTCGATCAATATGCCTTGCTCCAGTTCTTCGACCGATGATTTGGTGGCGTCGGAATCGTCAGGGACTTTGAAAGATCTGGGAACTCCGTATTCGTCGTCCTTATTCGTCCCTTGCTTCTCCGGTTCGGTCGGGGCCGGTGTCGATAATTGCTATTTGATTCCTTCCTTGGCGACCAAACTCGGATCCTTTGGTAAATAAAGTGCGGATATCGGGACCACCTCATCAACCGCGAACATTGATCGGGTCCAAGCCTACACTACTATTGAGTAGCGAGGGTGGTCGATGCAGTTTTAACCCAACTAGGTCGGGATCGAATCCACAGGGAGTTAATGTTTGGAATTAGGTTTATATCTAAGCGAGATGTGGGATTTGAATCTAATTAAACTTCCACAAGATTGGGTTTTATTTCTACTTCTAACTTTACTCTAAAGATTGCAATAATTGAAACTAAGGATAATATTTTTGTTGTTGTTTTTCAAATGTTTAAAGAGTCTAGGGTAATGACTTCTGCCTAGGTGGATATCTAACGGGTACCAAAATCTAGGGCAAGCTTGATTAGTTGGGATTATAATATAGCTATCACACCCGGGTACTCACTCTATACCTCTCGGTAGTTTGAGTGATTTTGCCCAATTTGGCTTTTTCAAATCCAAATGGGTATTCATGCAAATCAAGTAATATTAGCTCAAGTTGGGTATTACTCTCTCTAGGTTTAACCTTTTAATTGGGGCTATCAATTTCTTGAGTTCACCCAAATTCCTTGGTAGCCTAGTTTCCTAGACTTAGTCCCTCTTTCTCAAGTAGAGACTAAGTCATAAAGGCATGAATCAATGTTTGCAACCATTAATTCTTGAGTTCTAGCAAGAACTAGGCTAAATATTACTAATCCATTCACATTCAAGCCCTAAAATCAAATACCCATTAAATACCCACACTAGGGTTGGGTCACAACCCTAGCTATGAGTTTAACTACTTATGGAAATAACATAAATTAAAGATGAAATGAAGATAAAATCCATAATATTAATTTATGGAATGAAAATCTAATGTTAAGAAGTGAATCTAGTGCAAAATTTCCAAAAACAGAAAAGTCAACCGTCTCAGGTGCTCATACAAAACATAACATAACCTAAAAATGACAAAACGTTCTGTTTATACTAAGCTGAAAATATCTGATAAAACTGCCCCTACGGAGGTTGTGCGGCCGCGTAATTCTGAGTGCGGCCTCACTCTTGCTTTCGCGGCCGTATAATTCTGATGTGGTCTGCGTTCTTCTCTTTGGATCTGGGTTGAGCTGAACTTTCGCAGACCGCATAGTTCTAAGTCCGGCTGCGCTCCAGATTATGCGGTCGTATAAAAGTGATGCGGTCCGCACTTGCTTGAGTTTAGCTTGAAATCAACTCTCTGATTCTTCATCTTGCGGACCGCATAATTTCGATAGCGGAAGTACAAGGGACTTCCGCGACCGCACAATTCTGGTGCGGTCCACACTTCTCTCTTTTGCTCAAGTTGTCAGCTCTCTGAATCTCAGTCATCGCGGTCCGCGTAATTTCAATTGCGGCCGCACATTTCTGGTGCAGTCCACGCTCATCATTGAGCCCAAAATCACACTCTCTGAATCTCCCTCTTACGGACCACATAATTATGATCGCGGTTGCATCATGTCTTTCGCGGCCGCACAATATTTGTTTTTGTTCTCTGAATCTCCCTCTTAGTTTTTGTTCAACTTTTGACTCCTTTGTGAGTTGATTTTGATTCCTTTGGCTCATTTTGAACAATTCCTGCAAGAAAGCATATTTTATTAGTTTTCGGGAATACCTTCAAGCATTTTTGGCCTAAAACACAAGTAAAAGAGAGCAAATAATAGGTTAAAATCCCTACTTATCAATTCCCCCAAACTTAAGCTTTGGCTTGTCCTCAACCAAATAAGGTAATTCCCACCTCTACTAGAAAAAAAGATATTTCATCTGGCCTAAGGTGAATCAATCATGCATCAATTAGGACTAACAATTACCCTCAACACAAATGAATATCAACAACACCATGTTTTGACCTTTTGAGTACCATAGTTCTAATGTGACACTAGAGCATCAAGAGTTGACTTAATTTACCAAGGAAGCTCGCTCTATCACGTAGGTCATTGTGGAACCCAAACTACTCCTCCTCTGCTCTCCATGAGCAAATCTCACTTTAGAATGTAACATTTAAAACAAGGATTGTGAAGAAGTGCGCTCATCTCTCTCAAAAGAATGTCACAAGTCCGGCTCTAAGTACCATAAGCTAGACCCTTATGTAAATCACCACTAATATACGCTCACTCTACTTGAAATCATATAGGGCTTTTGCGGGAATATAATGAAGGCTTTTGCATCAAGGTAGGACTTATCGGCATATAATGGTTTCATCTTTCCTTAAGCACTCCATTTTCTCTTTTTGGCTCATACTTTTTCGACTCTTTGAGTCATTTTCTTCTTCCTTAGGGGAACTAGAGAGACGTAATGTCACTCTTTCTTGCTCATGACAATCATTTTTCTCCTTTTCTAATCACTCCATTCCTTTCATCATTGCTTTCTTTGAATCCCTTCAACTTTCTACTTTATTCACTTTCTTTTCCACATATTTCTTTTTGGCCTTTCTTCCTTTTCTTTGCCTTCCCTTTTCTTTATTTCTTTTTTGTTCCTTGTACTTTTTATCACTTTCACATTCCTCGTCTCTCCCCCAAACTTATGCTTTTGCCAATTGTATCAAGAATACTAAGGAAAGATCGAGCGCCAAGAGAGGGTCATTATAAAATGGATAAAGGCTTGTAACATGGCTATTGAATGAAAAAGGGATTCGGCTCAAAGGGGTTGACTAGGGATATCACATTGGTAGGCTATGAAAGCTTTAAAGTTTCAAATTGGATCAAGGAGAGCCTACAATCATTTCTCAAGTCGAGCTACACTTAGAATTTCACATAGACAAACATTCAGGGCAAGTTCTAGACTTATTAGCACGGAACTTGGACTTGCAATTCAATACATCACCTGTCAAGCTGCTGGATTGTTAAAGAGAACAGAGTCGAGGGCCCACAACAAACCTAGCTAAGTTTGAAATCACAATTGGCTCAAAGAAACTACTCGATGATTGTTTTAGTCAACACAAGAGTTTAAAGGTCACAACTAGAGCTATTCTTTGCAAATCAACTTGTTTCTAACCATAAGGTCGAAGGTAAATGTGTTAGTACCAAGTGAAGCCTGCTTGAAACACTTTTATTCATTACTACTATATATACAAAAACATAAAGAAAATGGACTCAGTCTCTTAAGAAGGTTGTCATGCCATCCATCGTTGGGAAGAGCCACCCGGTTCATACAACATCCACCTTTGGAAAG